>NC_137008.1:34296091-34675882 GCF_032717465.1 Coenobita brevimanus | reverse complement strand
GTGTGTGTGTACACATGTACGGGGTGTCAAAGGGGTGAGCAGGTGGAGATCGTTGACGGAAAGGACGAACTTGCTGGTGGAATCTCTTGGAGTGAAAAGGGAAGAGTTTTGCTATTTAGGAGACATGTTGTAAATGCTGGAGGTGGGGCTGGAGCTAGCTCTGAAGCTAGGGTGAGAAGTGGTTGGAAGAAGTTCAGGGAAAGCTTTAATTTCCTCCTGACATTGAGGGGGCTCTCCTCCCTACGAGGCTACAGGGGTCTTTGTATGCAGCGTGTGTTAGGAGTGGTAATGCTGTAAGGCAGGTGAGACCTGGGTGGTGTGAAGGAGGAAGACATTCGCCGGTTCAGATGCAGTACAGAAATGACAATGATTAGGTGGACGTGCAGTGCGGCCTCGCGTCCAAGGCCTGGAGGGGCTGGGTTTACAATGGAAGAGTTGAGAGGTAGGATGGGACTGGAGTGTATTATGTTATGATGAGGAGAGGTAGATTGGAGGTGGTTTTAACATGTGGAGAGGATGGGGATGATAATTATGTGAGGAAGGCGAGAAGCAAGAATATTGGGGGTGGTGTTATGAGGGGTAGACCTATAGAAGACAAGGGGACGCAGGTCATTAAGTGTGACCCGCAGGGGTTGGTGGGACTGAACAGGGAGGCTGCAATGGATCGTGCAGCGTGGAGAGCCGCCATTAGGTGACCAAGGCCGACACATGCAAGCATGTTGGAGCCTTTAAAAACGAAAACGAAAACGAATATATATATCAATCATTTCCTGTGGCTCCCCACGGGATGCATAGGGCCTCGATGAACTCTCTCCACCAATATTTGTCTCTTGTCATCTCCTTCAGGTCCCACCAACACTCCTCTGCTGCTTCTTTTTTCAATTTATTACCAATTCCACTTTTTCTCCTTCCTTCACCAGACAATCACACCTCTAGCATCTCGTGAAATACTTCCCCACAACTGTGTACAATATCATCAGCATAGTCCAAATATCAGCTTCTTATTTTCTTTCCAGTTAATTCCAGCACCTGTTCTCCTAACAACCTTTCTCATAACATAATCCATAACCAAAACAAACAGCAATGGCAAAAGAACTCCTCCTTGAATCACTACTGACCTAACTTGAAATGGATCACTCAAAGAACCACCCATCATTACCGTACAAAAAGTACGTTCTTGCAGGCTTCTAATAATATTTACAGACTTTTCTGGTATACCATAGAATCTCATAATTTTCAACATAGCTCCACGTGAAACACTATCAAACGGGCCTTTTCAAAATCCACAAAACACATACTAAGTGGCATTTTCATCTCATTAACTTGTTGCATTAGATGCCTTACAATAAAAATTTGATCATTACAACCTT
The DNA here is from genome assembly GCF_032717465.1 of Coenobita brevimanus. Classification (NCBI taxonomy): domain Eukaryota; kingdom Metazoa; phylum Arthropoda; class Malacostraca; order Decapoda; family Coenobitidae; genus Coenobita; species Coenobita brevimanus. The sequence goes on along the minus strand of NC_137008.1, from coordinate 34,674,512 downwards.
GACCTTTTCTAAATCCTGCTTGTTCTTCTCTTAAAAATTTGTCAATTACTGGCTCTATTCTGTTCAACAAGACTTTGGAAAAGACTTCTGCAACTAAAGGTGTCAAAGTTATCCCCCTCCAATTGCCAAACACACTTAAATCTTCCTTTTTTGGTATTTTTATAATCACTCCATTTTTCCACTTCTGGAATTCCACCATTATCCCAAGCCACATTAAAAAGTTTCAAATGCGCATTCATCAGCGCGTCATTTTCCACCTTATGCATTTCAGGAAATATTCCATCCTCTTCTGGGGCCTTAAAATTCTTTAACTCCTTTATAGGTTTTGCTACCTCTTCCAAGGTTATATCCCCTGTTTATATCTGCAAATCTCTCTCGTCTGGCAAAATGTCCTGTTCAGCTGGGATTGGTCTATTTAGAAAAGATTCAAAGTGCTCTTTCCACCTTCCTTTTATATCCAAATCTTTAGTCATCAAATTACCATTTCTATCTCGTACAGGTATTTCCTTCCTTCTCTTTTCAGTCCCAGTTAACTCCCTTATGGCCTGATACGCAGCTCTTGTGCTCTGACCGTCATTATTACTTAATTTAATTTCTGCCTCTGTTGCCTTTTCATCATATTGCCTCCTCTTATCACGTCTAACGAGTCTTTTTACTTCGGTATGTAAACTCCAGTACTTTGCTGTAAGTACTTCAACTGCCTGACCATCAGCATGTTGTTCTTCACTTCTTAACTGAACCTCTTTCCTTTTCTGAATTGCATTCCATGTTTCATCCGACATCCACTTTTTCCTTCTCGCTTTTCCCTTTTTCATAATAGTAACCTTAGCACTCTCAAGCAAAACCTCTTTTACCTCTCTCCACATATGATTAATATCATTGTCTTCAGACTCCATCAAAGTCTGGAGGACTAGAAACCTGTTCCTACATTCCCACCGAAACTTTTCCTTCGTGTTCTCTTCATTCCTTAGCTCATCAAAATCATAATTATTACCTCCTATACAATTACCATTAACGTTTCTCTTAAGTTTTATTTTAATCTTTGACACAACAAGTTGATGATCACTACCTATATCTGCCCCCCTCCTTACGCAAACATCTTCTATAGATACCATTTAAATCTTTACCTCTAAGCTCCTTTTCCCAATCTATTTCTAAGAAGTATTTCTTTAACCCCTTAACTGCGGTGCGTCACTTTCGTAATGCTCGGGAGCAAGGGATCATACCACGGGGCGTCACATTTGTGATTCTGTGTTATTTTGAATTCGCCCAGGCTTTCAAGTGGTGGCTTGTATCATCTATCAGTACTACCAGTGTCTAGCTATACTCAGTTCTGCTAATGTCACCTGTACTCCCATCCACTGTTGACAATTTAGCTATTTTTCTCCTGTCCTTGACTCCCCCCCTCCTTACCTCCCCTCTATTACCCTGTCCTCCCACCTGACCAACTGCACTGCGCCACACAAATGCTGGACGGATTTTTCCACTCATTTTATCCATTGAAATGTGCCTTTTGCCCTATTCTTATACAAAATAACATATAAAAGAAAGAGAAAAGTAATTGATACTACCGTACATCTGGAATGAACTAATTATCACCTGGCAACACCTCACGTGCACTCGTCCGCTAATTTTTGCTGTTTATTTCCCCTTGAAATATGCCGTATGATCTGTTCTCATAATAAAAATGTATATAAGAAAGGAAGGGAGAAGCCTAAGTGATATTTACATTCACCTGGAACTACATAATTTATTATGTATTGTCTAGATTTCCTGCCAATCATTTCATAGCGTATATATTAGCAGCTGTCGCCACGCTGACATTGGCAGCCCTTCACTGCCCCTAGGCAAGAGCATTCAGTTTACTGTTGTCTTTCAAGGTGAAACCATGTCGGATTCGCGTCTGTCCAATTCCGCTGCTTTTTAGCCCCATGCAAAGGGCCTTGTGACCTCTACCTCTACTAAACCTCGTGTGGAAAGGGGTAAAGGACTAAGTGACTGCTGTGGAACGTGAACTGGCTGATTTATCAGTGATAATGATGGACAGTGACTACGATCTTTCTGGTGACTCTAAAACAGTACAAGTGGAAATGTATGTGTAAACAGCAAGTGAAAGCAATGAATGTAAATATAACTGAACAATGGAAAATACAGTAGAACCTCTCTCATTCGGACTATATGGGGGGAAGGGTTGTCCGAATTAGCAGATTGTCTGGACCATCAGAGTAATCTCCGGTTCAAAAACTATCTACGTAAGGTATGTTAATTATTAACATATGTGGCATATGTCAACCCTGTCACGAATCAGTTCGCGACATTTCCCTTTTGTGAGAAGCCACGAACTATTAGTGGGAAACTCACTGTGTATCGCTCAGCTAACCGTTTCTCCCTCCATTTCGGAGTATACTTTTCAAATCATTCGTCACCGCTTTCAGGGGTGACCGATTTAATGCACGTCACTAAGTGCTGTACTGAGCGATACTATTGTTTTTTATTGTTCGCCCCTACTCATTCGACCGTTAAAAAAATGCGGCCGAGTGCTCCGCTTTTGTTCCCACGACTTGGGCAGTCCAGTTGTTGCTGCGACGGAGAGAGGTCCTGTGTTAGCAGTGTGAGGTCAGCTAGTACCCAAACTCCACAGTTCTTCAGTACTTCCATCCTAGTTCAGCTTGGGTGATACGCAGCATTCATCGACTATAGTATTTCCTTCTTGTATTTCCCTAGTTATAAGAGTTTAATTAAGGTGTTTTTTTTCTAGACGTAAGTATTTAGCTTCTGTGTGAGTGAGTGAGTGCGTCTCATTTAATTTGATTTGAATTGTAACGTTAAATTTATTTTTTGTGATTAATAAATTTAACAGTTCCTTTCTTGAGCTCAATGTAAAGTAAAATCTTGTTTTATTTAATCCAAATTAAGCTTATTTTCCATATAGCTCCTAGCTGGCATAAACATTTGCTTTCATAACTGGTACTTAGACCAGTCTTGTTGTATTAACTTAAAATCCGTTGTGCCAGGAGTTAATGCATCAGCAAGAACCTGATATTATTATTAGTATTAGTTATTTATTGTCAGGGGTGATGTAACTTTCTCCAGAGGCTAACAGTACAGTAATTCAGCAATTGTGAGTAATTAGTCTCTGCTGTGTACTGTTGAGAAAGTTTATAAATTCTCGTTCTTAGAGAATCTTAGCAAGTCGGCGTAAAGTAATCGTTGCTTGATGTAGCAAGACAATCATTGTCTCTGCTCTTCAATATTATTGAATATTGTTATCAATTTAAATAATATTTAACCATATATTTCAAAATTACTGTGTTATTATAAAAACCCCGTGACAATTGGCGACCTCATTCCAGGATATTAACTCCTAACCCTAAAGCTATTCACGAGATAGTGCTCACTCATTCATATTTAGGTATTTATCATTAAAGTTTATAGACACAAGTTTACCGGTGTTTACCGTTAATTTAGCAAGTGAATTTTGCTTTATCAATCCATAGGGTACTTAACTCTAGTTTATTTTTGGTAACACCAGACGATTTTATTCGCTCCTGGGAAGTCGCCATACCCATTGTGTTTATTATTGAGTCTTCCCAGTCATTTGCATTTTTTGCTTTAATCTTTGCCAGTTAACTAGATAAGACTGGTCACCACTAACTTGTGTCTGTACTCTTTACTTGTGTTTATTAGCATTTGTTCGCTAAGCAGTCAGTACTCAGTTTCGGTTACTTAGTAAATTGAGCTAGAATCATGGCTACAGCTGTATTTTTACAGGAAGACAAAGATATGGGTCTTACGGACCCAACTGAAATCAAAGAATACATACTCTCACGGTTCAATTACGAGCAAGAACGTGAGAAAGATGCTCGTGAAGAGCGTAGAATTCAGCGCGAATACGAGCGAGAACAGCGTGAACACGAGCAAAAACAGCGCAAACTCGACTTAGAACACGTGCGGGAACAACGTGAATATGAACGTGCCGAACGTGAAGCACGCGAGAAACATGAACTTGAAGTGCTGAAGCTCAAGCGAGATTCCTTGGCTTCAGACACATCTGGTGCAGTTGGTTCAAGCTCCACGAGCGCTCTCCCTGCACATGTTATGGCGACCCCACACATCAAGCTTCCCCCATACAAAGATGGCGAGCGAATCGAGCCATACATAGCTCGATTTGAAGACATGGCTCAGCTTTACCAGCTCGATGATGCAGCTAAGCGGCTTCAGTTTCTTAGCCTGTTTGAGGGCCCTGCCCTCGATATTCTCCACAGAATTCGTGGAGACAATCTCACGTATGAAGTGATGAAAGCTGCACTCATTAAGGCGTATGGTCTCACAGTAGACGACGCCAAAGCTCGGTTCATGCGAGCTCGTCTCCAAGACAAGGAGACAGCTGTTCAGTTCCTAGACCGTCTTACTGCTTACCTAGGTGAGTGGATGGAGAAAGATGAAACTCCTTCCACGCGTGAGGGGATAATTGACCTTATGCTGCGTACACAGCTAGAGAGGTCGTGGCCTGCTGAGCTCATAGCACAGCTTAAGATCTGCCAGGTGAAAGATGCCAGCCAAATGGTAGAGAAGGCTGACGCATTCTTTACTGCATACGGGTATCAAGCTCGTAAGCAAAACACCTGGAGCAGAAAAGATACTGCCAAGTCTGGGAAGCCGTCTCAGACTGAATCCCAGCACCAAGGCCGTTCTCAGAGTAATGGTCAAGGCCCAAGCAAACCACAGAAGGACCAGGGGCAAAATACACAGCAGCCTGCTTGGAAGCGGTACAACAAGCACCCCAACCAGCAGCAGTTCCCCAAGCAGCAGCAGCAGCAATACAAGGACAAGCCACGTAACCCTCAGTCAGGTCAATTAGTGTATCGGAGGCAGGAGGCAAATGCAGCCTTCATTCCACAAGTACCCGGTGGTGCCATCTCTACCAGTACAGGTACTTCACAACAGTTCACAAGTCCCCCTCCGACCATGAACTCTCTTCAGACACCTAGTTCCCAGGGCGCCACGTTTGCTGCATCGGTTGTTCCGCAGTCTCATGAATGACTGGCTGCTACCTCCTCAGACCCTTCCACCAGCAACACTGCCTTTCTTGTTCAGCCAGGGTCTGTGGGAGGTGTTTCTGTAAATGTCCTGAGGGACAATGGTTCCTCAGGTTGCTCTGTTAAGCAGAGTTTAGTTCGGCCTGATGAGTATACAGGTCGACAGATCCAAGTTAGACTTATTGATGGATCAGTGAGATTGTTCCCTGAGGCACGTATCCAGGTGGCATCTCCATTTTTCACTGGCTTGACAGCTGCAGTTGTCATGCCAGAACCTTTATTTGACCTCATCTTAGGCAACATACCTGGCGTCCAAAATAGTTGTGCCGTAGATGTTGCTACTCAGACTTCGGCTGCTGCGATAACACGAGCCATGGCCAAGGCTCCAAATCGCGTCACTCCGTTGACTGTCGCAACGTCGCAAGATCTGATTCGTAGTCAAGATGTTGTCCAAGAGCAACAGACTGACTCGACACTTGCCTCAGTGCGCAAGAAGCTGGAGGGTAAAGTGATCAAGTATTCACGGGGAGGTCAAGCCAGGTTCCTTCGTAAGCGAGGACAGCTGTACCGTGAGTCACAGATACCCCAGGGTGAGGTTCGACTGCAGTTTGTCGTTCCTGCAAAGTATCACCGAGCAGTGTTTGAATTAGGTCACTGTTCAGCGATGGGAGGTCACATGGGTCAAAAGAAGACCTCTGACCACATCCATGCTGACTTTTTCTGGCCAGGAATGGGACGGGAAATAACGAGGCTCGTACGTTCCTGTGATGTGTGTCAGTGTACCACTGACCGGGGACGTGTCCGTCCTGCGCCATTGAAGCCAATGCCCATAATCTCTGAACCGTTCGAGAGAGTAGCAGTTGACATAGTTGGGCCAATCTCTCCTAGGGCTAGTGATGGATCAAAGTATATCCTCACTATAGTTGATTTCAGCACACGGTGGCCTGAAGCCGTGGCCCTTAAGAATATAGAGGCCGTCACTGTTGCTGAGGCATTAATTGAAGTGTTCTGTCGTGTAGGTATCCCTAAGGAGGTCTTGAGCGACTGGGGTTCGCAGTTCACTTCGGCAATGATGAACGAAACGTTCAGGTTGCTGTCCATCCGAGGCTTACGAACTACGCCGTATCATCCCATGTGTAACGGGTTGTGTGAGAGGTTCAATGGAACTCTCAAGAAGATGTTGAGGCGCATGACCGCCGAACAGCCAAAGGAATGGCCGCAGTTCATTGCTCCTCTTCTATTTGCTTATCGAGAAGCCCCACAGCATTCATTGAAATTCTCACCCTTTGAACTGGTGTATGGGAGGTCGGTCCGAGGCCCACTTCAAGTCCTTCGTGAGTTATGGGACGATGAAGAACCCGACCCTGAAGTCAAGACCACCTACATCTACGTCCTTGATTTGGCTGACCGCCTCCAGTCGACGTGCGAGTTAGCTAAGGAAGAACTGATTAAGGCGTGTGAAGTTCAAAAGGCTTATTACGATAGGAAGGCAAAGCTTCGGAAGTTTAGTCCAGGCGATAAATGCTTGGTATTACTCCCCACTGCCCAGAACAAGTTGTTGGCGCAGTGGAAGGGTCCATTCGATGTAGTAGAGCGCATTTCAGACCTCGACTACATAATACAGATGGGGAATCTTCGTAAAAGGTTCCACATTAACATGTTGAAGGCTTATCATGAGTCAGACCCTGAGGAGACTGGCCTACTAGTAGCTGATGATAGTGACCAGCCACTGGAAGAAACCGGGGCAGCTGCGGTGATCCCAGCTGATGACCATGATGACGAGCCCTTAACCGCTCAGTCCCATCAGGAAGAGACTGTCGGAGATGTTTTACTTAACCCTGACTTAGCAGTAGGGGACCAAAATGCCTTATGGTCACTGCTCTGTCAGTATGCTGATGTCTTCTCAGACCAACCTAGACTTGCAAAGGTTGCGTGTCATAAAATTGAGTTGACCAGCAATGCTCCTATTAAGGTTAAGCCATATCCGATTCCCATGCGACTACAGGGTGCAGTAGATAAGGAAATTGCTGACATGGAGACTGCAGGCATTATCGAAAAGTCCTCATCTCCTTACTGTAGTCCGATGGTAGTAGTCCGCAAGAAAGATGGTGGAGTCAGGATATGTGGTGACTATAGAAGGCTCAGTGCAATCACTAAAGTGGATGCTGAGCCAATGGGTGACCATATTGCCATCTTCTCCAAGCTGGCAGGGTCACGATATTTCACGAAGCTTGACCTAGCGAAGGGATTTTTCCAGATTCCCCTTCATCCTGAGAGTCGTCAGTTCACTGCCTTTGCTACTCCTAGGGGGTTGTACCAGTATAAAGTCCTCCCATTTGGACTTACCAATTCCCCAGCAGTATTCAATCGTGCCATGAGACAAGTGCTCCATGGTATTGTAGGAGTAGAGATGTTCGTTGACGATGTCCTCGTTCATTCCGCCACATTGGAGGAGCACCTCAGACTCTTGGAAATTGTCTTCAGTAGACTCCAGAGTTTCAACATGACTGTGAAGCCTAGCAAATGCAAGATTGCTCACAGTGAGGTGGAGTTCCTCGGTCATATTGTTGGCAACAATCACTGCAGGTGTCAGGGTGACAAGATCAGGAAAGTTAGAGAAGCCCCGAGACCCGTGACCAAGAAACAGGTTAGGGCATTTCTTGGCCTAGTGGGATATTATAGGAGTTTTATCCCCAACTTTGCTCTCATTGCCCAACCGTTGTACGAAGTGCTACGGAAATATGCTCCAAACACCATTGAGTGGGGAGAAGCGCAAGAGAGATCCTTTATTGCTCTTAAGAACATGTTGTGCAAGGAGCCTATCTTGCAGTTGCCTGATTCCAGCAAACCTTTCATACTGCGCACTGATGCTTCACAAGATGGAGTAGGTGCCGTATTGATGCAGGAATCGGAAGGTGGAATCTTCCCAGTGGCATACCACAGCCGTAGGCTAAAACCTGCCGAGAGGAATTACAGTACTGTTGAGAAGGAACTCTTGGCTGTGGTTGATGGTGTTAAAAAATATTATTATTATCTTTTGGGGGCACCATTTACTCTGGAAACTGATCATATGCCACTCACTAGTCTTAGCACGACCAAGACGGCTAATGCAAGATTGACACGCTGGACACTGTATTTACAGCAGTTTAACCTTGTTGTGAGATATATCAAGGGAAGTGATAACGTAGGTGCAGACCTGATGTCTCGCCTGCTAACTGCTGACTAATATGGGCAATTGTTGCATGCTGGGTTCCGTAAGATAGGCATCCTAAGCGATTTGAGTAATCCAAGGACCAGCCTGGTTCCCAGTTAAAAGTGTAGACCAGACGTCTCACTCGTTGGCCCTACAGGACACAGTATATCCAGGGCTTGTACATACATGTATACCATAAGTTAAGGGGGAAGTTTGAGAACCTTGCAGAGACAGTCCGAGGCTGTGTATGAATTACCTTGTGGAATGTCTCGAGCTGTGGGCCTCTCTGAGGATTCCCGGAGAATGCACATTACCCACATGAGTGTTCACACCCACGGTGGGTGTTAAAACGTGACCTGCCCGAGATTGCGTAGCGATTTTCAGCTTCCTGTATTACTCGTAAGTGTAGAGTTAGGTTAACCAGTAAACCGCCCGTTCTAAGCAATTTGTGAATTCAAGAACTGGCACGTTTCCTGGTTAATAATGTTAGGTTAACTAGTAAACTGCCCGTTCTAAGAGATTTGAGTAATTCAAGAATTGGCACATTTCCTAGTTAATAAGCGTTAACCAGTAAGCTATAAGGGTTCTAAGCAATTTGTGAATTCAAGAATTACGTTTCCTGGTTAATAATGACATAAGTACTGATTGCTAGGCAGAGAGAGAGAGAGAGAGAGAGAGAGAAATAACAGTTTTGATGTTCCACCTTAATTCCTTTCGCAGGTGTAGCTGGTGGGTGCAGCATTGCCGTGCAGATCAGCTGGCCGTTCCTGTTGCATGCTGCCGCCCCTTCTCTTCTGCTTCGTCATCATTATTTTACTATAAATTTGTATTACTGTGTCATTTTACACGTAGGTACAGTTACACTACAACTGTCACACCTACACCGTGTATTACATATACTACACTACATAACAATTAGTTGTTAATGTAAATGTAGCGAACTTTCGCTCAGTTTGACCTGAGTACAGGATTTTCACAGTCGTCACGGAGTTTTTCCCTCAAGCTTGTTTCTATTAACGTAAATACGAGGTTTTTTCGCTCACTGGCGACTGCGACTTTCTCCTGTAGCAGGATAGCACACACACCACAGTGTGAATCTTGTGCGAATGACTTAGGATGTGTACATATATATATATATATATATATCCACAAATTTTTTCCCATAAGGAAAAAATTTAACTTTGTAAGGGCGTAATGTCACGAATCAGTTCGCGACATTTCCCTTTTGTGAGAAGCCACGAACTATTAGTGGAAAACTCACTGTGTATCGCTCAGCTAACCGTTTCTCCCTCCATTTCAGAGTATACTTTTCAAATCATTCGTCACCGCTTTCAGGGGTGACCGATTTAATGCACGTCACTAAGTGCTGTACTGAGCGATACTATTGTTTTTTATTGTTCGCCCCTACTCATTCGACCGTTAAAAAAATGCGGCCGAGTGCTCCGCTTTTGTTCCCACGACTTGGGCAGTCCAGTTGTTGCTGCGACGGAGAGAGGTCCTGTGTTAGCAGTGTGAGGTCAGCTAGTACCCAAACTCCACAGTTCTTCAGTACTTCCATCCTAGTTCAGCTTGGGTGATACGCAGCATTCATCGACTATAGTATTTCCTTCTTGTATTTCCCTAGTTATAAGAGTTTAATTAAGGTGTTTTTTTTCTAGACGTAAGTATTTAGCTTCTGTGTGAGTGAGTGAGTGCGTCTCATTTAATTTGATTTGAATTGTAACGTTAAATTTATTTTTTGTGATTAATAAATTTAACAGTTCCTTTCTTGAGCTCAATGTAAAGTAAAATCTTGTTTTATTTAATCCAAATTAAGCTTATTTTCCATATAGCTCCTAGCTGGCATAAACGTTTGCTTTCATAACTGGTACTTAGACCAGTCTTGTTGTATTAACTTAAAATCCTTTGTGCCAGGAGTTAATGCATCAGCAAGAACCTGATATTATTATTAGTATTAGTTATTTATTGTCAGGGGTGATGTAACTTTCTCCAGAGGCTAACAGTACAGTAATTCAGCAATTGTGAGTAATTAGTCTCTACTGTGTTATTATAAAAACCCCGTGACAAACCCTACGTAACTGCAAAAGATGAAAGGATACTGAAATAACAAAACTAATCATGTACGATAGTTTTGTATTGCATAATTTACAGGTAAGGCCATGACGAGAAAGTAGCCTACATTTTAAATTGTAGTAAGTGACTAAGGCCCGTGTAGGCAAAAAAATAAATTAATTAATTAACTGTAATATTTGGAATAAAAATAAAACTTATGTAGGCAAAAAATACATTGTCATCTTTGGCATATTGATAATGCCCATGTGGGCAAGAAGCTAATGTTTGATGTACAAGTAAAGCACATTTAAGTATAAAAAATAACCTACAGTAATCACTAAACACTGCAGAATATTCTGACCCATTTTTGTGTAAGCAAACTCCTCCTTTTAACACCTTTATTCATTACAGAAGCTACACTTGCATTAAGGGGCATGGTAAGGAGGATTAACTTTTGAAATACAGCGTAAAAATATAAATGGTTGGTGAACTAGTTGATGGAACGAATGCTAGCATGTGTTTAAACAGGCACCCATGTTGCGACCTAGCGTGATTCGAGACTAAACAAATAATGATCGCTTTCCATGCCGATACTGAAAATGACTTTAGAATTACTTTCAACATAATTTTGGAGCTTATTATTTTAAAATTTTGTCCGAATTAACAGAAATCCGGATTAAAGGGGTCCGGACCAAAGAGTAGTAGTAATTGATTCCCCCCCCCCCGTTAGAGAAGGTGGGGGGGGGGTGCTGGGCCACCTCGTAGCCCAGTGCGACCAAAGAGGTTCTACTGTAGTTTTATAAATTAATCCAAGTGACAGTGCATAACATAGTGTAAATAAATTAGAAACGTAAATAATGTAAATAAAATAGGGAATGTAAATGTAAATGTAAATAAGTAGTACAGTAAAAGTCCTATTATTCGGCATCTATGGGACCGGGATGATGCCGAGAAATTTGATTTTCCGAATAATAAAAAAACCTACCCACTCAGTACCTTAAATATATTGGTGAACACTGTCATCACCACTTATGGTATTACAACTGTGTTTGGAGAGAGTACTGAATACTGTACAATAGTGTAGTCAATACAGTACTATACCTGAATCTGAAATATATACAGTATATAAATTAGTGAACATATACAAGTGTAATGACACAGTAAGCCTACAAGTCAGATAACACTTCCTGGATGGCCGAAATGATATGTAATATTACCTATCAGCTCAGTACATCACTTGTATTGGTGAACTCATCACTACGTATATTATTACAAATATGTTTGGAGTGAGTACTGTATACAGTACTTTTTCCAAGCACAAAATAAAATAGTCAAAAAATTACATAAAATAAAGTAAAGGAATATGAATTGGTAAGGTCTTTTTTATTAAAGTTAAACGTACATTTAGCACCCATTCTTTGGATCGTTTTTTTGTTTACATGTGAAAGGGAGAGTATTGATGCAAACAGTAATGTATTCCATTAACCCCTTCATAACCTCCGGCATTGAACAACCCTTTACAGTACCGATGTCAGTGATGTCGAGTTAGGGAGCTATGAAAAAACTGTGAACAATTATGGGAAAGGAACAAAGGTCACTGGTATGTTTACACGACTCTATGCTACGATTCCAAGCAGTCAGGGGGTCGGTTAATCTCAGATGTTTTCACCTATTTGGTAAATGCACCATAACTTTGTAATTTCTCTCGTGAATCATAGCATGGGTTTAGGAAGCTAAATAACACATTGCTGGGTGTGCCAGATGATTATCTTCACATCTTTAAGAAAATGGAAGAAATTTAATCCCTCTGAGTATGTAGAGTAAGTTTCTTCCATTCTTCTGAAATCAATTTATTTTTCTTAAAGATTTGAAGATAATCATCTGGCTCACCTAGCAATGTGTTATTTAGCTTCCTAAACCCATGCTATGATACGCTAAGAGTCACTGAAAAATTGAGAAAATTACGGTGCATTTACCAAATGGGTGAAAACATCTGAGATTAACCGACCGCCTGACTGCTTGGAATCGTAGCATAGAGTCATGTAAACATACCAGTGACCTTCGTTCCCTCCCCATAATTGTTTTAGTTTTTTTTTTTATAGCTAAAACTAAGTTGACATCACTGACATTGTTACTGTAAAGGGTTGTTCAATGCCGGAGGTTATTAAGGGGTTAGTAGGATATATTACTGTTTGCATCAATATTCTCTCTTTCACATTAAACACAAAAATGAACAAAAGAATGAGTGCTAAATGTACGTTTAACTTTCATCAGAAAGACCTTACCAATTCATATTCCTCCAGTTTATTTTTAAGTATTTTTCTGACTTTAGGTTAGGTACAGTTAAACTCGGTTAGGTTAGGTTTAGTTAAATAGGACAGTCCCTTCCATCATTATGCAAAGGAATAAAAATACTAGAGCTGTCACAGCCGTAGTGCTAAAAACAACAGGGAAACTGGTTTAACAAGCACCATTTATTTATGGGTAATGCATTACGGTATCAGTGGTTCATGGGATAGGCAATGACCGGTAAATGTCATTTTTAGGAAGGCGTCCAGAATGAACGAATTTTAAGACTTAGCGAGGGGGCTTGGAACGTAACCCTCACTAATTTGTGGGGGTGGTTACTGTACTGTATGATACTGTGCAATATTGTACTCAATACAGTACTATACCTGAATCTGAAAAAATATAGAAATTAGTGAACATACAGAAGTGTAATGAAACATTAAGCCTACAGGTCACAGATAACACTTCCTGGACTGCCGTGATGATTCCGGACATCTGCCGAACAATCAAAGATTTTCGTAAATGGGATTATTTCTCAAAACTGCCGAAATGTCGGATCTATCGAATAATCAGCTGCCGAATAATAGGACTTTTACCGTAATAAAAGAATATGAATATATATACTAGGAGTAATGAAAGTGAAAGTTTCACTCTAGCATGTATGAATACTGGGAGTTATGAAAGTGAAAGTGACAGATTCGTTCTCCACGCTAGTATACAGAACGAGAAAGTGAATGCCCGGAGTGAAAATAAACTACTAGTACTGAAAAAAACTTATAGATAAATATTGTATATATAAATAAGTGTAATAAAGTACTAGGAATATAAAGTGTGAGTGTGTTTATAAATAATAAATGACAGCTCCGCCTCAGAATACCATCGGGGAACCAGCACGGGAGGAAAGCTCATATTCGCTCGTAATTTACATTGCATTCAGTGGTTTTTTTTTTTTTTTTTTTTTTTTTTTTTTTGAATATGGATTCCAAACTACTTGAAATTCATAGAATAGGTGTTTGTAGTTATAATATCAGGCAGTGGTAATCATATTACGGGGTATCGGGAAGTGTAAAGTGGAGACCTTGTTACCCAACTTCAGAAGTCTCCACAAGTCCTATGGTAGACGATAAAGGCTCGACAAACATCCCAGGGGAAAGCTGAAGGTATGTGCCATATGCATATATAATTTTAATATTCTAGGACTAATAACTGATTTTTGGCAAATATTTTTTTAAAAGTCTGTCAGAGCGCTCATATCCTCGCGGGACGTGCAAGGAGCGCAAAAACAACCACTCGGTGTAGGGGTTAAGTCATGGTAGCTGCCCTTTTTGTAGTTTAGGCTCTTTTTCTAACTTCAATTACTGTTAACTGTGTCATATGCAAGCCTGAAGTTGCACTTTAGTACTGCATGGTCATTTTTTCCAAGTGGAGGTTGATGCATTATATTGTAAATATATATATATATATATAGTAAATATAAGATCTAGTACTAATGGATCATCAGGTCCTCTTTTTCTTGTATTTTCCTTTACATGTTTTGTTGGGAAAAACTCCTGCACAAGATCCTTGAGCTTTTGATCCCAACAGCTTTCATGGGCTCTTACATCTAAAGTATTCCAATTTGAAATCTCCGGTTAATATAATTATTTCAGATTTTGCTTGCATTCTGTGTAATAATGCTCATAAACTCTGATTTTTACTCTTTGCCAAGGCTTCGTATTCGCCTCTTTCCCAAGTGTTTGTTTTGGCTGGCATGTATAAATTTTGATTCATTGTTTGTTAACAAATTGGAGAAAGAAACACCGATGTGGGAGTTAGTGTGTATTGATGTTTCGCCTCATGGCTTCCTTAGAATACAGGTGCTGAATATACACCACATTTCCTGTATACAGTAAGACCTCACTATAACGGACTAATTGGGACCTAAATCATTCCAAAAAATGTGAAATTCCGATAAAAGCGACATCCGGACTTCCCCCTGCTAATCCAGACTTTTTCTGAAATATCAGACATTAGTCTGGATTGCATGAATGGTTTTTAAACTGTTTTGGCTACCTCTGCGGTACTGTGCTGCTGTTATAACTTCACGACATTAATCAAATGGTATAATAATACTGCACTGTACACTGATGAACATGTCTTTTATTTACCTTATTGTGGTGAACATAGCTGAAGTGGTCAGGCAGTCCGAACTGCTTCTGGCTTTATCGGACTTTTTCCGATATATAGGAATTCAGTCTGGTAGCTCCAAGAGTTCGATAAAAGCAAATTCCGGACTATTGAAGTCCTTTATATCGAGGTTTTACTGTATATAACAGAAGGCAGTGGGGGTGTGAGGTATTTGCCAGGGGTGGTAGGGGGGGGGCAGGTAAGTTAAGGAATGTGAAGTCCAGGGGAAAGGGATTACAGATCACGACACAAGACGGAGAGAAAGAAAAGAAACAAGCGACAGGTGCAGTGGAAAGTCCTTAGGGGGAGGGAAGAAATATTGGGTAAGGAAATAGAGGTCACGAGGGGAAAAGGATTGCCAATCCCCACACAGGTGTGTGTGTGTGGGGGGGGGGAGAACACACACACACACACACACACACGTCTGTGCAGGGATCGGCAATCTTTTTCCCCTTGTGATCTCTATTTCCTTAACCAACATTCATTTCCTTTCCCACTGCACCGGTCCCTTGTTTCTTTTCTTTCTCTCCGTCTTTGTCCTGTTATCTGTAATCACTTTCCACCGAACCTCACCTTCCTTATCCTACCTGCCCCTCCCCCCTACCACCCCTAGCCAATACTTCACCCCCCCTCATACCCCCACTGCCTTCTGCTATAGATACAGGAAATGTGGTGTATATTCAGCAATTATATTCTGAAGAAGCCATGAGGCGAAACTTCAATACACAGTAAGTCCCACATCGGTGTTTTTTTTAAACCATGTATAAATTTGCCACAATTACTTTCCCTTCAGATGTGCTAATTTGTGCTTCAAACAGTTCTACTTGTGAGGGTATATCTAGTTCTATTTCTTTCACTTGTAGATTTTTCTTTTAATATTATAATTCCTTCTCCATTTCTTAAATTTCTGTCCCTTCTCCATATATTGTATTCCTCTAAGTTTAGGGTATCACTTGATATCTTTGGGATTAATTTTGTTTCAGTCAGGCAGATTATATGTGGTTCCTTTTCTTTGGTATAGTCTTTCATCTCTAATAATTTAGACACCATTCCATCTACATTCGGGTACATCAGTTTAATCATCTTGTTTGCATGCTTGAGTCTAATTTATTGATCTCGTTTGCATACTTGCCATAGCTTGAGTCTACTACCTTCCTTCATTATATTCCCTGTTGGTTATGTACCACTTTTGTACCTGCAATCCAATTACTTTGTAAAAGAATTTACTGTCTTCTTCCTTTGATGTTTCCTTGTTCATTGTTTTTGCTTCCTCCTTCTCCTTAGTGTGTGTGTGTGTGTGTGTGTGTGTGTGTGTGTGTGTGTGTGTTCTTACCATACCTAATTGTTCTTACCTAATTGTATCTTTACAGGAATGAGTCAAGCTCGTACTGTCTCGTGTCTTAAACCATATTTATCGTACATATCCTTAAAAATGTGAATTGTTTTGGCACACACTATTTCATTCGGTAGTGCATTCCACTGATCAATTGCTCTATTTGGGAAACCAAATTTCCTTACGTCTTTATCACCTCTCTTCGTATGCAGTTTTTTGCAGTGTCCTCTTGCTGATGCTTCCCCATACGTTAAGTAATCATGTACTGTATGTCTATTTTCTCCTTCCCTGATATGCATTTATATAGCATAATCATGCCACCTCTTTTCCTTCTCTCCTGTAGTGTTGGTAGATTCGGTTTATTTAGTCTTTCTGCGTAGCTTAGATCCCTTAAGCTTGGTACCCATCTTGTAGCGACCCTTTGAACTTACCCCCTGGGGTAGGGGGGGTTTCAAGAATACTCCCCCAGTATCCCAGCTTCTCGTACGAGGCGACTAAAAGGGTTGGTGGTGGGTTAGTGCCCCACCCCGTGAAAAGAACTAACTAAACAAGTGAATAAAGCACCTCGGACCAGGACGGACCATACGTTGACGACTAAGGAACGGACAAAGGACATTCTGAGGGTGGGAACATGGAATGTGAGAGGAGTGAATAATGAAGTGAAAGAGGGAGAGATTGTTCAGGTGCTTGAGGATGCAAAAGTGGACATATGTGGATTGACTGAAACTAAATGAAAAAGGTGAAAGGGTGAGAGAATGGGAATATGGTTTAGGTATATGTGTGGGAATTAATGAGAATGAGAGGGCAAGAGAGGGAGTATCTCTGATGATAAGCAAGAAGTGGAAGGAGAATATAAGAGTATGGAACAGTGGGTGCAAGGATTGTATGGGTGAGGATGAAAGTAGGTATACAAGCGTGGGCGATTGTATGTGTGTATGCTCCGACAGAGGACCGAGTGGCAAGAGTGAAAGATAAGTTTTGGGCGAGAGTAGAAGCATGTATGGACAAATTTGAGAGGAGCGAGAAAGTGCTTTTGATTGGAGACATGAATGGCAAAGTTGGGAATGTACGAGTGGATGGAGTAGTTGGTCACTGGGGTGTGCCAGCTGAAGTAGATGGGAATGGTAGTGCTTTGGTGGACATCTGTGCTGGTAAGGGGTTGGCAATAGCCAACACCTACTTTCGGCATAAGATGATCCACCGGTATACATGGAGAGGAATGAGGAGGATGGATGGTGAACTTGTTGAACGAAAGGCAATGATAGACTACGTGTGTGTGGATGAGCAAATGAGAAGACAAGTGTTGGATGCAAAAGTGTGGAGAGGGTGGGGGAATGGAGTCTCGGACCATCAGTGATGGCCAAGATAAAGCTGCAAAGAAAATGGTTAAGGAGACGAAGGGGAAGACAGGAGGAAACAGCTCTTGTGAGAGGAGTGGAGAATTTGCAAGATAGTGAGAAAATGGCAGAGTGTAAGAGTATAGTGGAAGAAAGATTGGGAAGGTATGAGCTAGAACAGATGGAAGAGGTGGAAGACATATGTAAGATATTCACGGAAGAGATAGGCGCAGCATGTGAGGTGGTTTGTGGAGTGAGGAGGAGATGCAAGGGTGTGCAAGGGACAGCATGGTGGAATGATGAGGTGAAACAAGCTGTGGAACAAAAGAAGAAGGCATATAGTGAATGGTTAGCAAGTAGAGGTAGGGGAGAAGATGAGAGAGAGAAGAGAGAGGTATATGTGAGCAGGAGAAGGGAGGTGAAGAGACTTGTGAAGGAGAGTAAGAAGAAAGTGGATGAAGAGTTTGGGAGGAATCTGAGTGTGAAATGGAGGGAGAAAAGAAATTGTTTTGAAAGGAGGTAAAGAAAGTAAGGCAGTGTGAGAGGGGATATAGTAGGGGAGTGAAAGATAAGAATAATAGATTGTTGGTGAAGAAGAGAGAGAAATTGAGGTGATGGAAGGAGCACTTTGAGGATCTGTTAAATGTAGAGAGTGAGAGCAATGCGAGTATAAGTGGTTGGGAATGGCTGGGAGAAGAAGAGATGAGAGGAGGGAGGAAGAGATCAGTAGGGCGGAAGCAGTGGAAGCAATGAAGAAGATCAAGAGGGGAAAGGCCCCAGGAATTGATGGAGTGTGTGGTGAAATGCTGAGGTATGGGGGTGAGATTGTTGTGGAGTGGATATGGAAGTTGTGTAGATTGGCTTGGGAAGAGGGAAGGGTTCCAGAGGACTGGAAATCGGGTATAATTGTTCCTTTATACAAAGGAAAAGGGGAGAGAGAAGTATGTGGTAACCATAGGGGTATTTGCCTTCTGAGTGTGACTGGTAAAATATATGGTAGATTACTCATTGACAGGGTTAGGAATATGACATTGGAGCTAGTTGGAGAAGAACAAGGGGGATTTAGAAAGGGAAAAGGGTGTGTAGAGCAGATATTTGTTCTAAGATGTATAGTGGAGAAGTATCTAGAGAAGGGAAAGAAAGTGTATGCTGCCTTCATGGACTTGGAGAAAGCTTATGACAGAATAGTTAGGCAAGGTATGTGGAAGGTATTAAGAATATATGGGGTGGAGGGGAAATTGTTGAATGCTGTGAAGAGTATGTACGAAAGAGCTAGGGCTACGGTGCGAGTGGATGGTGAGCTGAGTGAGTTTTTTTATCTCAATATGGGACTGAAACAGGGTTGTGTGATGTCTCCATGGCTGTTTAATATATACATGGATGGGGTTGTAAAGGAGGTGCAAGGTAGGGCAGTGGATGTGGGGGTGGCTCTAATGAATGAGGGTGAGATTTGGAAGATTCCGGTGTTGCTGTTTGCTGATGATACAGTATTGTTGGGTGAAGATGAATGGGAGTTGTAGGGTTTGGCGAATGAATTTGCGACAGTGTGTAGGAGGAGGAATCTGAAAGTTAATGTAAACAAAAGTAAAGTTATGGTGTTTGAGAGGAATGAAGTCACAGAATGTATAGTGAGGTTGGATGGTGAGGATATGGAGAATGTGAGTGCATTCAAGTACTTGGGTAGTGTGATGAGTAAGGATGGAACTTTGGGGGATGAAGTGCATGAAATGGTACAGCTTGGAAGGAAGGTTGTTGGTTCACTGAAAGCAGTGATGAGAAATAGGGAGGTGAGTATGAAAGTTAAGAAGTCACTGCATGATAGTATTGTGATCCCTACCCTGATGTATGGAAGCGAGGTGTGGACCTTGCAAGAGGGGAAAAAGTCAAGAGTGAGAGCAGTGGAAATGAGTTACTTGAGAGGAGCGTGTGGAGTGACATGGAGGGACAGGTCGACGAATGAAGAAGTGATGAAACCTTGTGGGGTGGATGTGGATGTGGTTGAGAAGATTAGGAGAAATACACTGAGGTGGTTTGGACATGTGGAGAGAATGGAGAATGAAAGACTGACTAAGAAGGTGTATGTAGGTGAGGTGGAGGGAGGGAGAGGGAGGGGTAGACTGAGGATGAGGTGGAGGGATGGAGTTGAGAGGTACATGAGGGAGGGGAGGGTGAGTTGGGGGGAGGGTAGTCAAATGGTGGATGACAGAACGACTTGGAGGCGTTTTGTCTGCGGCCACCCTTTGTGGGATTAGGGCGTCGGGCTATAGATAGATAGAGTCTATGTGTTTTTTGAGATGAGGACTCCAGACTACTGATGCATACTCCAGGGTTGGTCTGATGAATGATGTTATTATCTTTCTTAGCATGTCTTTATTTATGTATGTGAATGCTATTCTCATATTTGCAAGCTGTTTATACATGTTCCGTATCTTCTCACTGATGTGGTCAGCCAGAGATAGTCTGTTTTTGATAATCACACCTAAGTCCTCTCTTTCTGATATGTGTAGTGTTTTATTTCGTAACATATAATCCCAATCAGGTCTTTTTCCACTTTTACCAAACTTGATTACATGACACTTGTCCACATTGAATTCCATTTGCCATGTATTACTCCATTCATGAAGTTTATTTAATTCTTCTTGTAGCTCTTTACAAGAGTCTGTGTTAGTAATTCTTATTTGTATTTTTGCATCATCTTCAAACATATTTAGATAGCTTTCATTTCCAGTGTTACTGTCTATATCATTAATATACACTAAAAGCATGATTGGTGCCAGCACTGAGCCCTGTGGTACTCCACTAGTCACTTCTTTCCATGATGAGTAATTTCCCCTTAGTACTGGTCTCATTTCTCTTCTTATGAGAAAATCTTGCATCCAACAATACAGTTTGCCTCGAATTCCTCCTTGATGGTACAGTTTCTATAAAAGTCTTTGGTGTGGTACTGTGTCAAATGCTTTCTTGAAATCTAAATAGATACTGTCCACCCATCCTTCTCTTTCCTGTAATGTGTCTGTTACTCTGTCATAGTAGCTCAACAGATTAGTAACACATGATTTTCCTTTTCTAAAACCAAACTGTCTTTCTGTTATCATACTGTGTTCTTCTAGATGATTTACCCAGGCTTTTCTTATAAGCTTTTCTAATACCTTGCTTACAACACTGGTTAGTGATACTGGTCGGTAGTTGAGTGGATTTTGTCTATTACCTTTCATGAATAAGGGAACAATGTTTGCTTTCTTCCAAATATCAGGTAGTTTACCTTGAATCAAGGATTTCTTGAAAATTAAAAATAATAGTTTACTTAACTCCTTTGCACATTCACGTAGTACCCAACATGAAATTTCATCAGGACCATTTGCTTTTCCTTTGTCTAATTTACTTAGCTCCTCCTGTATTCCTTTTTCTGATGTTTGTATATCTGGTAGTATGTGTGGGCATGCATGTTCCACATAATCCCTCTCAAAATTTTTTTCCTCTATAAAAACTGATTGGAATTTCTTGTTTAGCGCTTCACAAATATCCTTCTCTTGTGTATAGGTGATTCCCTCATCCATAATGGATTGTATTTTATCTTTTACTTTGGTTTTGCTTCTGATGTAGGTGTAAAATAGCTTCGGTTGATCACTACTTTTATTTATATGTGTGTGTGTGTGTGTGTGTGTGTGTTTGTGTGTGTGTGTGTGTGTGTGTGTGAGACAGACAGAGAGGGAGATCAGAGTACCAACTGACTTGCAAGCTCCTGCCAGTCAGCCACAGCTCCATGACAAAAGACTGCTATATAAGCAATATTTTTGTGTTGAGTTTCATTCTAACCATGGTGATGTAATGCTGTGGTCTAAATATTTCATATGTTCAAGCATTTCACCATTTAAGGCAGTTAACTGGATGTGGGATATGTCTGTATTTGGGAAATTAATCATCATTACACCCTTAGTTCATGCCCAAAAATGTGGAGAAATAAGTGCTAGAAGGCTTATAAGGTCTAAGGTCATTGAGTAAAACAAACATTTATTTTTCATTGTTACTCAGCTGATTATTGGATAATTCTCCTCTTCTGATATAGATAGTGATTTTAATCGGCCATTGCTAGCCAATTCACAGCACTACATAATCACCCATGATTCTCATTTATTCATTACTCATCAACAGACCCACTTCCTTTTTATCTTGTCTGCAGTAGCCCAAATCAGGCATATTGTGTACTTACCTCACCTCCCCATGTATATCTGTTTCACTCTCCATCGTTTTCTCTTCTTCATCATTCATGGATTCCTGTGAAGTATATACATCAGGAAAGCAAATTTGTCCTGTGTAATAATAATAATAATAATAATCTGGCCTTTTGTTTCTCTAAAGCGCCAGTTCTTCCTTTTGGGAATTCACTGGTGCTCGACACACATACATTATTTTTACAATTACAAGAATTGTGACATTTCTTGTATATAATACAAGCTACATCATATATACATGAAAGTGGCAATAATTAAACCCTATAATCATCCGTCATAGTATCTCTCTCCAGGTCATAGCATTTTGAAAAAAGAAAGGCTTTCAGCTGTCTCTTAAAGGATTCAATAGTAGAGAGTTGTTTTATGGACAATGGCAATCTGTTATATAATCTAGGGGCTCTATATGCAAAAGAACGATCAGAGAAAGATGACTGGTGAATGGCTCCTGGCTCGTCAAGACACAAGGGATCATCTTCACTGCGTAACATCACACCCGGGCGTGTCGATGGGAGTTTTAACAATTCAGCAAGATACTTCGGTTCACCAAACTTAAGAACCTTGAATGTAATAAGACACAGTTTAAATTCAATTCTAGCCTTTACTGGTAACCAATGCAACTCAATCAGAAACGGGGTAGTTGAGGTTCTCGGGGGGAGACCAAAGATAAGCCGTGCCGCCCTGTTCAACACAGACTGAACTTTTGTTAGTATATTATTTGGAAGACCAACCCACAGTGAATTACAATAATCAACACGAGACAAGACCACTGCATGGACCAATGTTAAGAGGCACCGTCTATTCAGGAATTTTCTCATAGAGTACAGATTTCTGATATGCAAGTTACACCCTCTTACAACCTGATTAATATGTTCTTTGTAATTTAACTTAGAATTAAAATAAACACCCAGATTTCGAACAGAACTGACTGGATGCAGCTGTGACATGCCAATGTTCAAAGCCAGGGCATTGTCAGTGTCATCACCCCTTCTGTTTCCTCTGATGATGATGATCTCAGTTTTACCATCATTCAGCTTAAGTTTCCTCTTAGCCATCCAAATCTTAATATCAGACATTAGAGATTCAAACTTTGTCTTAGTATCGTTGATATCTGACATCTTAACATAGATCTGGGTGTCATCAGCATAAAAATGATAGGACACATCATGAGCATCAAGTAGAGACGATGAACTACTTGTGTAGATAGTAAATAGAATTGGACCCAAAACTGATCCTTGAGGGACTCCAAATAGAAGAGGAGCAGAATCAGAGCTAGCGTAATCAACAACCACCCTCCGAGATCTGTCCAACAGGTACGACTTAAGGAGCAAAAGGGCACTATCACGAACGCCATAAAAATACAGATCATCCGACAATAGTTTATGATCTGCTGTATCAAAAGCTGCAGACAGATCCAACAGAACTAGGAGAGAGGACATCCCACTACAAGTGTTTGCCACCGTCACTGTGAATCCTTGTTAGTGCAGTTTCAGTTGAATGGTATTTTCTGTATGCTGATTGAACAACAGGAACAACTCTGTTGTGTTCCAGTAGTGGTAAGAGTTGATCAAGTATGGTCCACTCAATAATCTTGGATAAAAAAGACAGGTTAGAGACGGGACGATAATTTGTCATGCTCTCGACATCAAGGCCAGGTTTCTTAACTAGGAAGAATACTGTAGTAGTAGTAGTAGTAATGGTGGCGATAGTAGTAGTAGTAGTAGTAATGGTGGTGATAGTAGTAGTAGTAGTAGTAGTAATGGTGGTGATAGTAGTAGTAGTAGTAGTATTGGTGGTGATAGTAGTAGTAGTAGTAATGGTGGTGATAGTAGTCGTAGTAGAAGTAAGCAAACTCTGCTCTGTTTGGCTGAGCAAATCCCATCGACTGGAGGCAGGCCACACTGAAATGTACTGTAAGGACAAATTTGAAGAATAACATTACACAAAGTTATGCACAGTTGCCATGTTTTCATACATTATATCATAATATACAGATTTTTTTTATACATATTCTGTATTTAAAATCCAGTATCCTTAGCCATCCTAAGCACGATGCAGTTTATTGTAAACTTCTACGATCTGTGCTTGTCAGATTCAGTTTAACCCTTCCAGTCTGTGGATGTCATTTTCATTGTATTGTTGTACTTGGCAGTTTTATCCAACTTAGGAAAGTATTCAAGCAGCAAAGGGCTTAAAAAAAATATATATATATATATAAATAAAAAAAAACTCCCCACTGAACATTTTTCTCAAAACTCAATAAAATTGTCTGAAGTTAACAAGAATAAAATAAAAATACTGCATATCATTGGAAATACAGTGAGTCCTCGAAATACGAAAACTCGATGTACGAATTTCCAATGGTACGAAAGCGATGACTGAAGGACAAATTCCACAGTACAAAAGTATCTGTCTCGATGGTATGAAAAGCGATACGAGAGGAAATACAAAAAATTCAAAATGGGCGCACTGCACAGCGCCGCGCTCGCTTGTGGCGAGAAAACGAACTAACCCCTCTCTGGTAAACACATTTTCGTGTGCTTCTCAGTCGAGTCACGTCCATCCTCTCCTCTCAGCTTCGCTGTACATTACGCAGTTTTTTATGTTCTTTCTTGTTTCATATTTTCGCCATGCATCCCGAGTGCCCTACATCATCTCCAGCATCTGGGGAACCAGCTGCCAAGAAGAAATAGCATGATACTCTGACTCTGGAGAGAAAATTGGACCATCAACAGCTTCAGAAACACCTGCACCAGTCAAGGAAGTACCAGAGGAGCAATAGGGTCCCACCATGTGACTTAGCACCATATCAACGACATGAATCTCCAGCCGCAGCACAGGTCTATATTTAACTGTACAGTGTACTAATACTACAGTAATTACCGTATTTCGTGGCATGTTAGACGCTGCAGTGTGAAAGACGCATTCTAATTCTGGAAGGGAAGCTTGAGGAAAAAAGTATGGCTTGACTAAGACTACAGAAAAGTTGCTTGATATGAGTATTTTTCACTAAAATACACACTCACCTTTCAGAACCTCTGTTCAGTACTGTATATGTCTTTGGTGTCTTTATTTTTATGTAAAAGAAGGGTACAAGACAAGAAAACAAACAACCCCTTCCTTATAAAATGTTATCCATATCACGACGCCATCTTAACACTACCGGTTTGTTTATGAAATATGAAGTGTCCGATTCCTTTAGTAAAGTAATTTGAGACGTGATGTTCATCTCTATTAAAGTATACTACATACATATCAGTATATAGAGATTAGTATTATTTTTCGTGAAGTGAACTTAAAAAAACAAAACTCAATAAAACCAGTTCTTTCATTCACTAAAGAAAATACAAAGGGCATTAAGTGAAGGAATACACTATATCTCCAAAACAAATGCCTGCATGTGTGAACTTTAGAATCAAACAACACAACCTTGTTTTCAAAAATCAATTACAAGGAATGTTTACACCTTTTTATGTACCCTAAAAGTACCAGAAGCCATCCTAACATGGGGTGATCGAATTTCCATATCGCTAGGCACTAAACTGCTAAATTGCTAAACCGCTAATAATGCTGTAATTTCGGGAAGTATTATGTAATGTTGCAACTTTTTCCCATTTTTCACTAACAGTAATATAAGACTGCTTCCTTCTATGATGCTCTTGTATCGAATGAAACAAAATATCAGTAAGAGATGCCAGCCTAACAAGAATTTTTGAATTTCCATATGAGACAGACGTCTGTTACAATGACTCAACAAAAGTCATGCTAGCCAACATCTCCAGTATGATTCCCTTGCTAGTTAGTGATTGGATAGCAAGTGATCATTATTGCCCTTCTGAAGGTTAGCAAGGGGTTCAGAAGTGATCATGTTCTGAGAGTTGAGGGAATGCTAGGTGCTAAATTGCTAAACTGCTAATAAGCTGTAATTTCAGACAGTACTGTTTAATGTTGCAGTTGTTTTTCCCGTTTTTCAGTCATTATAATATAAAACTGTTTCCTTCTATTATATTCTTGTCTCTAATGAAACAAAATATCAGTAAGAGAAGCCAGCCAAACAAGAGTTATTTAATTTCCACATGAGACAGACGTCTGTTACAATGACTCAACAAAAGTCAAGCTAGCCAACATCTCCAATATGATTCCCTTGCTAGTCAGTGATTGGATAGCAAGTGAAGTGATCATTATTGGCTTTCTGAAGGTTAGCAAGGGATTCAGAAGTGATCATGTTCTGAGAGTTGGGGGAATGCTAGGTGCTATACTGCTAAACTGCTAAAAAGCTGTAATTTCAGACAGTACTGTTTAATGTTGCAGTTGTTTTTCCCGTTTTTCAGTAACGGTAATATAAAACTGTTTCCTTCTGTTATATTCTTGTATCTATTGAAACAAAATATCAGTAAGAGAAGCCAGCCAAACAAGAGTTATTTAATTTCCATATGAGATGTCTGTTACAGTGACTCAAATGTCATGCTAGCCATCATCTCCAGTATGATTCTCTTACAAGCTACTGAATGGATGGCAAGCAAAGTGATCATGACTGCATTTCAGAAGGTTAGCAAGGAGTTCACCAGTGATCATGTTAGCCTGCTAGAGCAGTGTGTATGCTAGATGCTAAATTGCTAAACTGCTATACCGCTAAACCCCCAGACCGTCACATGGCCAGTTGTAAACAAACCCTAAATTTTTTCTTAAGCCTGGGTGTTTCTAATCGTAAAATCTGAGTACAGGTAACTCGCACGGAACACGTGGGTTTCGTTCCTACTGTGCCGTGTTAGGTGCGAAATCGCGTATATTTAAACTACTCCTTATTTTGCTCCTTAGACCCCCCAAATGTGTTGTTTTGCTGTTATCTGTCACTGGTAATCACTAGAAAGCACTTTAAGTGGTTAGAGGGTTTATTTAATGTTATAACTCACAAATACAGTACTCCACGGCAAAACTTCAACACACAAATACTGTACGTAAACACAAGGAAACATTCCGACGCTGACCATAGGTAATCATATAAATTAGGTTAACTGGTACCAGTGCTTTAACTTACAAGTACATACCAGAACAGTACATATTTAACTTAGAAATGCAGTACTGTGATATTGAATGATTTCAGTACATAATGTTAGGAATGGCTGAAAAAAAAAAATGTTATAAATACATTTTCACCTTTTTGATATATATTTATGGTAGTTTCGAGTTATTTTTTACGTTATCGTTGTGCCCATGCTTGGAAAAGGGAGCGAAAGAGTTGAATTTTCAGTCCTAAATGAGAAAACTGCACGTCCTCCAAGGCTAGACTCTGCCACGGTAGAATAAAATGGAGGGTCAGTCCGATTAGCAATAAGGAAGTTGTGTCACAACTTCCAGCTCCCACACCACGAGAATGGCTAAAAATAGAATCGTAATGCAGTTTCAGAATTAACAATGTCTAATTATTACGAATACAGATACAAAGCAGAAATATATACGTTTACAGACGGGGAAAACGTACTTCTTCCATCATAACATGTTCATCTTTATCATTTTACGTTCATCTTTATCATTTTACCTTGTTATTTTCGCAATATATATTGCTGTCTCGTAAACAGGGTGGTTGTTTGTGTTTTGCAAGGGAGGAAAAAGATTGTATTTTCTGTCTGGGTCGAGATAATGGGTGTACCTATGTGTGGTTAGGCATGGCCAGGAGCGAAAAAATCGTACGTCCACTCATCACGATAGCAGGTGGTGAACTGACAGATGATACATGAGAGGGTGAAGTCAAGGTCAGTCTCATGTCCCAGATTTTCGTTCACTTCCCGAAAGTTTATTCACAGTTTTCTACAAGTTGCATTGCATCAAATGATCCAAACCATTACAGCAAACCTGAACAAATTGGAAAAGATACCAAGACAAAAATGTATTTTTCTTTTATTATAAGTCTTTAACGAACAAACAAAAAAGGCAACATTCCGACGCCGATCATGGGTAATCATATAAATCAGGTTAACTGGTTACAAGGCTTTATTTAATGCTTTAATTGCTTACAAGTACATACCAGAACAGTAAATATTTAACTTACAAATACAGTACTGTAGAAAAGCAGTACAGTAAGAGTTTAACGAACAAACAAAAAAGGCAATATTCCGACGCCTATCATGGGTAATCATATAATTCGGGTTAACTGGTTACAAGGCTTTATTTAACGATTTAACTTTATTTAAGTGCTTACAAGTACAGTACATACGAGAACCAAATACTGTACAGTATTGTGGAAAAAACGAACAAATAAAAAAGGCAATATTCTGACGCCTATCAGGTAAATTGGTTATAAGACTTTATTTCTTGCT
Organism: Coenobita brevimanus; assembly: GCF_032717465.1. Classification (NCBI taxonomy): domain Eukaryota; kingdom Metazoa; phylum Arthropoda; class Malacostraca; order Decapoda; family Coenobitidae; genus Coenobita; species Coenobita brevimanus. The sequence continues at coordinate 34,646,557 of NC_137008.1, read as the reverse complement.
TTAACGTTATTTAATAGTACTTTAAGTTGCACATAAACTTACCAGAACAGTACAGTACTTTAAATATTTAACTTACAAATACTGTGCTACTGTACTCGGGAATGTCTCACTCACTGAATAATTTCCCGCCTAGATCGTCACGTAATCAAAACAAACCACGCGCTGCGGTGACGTTCGAGGATTTGATCTTTCAAAGGCCTCTCCTGCGTTAATTTGTAGTTTTCATAATGGTTTTTTAATCTTACGTTGTCTTATATGTATCCCAGCCCTTACCGTGTATAATTGCGAGTGCGTTCCGTGAGATCGTGTTCCGTGCGAGTTACCTGTACAGTAATCACTCTAATATCCGGACGCCCAATATCCGAACATCCCCACTACCCAGACATAATCGTCCCGGGATCAAAAAAAAAAAAAAAAAAAAAAAAAAAAATCCCGACCGTAATTTGAACTTGCCGTGTGCGGCGCGGGAGAGCATTGTTGTGGCGCGTCATTCCTCCGACGTCCGATAGAGCGCCGCTGCATCCTCCCCACTTTCCGCCTGTCTCTCGCCGCGAGTGCGCGCTTGTCGTTATGGCTGCCCACGTGATCGCTTTTGTGGTGGTGCCTTACCTGCTGCAGGGACTCCTGCTGCTCTCGGGCCTCCTCTTAGTGTGTGTGATGATGGCCCCGCCACCTGAGAAAAAGAAGAGAGTGGTGTTGGCTCCGGAGAAGAAGCGGGAGATATTGGAGAAAGTAGATGCGGGGTGGTTTTCTTCCCGCATTCTCCGCGAGTTTAACCTGGCCCGGTCTACTTTGTTGGATATTAAGAGATCCCGAGACAAACTCATGCAGTACACGGCTGACTTCTCGTCGAGAAGCAAACGCAACGTGGAGAGGAAGGTTATGTTTACCCCCAAGTTTGCAGAAATCGACCGATCCATGTTGATTTGGTATCGACAACAACGTGATGCTGGTGTGATGGTACGTGGAACGGAGCTGAAGGCTGCTGCTGAGAAGTTCGCCAGGCTTCACGACGCCCTAGACTTCAAGGCATCCGAGGGTTGGCTCTTTGCGTTCAAGTTACGGCATGGCCTTACCAACCGTAAAGCACATGGCGAAGCATTGGACGCTAACGAGGATGGAGTTGACGAGTTTCAGCATAAGGTGAAGGGCTTGATCGACAGGGAGGGCCTCACTCTCGGTCAAGTCTACAACGCAGACGAAACTGGCCTATTCTATCGCTCGCTGCCAACGAACACTCTAGCCGAGGAGACGGAGAAGCATGTACCTGGCCGCAAGCTCTCAAAGGAACGGATATCTGCTTTGTGTTGTGCTAATGCTAACGATATGTACCGGCTTAAGCCCATTGTTGTTGGCCGCGCAAAGCAGCCTCAGTGCCTTCGTGGGGTGATGGATGACCTTCCTGTCGTCTGGTACCATTCTTTGAAGGCATGGTTCACAGCTGTGATCTTCAAAGACTGGTTCCACCGCCACTTCGTCAAGGAGGTCATCCATTACCAGACGAAGACACCGGGAGTCCCGCGCAACCAGGTAAAGGCCCTCCTTCTCCACGACAATGCACCTTCCCACCTGTGCGACAAGGACTTGGTTGCTGAAAATGGCCGTATTAGGTACATGTTTCTGCCACCTAATACGACTGCTGTCATCCAACTAATGGACCAAGGAGTGATCGTGGCAACAAAGCGCCTATACCGTCGGAAGTTCCTGGACGAGGTGATGGTTGTTCTCGAGGATGAGGACGAGCGCAGGGAGGGACGGGACACACAAGGCAAGCGGACTTTGGAAAACCTTCGCCGCTACAACATCAAGTCTGCGCTGTACAACTGGGCTAGTGCATGGAAGGAAGTCCCTGTGAAGACTCTGGAAAATGGTTGGTCTCGTCTGCTTCTCGGAACGGATGTGGAGTACGATTTTCTAGGATTTGACGTTGATGACTTCCATGCACGACTACGTACGCACGGCGACGATGTTGATGTGGACGATGTTCGTGAGTGGTTGGATGATGACGAGGGCGATCCTGGGTATCAGACATTGTCTGATATCGAGATCGCGTCTTCAGTTGCAGGTGTCAGTACCAAACTTGAAGATTCCGACGAGGAAGGCAACGATGATGCGGACTCCTCTCAGCAGGACACTACTCCAGCCATCCCCAAGCTGAGCGCACTCCGGGAACATCTAGAGTTCGTCCTAGACTACGTGGGACACCCAGACTGCGACAGGGAGATGGGGCCCTTGGGACTCGTGGAGGAAGTGCGTGCTCTCAGGCAGCGCATGATCAATCGTCAGAATTGTCGGTCATTGCGTCAATCAACCTTTGACAGTTTTTTCAGGCCCGTGACCCCTGCTGTGCCCAGCCCTGGCTCCACTCCATTGCCTCCCCAAGACAGGCCCTCATGCTCAGAGCCACAGCCCAGCACATCAGCCTCGGTGGAGTCACTGCTCGACATGAGTTTGCGGCTGTCTTCAGAGACGTCTGCAGTGGGTACGCCATCACCACGACCCAGCGATGCACCCCTAGGTCACCTGCCGGTAATACTCTCGGACTCTGACAGTGAATAAACAGCAAGAACTTCTCCACTAGACCACACTGGAATTTAGAGTGTTGTGCAGTGAAAAAAACAGTGTGTTGTGTTAAGGATTTACAGTTGTGAGAGAAAAGACTCAATTGAAAAAAATTTAACGTAAATAGACTTGTTTGTTTTGGCTTTGGAAAATTATAAGAATGGGAAAAGTTAAAGTGCAACACTTAGTAAGTTACAATGGAGCATTAGTTAGACAACAGTGCACACTGTGAAGAGAACGGACTTCTGTGTGCGATTGACTAAGTTCAGTGCAAGACTTCAGGAACAGTGTACTGCAAGTGCTTCAGGAAATCCTTCTTACTGTCAGAGTCCGAGAGGAGGCGGTTATTCATCGAGGTGGCCATGGACTTGCTGTAAGTAGGCAGAATGTTTCATACTGTATTTTTTTCCATATTATACTTACCTCATTTCACTCTTTAATGTCCTTTATTGGTGTGAATAGGGTTTTAGGAGCTATGCATGTGGAGTAGGAAGGTGTTTTTCTGAGTTAGGCTAGGTTAGGGTCCATAAGTACCAGTCCAGGAGCCAGTCACCAGAATGTTTATTATTGTATGAACATACTTCTAAACCCTCATTTTATGTTTCTTTTGCATTTATTTAAGTCATTTATGTGCCTTATTGGTGTGATTTGGGTCTTAAATAGGTGCTATGCATGTCCAGAGGGAGTTGTATAGGTGTTTCTCTGAGTTAGGGTCCATAAGTACAAGTCCATAAGCTGGGGCCCAATATCCGAACAGAACCAATATCCGGACCTACCTATGGCTCTATTACATCGGATATTGGAGTGATTACTGTATATACACAAGTGAATGTAACTTTTTGCAATAAATCAAAGGTGTTTATACTCTAAAAAAAATACTTGACTGCCAAACAGTGAGGGATCCTCTGTATAAGTGATTCTTCTAAATGGAGCCAAGGTAGTCTCACCTCCAAGGACGCATGGGGATATTTGAAGATGATTTTGAGACAAAAAAGTGCGTCTTCTACCCCACGAAGTACGGTAGTTGTATGTTTTATTCTTTTTATGTCTGTACAGTAGTATAGTACTGTATACATGTATTGCATATTTCTAAATAGGAGTAAAGTTTAAGTGGGGGGGTCCAATGGGATCCTGGAATGCATCCTCCCCTTTATATGTATATTTCAGTGGGGAAAATCGTTCCGATATACGAAATTTCGGATTACGTAAGTTTTTCTGGGGGGGTCCCTATCCCTTTTGTATTTCGAGGACTCGCAGTATTTGGTTAATATTCCACTGTAGAGTCGTGCCATTTAATTATCATAATTCCCCTGCAGGCCATGTCGATCCTGGAGAAAGTGACTTAGAGACAGCTGTGCGAGAAACCCAAGAAGAGGCAGGACTCCAAGCTGAGCATTTCACCATTCTCGATGGCTACAAGGACGAACTCAAGGTGGATATAAGATCATGAGAGCAACAGCTATAAATTAATTGTGTAACTGATTGTCGTGTTTAATAAATTTTACATTTTTGAATACTCTAAGCTGTTAAGATGTGGGCTTGGTCTTTGAAAGATTGAGTCAAATTAAAAGCTTTGGCCCCATTGATCCAATGATGTAATTTTTGTTCTTGATACACCAGATGATTTCAGTCAACTTAGGAGCACACACTAGTACTGAAGGGTTTCATGAAGGTTATATCTAACCAATCCAGTTTGAAAAGTGTTTCCCAAGCTGAATATATCTGACAGACAGTGAGATTGAAATTGAAAGAGTTCATTGTGGTGAAAGGGTTAAAAGTTTATTATGGCAAAACAAAACTGATAATTTTTGAAAGCAGGTTAGGACAAGATTAGTTTAGGTTAGGTTCAGAATAGGCAAGGATTAAGGTAGGTGAGGTAAGAATTAGTTTAGGTTAAGGTAAATTAGGTACAGACCAGGATAGATAACAATTTCATACTGTATGAATTTACAGTTCAAGAAAGTGGATGAAATATGTTAAAAAACCAGCAGTATTAAATAAATATTGTTTAGTCAACACAGGATGTTTTACCCAGCACATGGTATTGCAAGAAACAAAACAAGCTTAACTTGACGCAGTCATCGTCTTCACCCTTCTTGCTGGAATTGATGCTTATTTACAGATGACAGTAGACCCTTGCTGTATTGAACTAATTGGGGAAAAGCCTGGCTCAGTGAAACAAAAAGTTTGATAAATCCAAGGGTCACCCTCCCCAAATGGGAATTCAAACACATGATTGAAATTAGATGACTACAATATCATGTTCTAGTACTGTTAATGAAAACTATACCCATTTTGCATTAACTTGGCTCATAACTTTGCCATTTTGTAACTTATTTCACATCCTTGTCATAGCACTTCTTTATGACTATTACAGCACAGTACAGGTATTACTATAATCTCTTATTACAACTCAGCAGTCACAATGGGGAGAGGGCAGTTTCAGACAATATTGGAGTAGAAAGGGTAGGAAATGTGTTTACATACTTAAAGCTGTCATTCTACTACAGAAGACGACAACTACTATACTCACTAAAATGGTGTGTTTCTGAGTATTTGGTGCCAACGTGAGTGACCGTTGTTACGACCCAGACAGGTACAACACACCACCACTAAGCAATTGACTGCGAAGACAAGTACCATCCGAATCATAAACAAGGACTGAATTAGGGAAATAATGATCACGGGGAGGTAAATGGAAAGCCTCACTAAAAGGTAATGCATATAATGTAGAAAAATCACTAATAAATACACTGTGCAGGTTCACAAAGGGGGTGACGGATGTGATAACTGTTAAGCACTCCTTTACCCCAGTGTTAAAACTAAATGGCAGTTGGCAGTCATATAAAGAAATACACTCCAATATCAACACTGGGATTTCACAGGATAATGGTTACTCCAGTATCATAACACTGAGGAATAACACTTTGGGTTAAGGCCGTGTCACAGGGTAAAGTAAAATACTGAGGAAAAACCCTGGAGAAAATACACCAATAGTAAATGGTTATAATTGGGGGAAAAAACCAGACAGTTACTTACATCAGTGGTTGACAGCCTCCAAAACTCTGAACACTGGAGAAACAGCTGCTCAGAATGTACCCTAATCAAGGTGGAGGAGGGGGGAGTGTGCAGAGATACAGTACAGAGGTCCGATTCAGCCTGAGGCAGTGGAGGGACTCCTGAACCACGCACTTCTGAATCCTCATATAGTAGCGGGAGGATGACGCAACACAGCGTAGCTATTACAAATATGGCATACTGCAATGGTTGGGTGGTCATAACATAACATGGTGTAATAGTTGGGAATACTACGTAACTTACAGTAATACACATGAAAAGTACACGAGAGTAAAATAAGAACATTGTATGAACACTAAATTCATTGCACAGTTCATGGGGAAATGAGAAAGTAAAGAAACATCTGAATACTGAACAAGCAAACATCCATTATCTCTCACGGTACTTCATGCAGGCGAGGCGTCACACACTCAGACGTACAGACACACATTTTACCACTCTCAACACTGTGCAGACTGCAAATTTTGCCACACAGTTGGCATGTCAAGTCTGGGTTTGCTGGGAGAACTCTGTTTTGGCTGTGCCGCCGTTGTCTGTGTTCCTCTCTGGCCAAGTTCCGAGTTTCTTCTAGATGAATGTTCCCCCACTGCGAGGGCTCGCCATTGTTTTCTGTCAGAGGCATTGATTCAAGTTCTTTTGGTATGTTGCTCCATTTCTTCAGAGTTGTCCCTATATGATCCTTATATCTCTTCTCTGTACCCCTGGGTGGCGACGTGCTGCTGGGAGTTGGCCATGCAGAACTTGCCAGGAAAGGCAGTGCTCAGGCATGTGGAACATGTGTCCAACCCATCTGAACTGTATTTTAGCCAGCATGGTTTCTATGCTGGTTGACTTTTCCCAGTGAAGAATTTGTGAGTGAAGGACTTCATCCTCCCATTTGAGTCCTAGGATGAGCTGTAAGCATCGTGTGTGAATAGACTCAGGCTATTTGATGGGATGCTGGTAAGTAGTCCAGGATTCAGCATCATATAAGAGGGTGAAGAGGCATACATCTGTATAAACTGATACCTTTGTCTCGATTCTCAGGTTAGTGTTTTCAGAGACTCTGGACCTGAGATGCCCAAAAGAGACTGAGGTGTGATTGATTTGTGCTAGGACTTCTGCATCAGTGTTATGTTCATCCATGAGCACACTTCCAAATTCTCCACCTGTTATACATTTTCGTCATTTATCTGAAATGCGAGAGGCTCTGCTGCGTTATTTCTCTGAGATATTATTTATGTTTCATTGACATTTATTCGTAGACCCATTGCATGGTATATGTTGGAAATGATAGTGAGAGACTGTTGTATGGCTTCTGGGGTATGTGCAAGGACAGCACAGTCATCAGCTTATTGCAGCTCTAGAAAATGAGCTATGTCAGTCTTCGATTGTGCTTTAAGACGTCAGAGATTAAATAATTACCGTGTGGATGGAACTGGATTTTTATTCCATCATCAGAGTTCATTTGCTGGTGACTTAAAAGGGTGACAACAGTGAGATAGATGTTGAAAATGACAGGAGCTAGGACGCATCCTTGCTTTACGCCTACATCCACATTGAAGGGTTCGGATTTGCTTCCACCTACGGACACATGAGCATTCATGGTGTCATGCAGACTCTTCAGGATGGTAAGAAATTTGTCTGGAACTCCAAGTTTTGAAAGAGCATTCTGTAATATTTATCTGCTGACAGTGTTAAATGCTTTCGCAAGATCGTTGAATGCAATATACAAGTCGTGGTTTTGCTCATGGCATTTCTCTTTTATCTGTCGGGCAACATGTGGAGGTGTATGGTATGTAGGAGGACTCCTGGGCCTTGAGAGCAGGCTGTGAAGCCTATGCCCAGAGTCAGACACTTAAAAAAAAAAAGAAAAAAAAAAAAAAAAAAAACAGATACTTCGTCCCTTCTGAAATCCACATTGTGTTCCAAGGATTGTTGACTAAGTCAGATGTTTTGTCAGTCTGGGTAACATTATCCTGGCTAGTACTTTACCAGCATTCACAAGGAGGGAGATGCCTCTACTGTTGTCACAATTTGAGCAGTCCCCTTTCTTCCGGTAGATGGTTACAGTATCAGAGGTTAGCCCTTCAGGTGGAATTTGTTCTTGTTCCAGATAGTAGTAGGATATCATGGAGATGCTTGTGAAGTAACTTGCCACCCTCTTTGATCAGATCAGATGGTATGCCATCAGGGCCAGAGCTTTTGTTATTTTTTAGGAATTGGATGGCGTGAACAGTTTGTGCAAATGTATCTGCCACCTGAGAAGTATTTGAGATGTTATCAAGGATATTATGCTCCACCAGGTTTCTTCGATTCAGTAAGGTGCTGAAATATTCCGCCCATCTTTCTAGGATTGCTTGCTTGTCTTTCAGGAGCTCTCCTTCAGCTATTTGCACAGGGTTTATGTTGTGCTTAGTTGGCCCATACATGGGTTTATGGACATGTAGAACCCATGATGGTCATTAACATCATCCAGCCTTCGCAGCTCATTTGCTTGCTTAGTCCACCAATTGTTTTCCATGTCGTGCAGCTTTTTCTGGGTTTCACGTCTGAGATTCTGGAATTCAGTTTTTAGAATTAAGGAACTAGGATGAGCCAACCATTTGGTATGTGCTCTATTTTTCATTGCAAGAAGGTCATATATGCTCTTAGCATTTTCTTCAAACGAGTCTTTATGGTGGCGAGTGGAGAAGCCTGGTATTTCTTCTGCAGTGCTTTGGAGCAGCATATTAATGTTTGGCCACTCTGCATCTAGGTTGATGCTTTGTTGCTTGGATCAAGTGGTGGACATTGAGAGAGCTTCTCTGTAATAGTGTTACACGTTGCCACATCCTTTAAGCTACTACAGTGTACATTCTTGATGGATGCTCTGCAGCGCATTTGTGGGCGTATGACTAACTGCAATTTGGTGACTATAAGGTTATGGTCTGTGGGGCACTCAGCACCTCTCATATTTTGGGTTGTAAGAACTTCTCTTTGATCTCCCTGCCTTACAATGATTTAGTCAGTTAGGTCCCAATGTCTAGATTGTAGGTGCATCCATGTGGCCTTATGTTTATTCCAGAGCTGAAAGACGGTCTATCTATCTATCTATTGCCAGACGCCTCAATCCCGTTTGGGGTGGCCACAAACAAATCGCCTCCAAGTCGCCCTGTCCCCTGCCATTTCACTGTCCTGCTTCCAACTCACACCCCCCTCTCTCATATACCTCTCCACCCCATCCCTCCATCTCATCCTTGGCCTCCCACTCCCTCTTCCCCCCTCCACCTCACTCACATACACTCTCTTCGTCAGTCTTTCACCCTCCATCCTCTCCACATGGCCAAACCACCTCAGTGTGTTCCTCATAACACTTCCTATCACATCCACATCCACACCACAATGCTCCTTTATATCCTCATTTGTCAGCCTGTCTCTCCATGTGACTCCACAGGGTCCTCTTAAATAACTCATTTTCACTGCTTTCACTCTTGACCTGTGTCCTTCCAACAACGTCCAAGCTTCACTTCCATACGTTAGAGTTGGTATCACAATACTGTCATGTAGTAACTTTTTCACTTCCATGCTCACTTCCCTGTTTCTTATCACTGCTTTCAAAGAACCAGCAACCTTTCTTCCTTGCTGTACCCTTTCAAGCACTTCACCCTCCAAACCTCCATCCTTACTCATCACACTACCCAAGTACTTAAACGTACTCACATTTTCTAGTTCCTCACCATCCAACCTCGCTGTACATTCACTGACTTCACCTCTCTCAAAGACCATCACTTTACTCTTCCCTACAGTCACCTTTAGATTCCGTTTCTTACACACTCTCCCAAACTCATCCACCAAGCCTTGCAGCTCCCCTTCGTCTTCACTCGGCAACACAGTATCATCTGCAAACAACAGTACTAGGAGTTTCCAAACACTATCCTCTCTCACCAGGGCCACTCCAGCATCCACTACCCTACCTTGTACCTCTTTTATTACCCCATCCATGTACAGATTGAACAACCATGGAGACATGACACATCCCTGTTTCAACCCAACTTTCAAAGAGAAAAATTCACTTGGTTCACCATCCACACGCACTGCAGCCTTCGCACTATTGTACATACTCTTCACAGCATTCAACAACTTCTCATCTACTCCATATATTCTTAACACTTTCCACAATCCATGTCTATCCACCCTGTCATATGCTTTCTCCAAATCCATGAAAGCCGCATACAACTTCTTTCCCTTCTCTAGAAACTTTTCCACTAAAGATCTAAGAATGAATATCTGATCTACACAACCTCTTCCCTTCCTAAAGCCTCCCTGTTCTTCTCCAACTAATTTCTCTGTTCTTTCTCTAACTCTGTCAATAAGTATCCTACCATACACTTTTCCTATTATACTAAGAAGACAAATGCCCCTATGATTACCACACACTTCTTTTTCCCCTTTTCCTTGGTACAAGGGAATAATTATACCTGACTTCCAATCCTCTGGGATGCTACCTTCCTCCCAGGCCAATCTGCACATCTTCCACATCCATTCTACTACTATCTCTCCCCCATGCTTCAGCATTTCACCACACACTCCATCAATTCCTGGGGCTTTTCCCGATTTAACTTTCTTCATTGCTTCCACAACTTCTATCCTACTGATTTCTTCCTGTCTTCTCACCTCTCTCCTTCTCCCAGCCATTCCCCAGCCACTTATACTCGCATTACTTCCATCCTCTATGTTCAACAATTCCTTAAAGTGTTCTCTCCATCTGCTCACTTTTTCTCTCTTCTCCACTAGTAATCTACCATTTTTATCTTTCACTCCCCTGCTAACTTCACTTCCACCCTGTCTTACTCTTTTCACCTCTTTCCAGAACATTTTCTTACAGTCCCTCCACTTTACACTCAAATTCCTTCCAAATTCCTCATCCACTCTCTTCTTACTAATCTTTTCACCTCCCTCTTTCTACATATAACTATCTCTTCCGCCTCTCAACTTCTTCCACACCCCTATTTCTCATCCATTCATTGTATGCTTTCTTTTTTTGTGCCACAGCCTGTCTCACCTCTTCAGTCCACCACGCTGTTCCTTGTACCCCCCTCCGTCTTCTCTTCCTTCCACACACCACATCACATGCTGCACATATTTCTTCTGTGAATATCCTACACACACCTTCTACGTCTCCCATCTGCTCCAATTCATATTTGCCCAATCATTCCTCCACTTATCTCCTATACTCTGCCTTTTTCTCATCCTCTTGTAACCTTTCCACTCTCCTTGCAACTACTCCTTCCTCTCGTCTTTCCCTTCTATTCCTCCATCTTACTTGAATCCTAATTCTGGCCACCACCAAGTAGTGGTCAGAAAGTCCACTCCCCCAACCTCTATAAGCTCTGGCATCCATTACACATCTTCGCATCCTTTCATCCACACACACATAATCAATCATTGCCTTCCTTTCATTCAGTTCACCACCCACCCTTCTCATCGCTCGCCATATATACCTGTGGATCATTTTATGCCTTAAGAGGGTATTGGCTATCACCAACCCCCTTCCAGCATAAATGTCCACTAACGCACTCCCATTCTCATCTATCTCAGCAGGCACACCCCACTCACCAACTATTCCATCCACCTTCACATTCCCAACTTTACCATTCATATCACCGATCAAAAACACTCTCTCATTCCTTCCAAACTTTTCCATGCACACTTCTACATTTGTCCAGAACTCTTCTCTCGCTCTTCTAGCACGATCTTGCGTTGGCGCATACACACACACAATCGCCCACATTTGTATTCCAACTTTCATCTTTACCCACACAATCCTTGACCCAACTGATCCATACTGTCTTATGCTCCTCTTCCATCTTTTACTCACAATTATACATACTCCTTCCTTTGCCCTCTCATTCTCACCTACTCCTGCACATATACCCCATCCATACTCCCATTCTCTCACACTTTCTCCTCTCCATTTTGTTTCAGTTATTCCACATACATCCACTTTCGCACCCTCAAGCACCTGGACAATCTCTCTCTCTTTCACCTCATCATTCGCTCGTCTTACATTCCATGTACCCATTACCAAGTCCTTTGTCCGGTCCTGGGTCGTCATCGTTTGGTCAGTCCTTGTTCTAGGCTTCTTGTTTGTTTTTTTAGTTAGTTGTTTTCCGGGGAGGGGCACTAACCCTCCGCCAACCCTTTTAGTCACCTTTTACGACAAGCAGGGATACTGGGGGAGTATTCTTGAAAAAAAACCCTACTCCCAGACGGTGTTTGTGATTATTATACTCTTTCTTTATTTTCGATGGTATTTTTTGTGCTGTTTTATTTATTCTAGTCATTCTTTGTTCGCAAGTGATTGTTCTGCAGTAGTATGTGTATTAAATAATGAGCAAACAACCAACATCAGTAGTACTAACACTGTAAAAATTACGTGAAAAACGTAGGCAGTTTGGTTAATTGTTTATACTCTGTCTTTATTTTCGATGCTATTTTTTGGGGGGCTCTTTTATTCATTTTAGCCCCTCTCTGTTCGCAAGTGATAGTTCTACAATAGTATATGTATAAAATAATGAGCAAACAACCGACATCCCTACCAATACCGTAAAAACAACCTGAAGAAACATAGGCAGTTTGCGTAATTGTTTATACTCTTTCTTTATTTCTGACACTGTTTTTTGTGCTACACTAATCCTTCATTTATCTGGATGTAATAGAGCCAAAGGCATGTCCTGGTAGTGGCAACATCCGGATATTGAAACCTATTCCCCTACAATACCCAGACCCTGCCTATACCCACCTCCAACCCATACCTAACTTATTTGTACAGTACCTATGCTTAATTTGGCAGTGTTTTCTGGTCATTCAGCCACATTTAGACATCAGAACACACGTAGGAAGGTCCAGAGTAATGCAAAACACCAAGAAAACCTTGCAGAAAAAACACTGAAAACCAAAAAACACCCTATGTAAACACTACTGTATGTACAGTACCCCTCCTTATTTTGGCCATGTTTTCCGGTCATTCTGCCATATTTTGATTATCTAACATAATTTTCAACGCCAAGAAAACTATATGCAAAAAGAACACTGAAAACCAAAAAACACCCTACCTAAACACCATTATGTACAGTACCCCTCCTAATTTTGGCACTGTTTTCAGGTCAATCTGCCACATTTAGACATCAGAACACACATAAGACTATCCAGAGTAATGGTAAACACCAAGAGAGCCATGAAAAAAACATTGAAAACCAAAAAACACCTGACCTATACACGACTGTATGTACAGAACTCCTCCTAATTTTGGCACTGTTTTTGGGTCAAACTACCATATTTAGACATCAAAACACACATAGGAATATCCAAAGTAATCCTAAACACCAAGAAAACCATGAAAAAGAACCACTGAAATCCAAAAATCCTCCTACTTATACAGTACTGTATGTACAGCACCCCTCCTAATTTTGGCACTGTTTTCAGGTCAGTCTGCCATATCTAGACATCAAGACACATATAGGAATATCCAAAGTAATACTGTACACCAAGAAAACCATGAAAAAAAAAAAAAATGAAAACCAAAAAACACCCAACCCATACATGACTGTATACACAGTACCCCTCCTAATTTTGGCACTGTTTTCAGGTCAATCTGCCATATTTAGACATCAAAACACACATAGGATTATCCATATTAATGCTAAACATCATGAAAACAATGCATAAACAACAAAAAATCCATGAAAAAAACTGATGACAGTTTGAAAATCTGTTGTCTGGGACGAGTGGTTGCTCCCAGGGCTCAAAAAAAAAAATTCCACAGCCAAATATGCCATCGTATATTGGTATAAATGGTATACCATCATCTTCGTTGATGTTTATACTATAAGCTAACAAATAAAGTGTTCAGGAGTAAAACTTATCGAAGTTCAGTATAACTTCCCACTATCTTAGTTCAAAATTTTGCCAGCATCTTCCAAGAGTTAAGCATATGTCGATGCAGAAATTGATGAGCTTTCTTATGGATTTTGCGGAATTTCAGTACGACCAATAGTAGTCAAATAAATCGCAAAAGAACTTTGAAACCTCACAAGTCAGTTATTACCACAGAGGAGGGTAGGGACTGAGGGAGTGATGGGGGAGCCGGGAGGGTATGGAGGAGGGATGGGAGGGGGGGCAGAAGCGAGGCTGTGGGCAGGATTCTCCCCTTTCTGTCAACAGCGGGTGCTTTTGCCATACATTTACTCGTGGCGTGTGGTCTGTTAGATGCCGAGCACCCATGCAGAAACACAACTCACCATGATCGGAGGACTTTCAACCTTCGGTAATGAGATGGACGGCCACTGTCACCAAACGTGTACTCGTGGCTTGTGTTCGATGGAGTTGGTGGTTGGGAAAGACTTAGCCCCTGTGGCTGCGCAATATTAGACACTCAGTGGGGAATGCGTAAGGACGTTTTGAGACTGCTTGTGGGTTAGTTATATTATTGGGTGCTGGAGGTTCGTTGGAAGTGATAGGACATGCGTTCGACTTGACTATTCAGTACAGAGGTGGACGGACATTTTAGCTCTGGTTGTGGGTTACGAACTACTTCCTGCTCATGGTTCATGCCCAGTGGCTACGATACCGAATGTTTGAACATGTCGGCTGGCTGGTTGAAGTTCTTGGGGACTTTTACATCCAGATAATAGCAAGTAAATTCGGATAATAGTTTATTAGAGCCAAGATCCAGCATCCGGTTAATGAACACGTCCAGATACTGAACGTCTGGGTAAATGAGGGACTAATGTATTTTATTCATTTTAGCCTCTCTTTGTTTGCAAGTGATACAATAGTACCGTAATACCTCAATATACGATCTATCTATCTATCTATACACCTAGGCTGCTTCCCCCAAGGAAAGGGAGGTAGCCGAGACAGGACGACACACTCCCCATTTACTCATCCATTCAAACACATTCACTCGCATCTTAGCCCCAAAGGGGAGAACGGACAGATCCTCACTGCACCACACCACACAAGGGTCAACTGTGCAATGCAATCAGTGACATCCGCAGCAGGGCCCGACAGCAGAACTGGTTTACCCCTGCCACATCATAACAGACCCATCCCCTTACCCGCACCTGACCTGACTAGCTGATCAGACCAAATGCGGGAGAATATCCCCTCAGGGCTGTGTCATCACTTATTCATTCACAATTTCTCTCCATTTATTTCTGTCATGCACAGCCACTCTTTCTTGCTCAACAGACATCCCTCTCGCATCCAGCGCTCTCTTCACACTGTCCATCCATCCTATTCGTGGTCTTCCTCTCAGCCTTACACCTCTCACATCAAATCTAGTTACCTTTTTCACCAATCGCTCATTATCCATTCTCTCCATATTCCCAAACCATCGCAACACCCTCTGCTCAACTCTACCAGCCATCTCCCGAACAACTCCAGTTCTCCTTCGCACTTCATCATTTCACACTCGATCCATACGCGTCACTCCACACATACTCCTCAGACACCTCATCTCCATTACATTCAAACTTTTCCTTTCTGCTACACTCATATTCCATGTTTCAGCCCCATATAACACAGTCGGTACCACAACACCCTCATACAGCCTTCTCTTTACATCCATTCTAAGTGAACGACATCTAAACACTTTTTTCATTCCTCCCAGCACGTTTCCTACTTCATTTATTCTAAACTTCACTTCTGCATCTATTCTTCCATTCGCAGCAACATGTGACCCTAGATATTTAAAACACTCTACGTTCTCAAGCAACTCGCCATTCAAAACTATATTCATCCCCCTACCATCTACCAACCTCGTACACTTCGTCACTTTACTCTTATTCTCATTTACTTTCAATTTCCTCCTTTCACACACCCTTCCAAACTCCTCTACCAACAGTCTCAATCTCTCCTCTGAATCAGCCACCAGTGCAGTATCATCTGCAAACAGCAGCTGCTTCAGATTCCACTCTCCACCATCAACATTCACCAGACTCAGACCTCCACCTAAAACTCTTGCTTTCACCTCCCTTACAACACCATCCATGTAAATATTAAACAACCAAGGCGACATCACACATCCCTGTCGCAGCCCCACTCTCACGGGAAACCAATCACTCACAGCATTTCCCACTCTTACACACGCTCTACTATTTACATAAAAACTTTTGACCCCTTTTAGTAACCTACCATCAAGTCCATACAATCTTAAAACAGTCCACAAAGCCTCCCTATCAATTCTATCATACGCCTTCTCTAAATCCATAAATGCCCAAAACACATCCTTGCCTTTCGCTAAATACTTTTCACACACTTGTCTCACAGCAAACACCTGATCCACACATCCCCTCCCTCTCCTAAAGCCACACTGCTCCTCACCAATCACTCCCTCTGTACCCTCTCTAACTCTCATAATTAACACTCTGCCATACACCTTACCTACAACACTCAACAGACTTATACCCCTAAAGCTAGTACATTCATACTTATCACCCTTGCCTTTATACAACGGGACCACACAAGCACTTGCCCAGTCAATTTGCACCATACCTTTCACAGAGCACACATTCAACAGTCTTACTAACCAGTCAACAATAGTCACTCCACCACCCTTCAGGCATTCCACAGCACACCCATCCATACCTGCAGCTTTCCCTGTTTTCATCTCCAGTCTTTCAAACGCAGTGTGTCCAGGCATCTCGAAATGAATGAATCTTGAATTTGGCTCTCTCTTGTATTTTGTTTTTCTCTTGGAGGGAACTCTTTTTGCGGGCTCATGGCCTTTGGTTCCTTCTTCCTTGCATTAAAAAAAAAATAAATAAATAAAAAAAAAAAACAAGCACATGGGCGGCCATGGTGTCAAGCGTGCACTCACGACAATAGGTTGGCGGGAAATGGGGAGGAGGCAGCGTTGCCCTGCCAGACATCAGCGGAACTATGCAGCAGAACACAACTTTTCGGCGCCGCACGCCAAATTCAAAATATGGTTGATTTTTTGAAGGGCTGGGCCTAAAATATCCGGGAATTGGGGTGTCTGGGACTTGGGCGTCCAGGTCTTACGGGGATTACTGTACTGTACTCATATTTTATTTCTGACGATATTTTGTGTGCTACTTCATTCATTTTAGTCTCTACTTGTTTATATGATTTTGTTCTGCAGTAACATATGTATTCAAGAATGAACAGAACATGAACTTACTATTACTAACACAGTACATACAGCAAATAGATAAAAGTAATCTCTCTATTATCCAGACACCCAATAACCAGACACCCCACTACCCGGACATTTTGGGCACGGGCCTTCGGAACATAAAAATGGCCCCAAAACGAAAAAAAAAAAAAAAAAATCCAAACTTTTTCATAATCTGAACTTGGCTCGCGTCACCAAACAGCTGTGTTTAGGCACGGCCACCGGCCCCCTGCTGTACCCCCCATCCCCATTTACTGCCTAACTACCATCGTGAGTAGATGTTTATGGCAATGGATGCCACACGTGCTCATTTTTGTGAATAAACAGTGAATAAACTGCAATACCTCACCACTAGACCACATGGGAATTTACAGTATTGTGCGGTGTTAAGAAAATTAGAACGCAAAGAATTAAGTGTGAAGTGCAAATTGGCGGTTGAAATTGGCATGGCGCAGTTAAGAACAATGTGCAGTGTTAAACAGTTATAACTCACAGTGCAAAGAATTAAGTGCAGCACATCACTGGATTACTCTATGTGCTTCAAGAGCATTTTCACCACTGCCAGTCTTAAAGGAGGCGGCCATGGACATGCTGTAAGTACCCTATACACTGCTAAATATTTTCTGGACTCACTTCTAATTCCTCATTCTCTGGTTCCTTTTCATTTATTTCATGCTTTATGACCCTTATTTGTGTGAATAGGGTCTTAAATAGGTGCTATGCATGTCTGGTACGAAGTTATTTAAGTGGCTTTCAAAGTTAGGCTGGCAGGGATCCAGTATCCGGACAAACCCACTTCCCGGACATGCCTGTGGCTGTATTACATTGGATATTGAGAAGATTGCTGTACTGTATATTGTACTGTATATGCATGCATTAGAAAAATAAAGAATCTGTATACAATAAATATATCTGTACTTACTGCCCATTGATGTTTGTAGAGTAAAGGAAGAATGGGATGACTGTGGCACTCATTCTAAATCTAATCCCAATAACATCGAACAATAAATGGATTTTTGGCAAATATTTTACTTCGATGACTTAAATATCATCATGGGCCAGCTTACGAGAGTGTTTTGGAAGACGTAAATAACGCCATCGACCTGCCAAAGTGTTAAAAGTGGGAAAAAGCATAAAAAAGAAATGGTTACGGATGGACAAAATCTTGTTTGGAAAGACGGATGGATGCCATCTTAAAATGCCATTTTTAAACGAACTTACACTTATCAGGGTCTGTTTATGCAAATTATCTATCTGTCTGTCTATTGCCAGCTGCCGTAATCCCGTAAGGGGTGGCCATTTGACTTTGAGTTATTTGTTTTATGGGGAGGGGCATTAGCCCTCGACCAACCCACTTGTTGACACATAGGGAGCATGTATGGTTTGGTTATATGGTTACCACCCAGCGTTGTAAATGGTTTCTTGGCTTACAGGAAACCATTTGGCTTGTCACTCAATGTAAAGCCACCTGTAAAGGAAACAAAAGCAATAAGAAGTGACAGGAAAGATGGGAGAAATAGGAAGAGAGGAGGGCAGGCACAGAAAAAGAATGATAAAGGCTAAGGAAGAAGCAGGCAGCACTACATCAAGTTAGTGGATGATGGTCGCCACCATCTACCACCTTATCCAAACCTAGCCAAAATTTTTGTAATGTAACCCAGCCTTATTTATCCTCACCTAATCTAACTTATTTTATGCCAACCTAACCAATTCTATGCTAACCTTACCAGACATCCTAACCTAACCTATCCCTTATGTAATCATATTTTCTATGCCAACCTTATCAAACATCCTAACCTAACCTACCCCTTATGTAATTATATTTTCTTTGTTTATTAATGTATCATCTTTATATAGTAATACCCCAATATACGATACCCCTAGATGTGATACCCCAGCTTAACGATGGGGTTAGAAATACCTCCATTCCCCGCCTAATGATGGCCAAACCCCAGGTTAATGATGGGTTTTTATTTTTTTTTACTGATTTTGATTATATTTTAGACCAAAATTGTGTGTTTAGGTTGACTGATAAACAACTTTTAGACTTAGCTTGATGTGTTTTAGCCATAGGTGGGGTGAACATTGTCATTTTGGGATACAGTTTACTAAGTTTGATTTTTTCCGGACTTATATTTTACATTTTCAGATTTCATTTGTTGGTTTTAGTGAGTTATTCACAGGTGTTACACTTAGCTTCTTTTACAGCTGTTATGCCATTTATATTGGCCATAAACTTGTTTTTAGGCTCATTTGGGTGGGTTTTGGACTTGGCTAGGGGGAAAACCCAAGGCTGGAAAATGCATCTCATTACTTTACACGTTAAAACTACCCCAGTACACGATACCTCGCCTGACAATGGATTTTTACCTAACCATTTGCATCGATAAACTGGGGTATACCTGTACAGTACTCGAAAATGCACTTCTGTACACCTTTACATAGTCACTGATTGAGTTTAGTTATTATTATTATTATTATTATCATTATTACTAATATTATTACTATCTACTACTACTATCTACAGCCCGATGCCCTAATCCCGCAAAGGGTGGCCGCAGACAAAACGCCTCCAAGTCGCTCTGTCACCCACCATTTGACTACCCCCCCCCCAGTTCACCCCCCCCTCCCTCGTATACCTCTCAACTCCATCCCTCCACCTCATCCTCGGTCTACCCCTCCCTCTTCCTCCCTCCACCTCACCTACATACACCCTCTTAGTCAGTCTTTCATTCTCCATTCTCTCCACATGTCCAAACCACCTCAGTGTATTTCTCCTAATCTTCTCAACCACATCCACATCTACCCCACAACGTTCCTTTACTTCTTCATTTGTCAACCTGTCCCTCCACGTCACTCCACATGCTCCTCTCAAGTAACTCATTTCCACTGCTCTCACTCTTGACTTGTTCCCCTCTTGCAAGGTCCACGCCTCGCTTCCATATGTCAGGGTAGTGATCACAATACTATCATGCAGTGACTTCTTAACTTCCATACGCACCTCCCTATTTCTCATCACTGCTTTCAGTGTACCAACAACCTTCCTTCCCTGCTGTACCCTTTCAAGCACTTCATCCCCCAAAGTTCCATCCTTACCCATCACACTACCCAAGTACTTGAATGCACTCACATTCTCCATATCCTCACCATCCAACCTCACTGCACACTCTGTGACTTCATTCCTCTCAAACACCATAACTTTACTTTTGTTTACATTAACTTTCAGGTTCCTCCTACACACTGTCCCAAATTCATTCACCAAACCTTGCAACTCCCATTCATCTTCACTCAACAATACTGTATCATCAGCAAACAGCAACACCGGAAGCTTCCAAATCTCACCCTCGTTCATTACGGCCAGCCCCACATCCACTGCCCTACCTTGCACCTCCTTTACAACCCCATCCATGTATATATTAAACAGCCATGGAGACATCACACAACCCTTTTTCAGTCCCACACTGAGATCAAAGAACTCACTCAGCTCACCATCCACTCGCACCGTAGCCTTAGCTCCGTCGTACATACTCTTCACAGCACTCAGCAATTTCCCCTCCACTCCATATATTCTTAATACCTTCCACATACCTTGCCTATCTATTCTGTCATAAGCTTTCTCCAAGTCCATTAAGGCAGCATACACTTTCCTTCCCTTCTCTAGATACTTCTCCACTAAACATCTTAGAACAAATATCTGATCTACACACCCTTTTCCCTTCCTATATCCCCCTTGTTCTTCTCCAACTAGCTCCTCTGTCATATGCCTAACCCTATCAATGAGTATTCTACCATATATTTTACCAGTCACACTAAGAAGGCAATTACCCCTATGGTTACCACATACTTCTCTCTCCCCTTTTCCTTTGTATAAAGGAACAAATATACCTGATTTCCAGTCCTCTGGAACCCTTCCCTCTTCCCAAGCCAATCTACACAACTTCCATATCTAGTCCACAACAATCTCACCTCCATACCTAAGCATTTCACCACACACTCCATCAGATCCTGGGGCCTTTCCCAACTTAATCTTCTTCATCGCATCCACTACGTCCACCCTACTGATCTCTTCCTCCCTCCTCTCATCTCTTCTTCTCCCAGCCATTCCCCAACCACTTATACTCTCACTGCTCTCACTCTCTACATTCAACAAATCCTCAAAGTGCTCCTTCCATCTCCTTAATTTCTCTCTCTTCTCCACCAACAATCTATTATTCCAATCTTTCACTCCCCTACTATTTCCCCTTTCACACTGCCTTACTTTTTTACCTCCTTCCAAAACAATTTCTTACTCTCCCCTCATTTCACACTCAGATTCCTCCCAAACTCTTCATCCACTTTCTTCTTACTGTAATATTATTATTATTATTATTATTATTTCTTATTTATTTTTTTTTAGAGGTGACCTTTTTAATTGAGCAAGTTAGGGTTTACCTAGCACCTTGACACTGCAGAGATCCAGATTTTAACCCCTCTGTGGCTGCCGGCGTCAAATGATGTTTCACTGTAGCATAGCAGGCATCAATTCAGTGCGGCTTATAAGAAACGGTGAAAATTTTGGGGAAGTGAACGAACGTTTTGAACATCTTGAGACTGACCTGCACTACACTCCAACGCACCCCATCGATCAGCTCAGAGCCTGCTGCCGTGATGAGTGAAATTTTTTATTTTTTCACGCGTGGCCAAGCCTAAACATGCACAGCTACACCCATTATCTCGACCCAGATGAAAATATAATCTTTCTCCTCCCTTGCGAAACATGCACAACCACTCTGTTTACGATTACGAATAAATACAGGCATAAACAAAAAAGACATGAAAATAAGAGAAAAATACATTCCCTATGTGTCAGGTGGGGTTGGTGGAGGATTAGTGCCCCTCCTTGTAAAACAATTAACTCTAAGCCCTTGGCCACCCCGTTTGGGATACATGGCGTCTGGCAATGAATGAATGAATGAACATTTTTGTTTTTGTATCTTTACCTGTTTGCTCAGGTTTGTCATACTGATTTGGATCATTTGATGCAGTGCGACTTGTAGAAAACCATATAAACTTTTGGGAAGTGAACGAACATCTGGAACATGAGACTAACCTTCACTTCATGATCTCACACCTCATCTGTCATTTCACCACCTGCAGCTCAGGCGAGTGGATGTACAATTTTTTTGCTCGTGGCCATTTCTAAACACATAGTTACACCCATTATCTCAACCCAGACAAAAAAATATCATCTTTGTCCTCCTTTGTGAAACACACACAATCACCCTGTTTATGATTATAAATTAATACAGGCATACACAAAAAAGACATGAATATAAGAGAAAAATACATTTTTGTGTGGTATCTTTACCTATTTGCTCATGTTTGTTGCACTGTTTTGAATCATTTTACATATTCTTTGCCATTCACAAGCATAACAGGAAAGGATTCCTTGTTCAAGTGATGTTTTCGTGGGTGGAAAGGCTTCCCTTTCCTTCCCACTAATCAGTTTGTGTGAGGTGCGAATCACAGGTCGTCTCTCATTTCAACCCTCTCTGTCCAGCCTGTACACTCAAGGGATGATGTTTATCTCATTTAGGTCTGAAAATAGAAACTCTCGCCTCCCTTTTCCAATGTACTCCACCACCCAGACTGCAAAAATAAGTCGATACCACCATAAACACAATAAACAACGAAATATGCGAATTCATATTATTCCCATCCATCCATTCCATCATTTTCCTTAATTCAAACCTCGTGTATAATGTACTGAAAAAATTCAAAATACACATAACTAGCCATTTCACACCATTTCAGCACCATTGACAATGTTGTTTGGTACAAAAAAAAAAAAAATCATTGTGCAGTGTTGCGTCACTGCAATACCTATGTGTGACCGGTATCAGCTGCCTAAATGTAACAACTTCTGTGTTTGATTACATAGCTCAGGATGGGTCTAGGAAGCTCAAAATCGCACTGCAGGGTGCTTCTGATGTTCGTTCCTCTTCAATTTGCCAAGGGAAATAAAACTATATATTTTTGAAGCTTCGAAAATCGGCCCTGGGGTTGACCAGTGGGTCCTGACAAATTACACACAGTCGGTGACAGGGGTTAAGAAGAATAACTTGAAGAGGTAGCAGTTTTGGATTAATTTGGCTCATCACCGTTTCTTTCTTCTCACCCCCTCACATTTTCCCCCTCTCCCTCCTCCATGTTCCCTTTCTTCCCACCCTCTCTCTCTTCTTTCTCTCCCTTTGTTTCTCACACCTTCTCTTCCCTCCCTTCCTCTTCTTGGCCAGGCGACTTCGACCATTCAACAGGGAGGTAATATGGACTTTTCTGCTCAGCCGGTGGGTTAGAGTCTATTACCAGCACACAGCTCAAGGCCAGCCAGGTGACTCTGACCATTCAGTGAGGAGGCAGACGGCCAGTTTCGCTTAAATGATGGGGGAGTTGGGGACAGGAGGAGAAGCGAGGGGATGGAGGAAGGACGGGGAGAGCCACGGGCACCACCACATATGCATTCGGATGTGTGCATTTCAAACCTAGGGAGCGGCGGAGTGTTCGGACTAACAAAGCGACAGCTGTTCGCATTGTGGGAATGTTCCCCAATTTCTTTTGTTTTGTGTAGCGAGTTGTCGGTTATTGATGTGCCGGATATCAGGATATTCCTGTACCTCCCATTGACTCATCATTCAGCATTGAGCCGGGTATTGTTTTACCATCCTTCAGGACCCTCTATCCTAAAAACTGTCCTACAAAATTACCCATTAGTAAAAGATTAAAATCAAGCATAAAATACAATGCAGTATTGATTCACTCATGAGTAGTAATTTCTGCTCAGGGAAGAGGGTAGGAGGTTGGACAAAACAAGCTCCACCCCCCTCTACCCCAGCTTCCAACCCTCCTGCATACCCCTTCCCCCCCCACCAATCATTCTTAACTGGCAGTTATATCTCAAGCTGATTTCATACTTAAAACTTTTGGTTACACTACTGTGACACAAACATAAGACACTAGGACATGTAAAAGTATATAATATAACTATCAACATGCTGCAGCAAGAAATTAACGCATTGTAACATTAAGACTAAAACAGTGCTGTAAACAACGGCGACTCCAGGCCTCAAGCTTTGGGCTCGCTGTTTATTTTATTCACACACACACACACAGTTAGGAAGGAAATGATGAAGCTCAAGAGGAGACAGAAGAAGTGTTTAGGATGGGAAAATATGTGGAGGGAGGGGCAAGGCCACTAAAAGTAAAACTTCAATTTCAGGTCATGGCAAATGAAGTAATCAAAAAGACTTGGAAATTAGCATGTAAGGAAAAATTCAATAATATCTGGATAAGGAGAGATGCAAATGAGGAAGAAAGAGCTAAAGTAAAGGAACTTGTTAAGAAAACAAAAGAAAAAAAATAACCAGAGAACGGAGGAAGAGATGACAGAGTTCTATTGGAGAGTTATGGATCAGTAACTGAGGAAGTGGTACTAAAAGAAAGAGGGAGAGAGAAGGACATAATAAACAACAGCACAAAAAGATTGGAAGTGGCCTACGCTAATGTAGATGGTCTAGTCTCAGCAAGGCTGGAAATAGATGATTTCTTAAGGATAAATGAGCAATACTAAAATCCAAATGGGAGATGGGAAATACAAACTATAGAGAAGAGATGGAAAATAAAAAATGGGAGGAGGAGTGATGATAGCAGTGAACAACAACATAAATGTGGATAATGTGGAACTGGGAGAGAGTAGGGCTGAAGTGATAAACATGATACAGTACTAGAAACCAGAGGGAAACACAAGAGAGACATCACAGTAGCATATGTCACCCCTAAGACAAGGGCATGGAATGAGGAAGACTATCAGGAGATGTTGTCAGGCATGGCTAGATACCTACTGAAAGCAATTGAGGAAAGCAACAACACAATCCTGTTGGGTGACTTTAATTGTAAAGAGGTAAACTGGGAGGAGTGGGACTCAGGAATTTCGAAGATTCATGGGGCAGTAAACTGTTAAATATAGCAATGGATAATGTTATGACCTAGTGGATCAAAGAAGAGACAAGATTTAGAGGTGATGACTGACCATCAAGACTAGATTTAACCCTTAAAGACCACATTTTTCTTAAGCTTTGTTCTCCCCACAGTCGCAATTTGGGGTGATTTTTCAGCATTTACCAAGGTAAAAAATTTTCTTACAGATTTGAGAAGTCTTAATTTTCACACCTGAAAATGCCAGTTTCAGTCCCCTAGACCTAATGGTTACCGCAAAACTGCCCATCAAAGATTATAAAAGTCCCCCATCACGGGGAGAGAGAAAACAGGAAAACATTGACGGAAACCTAGTTTTCGCAAGAGAATCTTAGGAAAATCAATGAAATCAATGTAAATTATGTTTCTGTTGATGAAACTAGGTGTAGCAATCAGCATGAGTAAGAAATATTGAAAAAAAAAAATCCAAACAAAAAATTCGGCAAAAAACTAATTTTCACTAAAGAACCTTACCAAAATCAACGAAATCAATGTAAAATATGTTTCCACTGATAATGCTAGGTGCAGTAGTCAACATGAGAGTAGAAAAAAGAAATAAAATAAAGGAAAACATTTTTGGCGAGAGTACACACACACACGCTGATCACGGCAGAGAAATTACCACATCATGTTCAGGACAAAGGATAGGGAGAGAAGGAGGTAGAAGTCGGGTGGGGGGGGTTTCTGGTGGGAGTAACGGAGATGAGACACACCCCTAATGCAGGGGAGGTGGTGTGGGGGGTATTATGGTTGGAGGAAACACACAAAGCAATCATGGCAGGGAAATTGCCGCATCTTTCAATACGACGGGGGGATGGAGGAAAGTGGAGGAGGGGAGCTTGGAGAAGGGTGAGCAGGCATGAAACACCTCCCCATGCAATGTAGACATGATATTTGTGAGTAGTTTGGGTGGGAGGGGACTGAGCTGGCTGTATCCAATCAGCCAGAAGGAGTTGAAGAAGTGGTTGGGGGAGGAGCCACAGACCTGGTGAGGGGATGGGATCTTCCTTCCCACTGCCTCATCCCCTAGTTCTGATGAGGTAGGAACCATTTATGTCATAAAAGGGGCTGGCTTTGTGCTTGGCAGTTTTTGACAGACCTTCTGGTGATCGTTAGTCATAGTACTTTAGGGGTTTATTCCAACCAAAGACCCTGATGCAACTGAATCTCTGAAATATCTGTGTCCTATAGGATTAAGTGATCATGTAATGACAGAGCTCCAAATGATGGCAGGAAATAGGGAGACAGAAGATGAGCTATACAGGCAGGGAAGATACAACTCTGAGAAAGCAAACTTTACAGAGTTGAGACAATTTTTCGAAGAAGCGGCATGGTGAGAATTCAGGGACACATGAGAGATACAGAAGAAGTGAGATATCTTTCTAGACTTCTATATTACGGGTGTGGAAAAGCATGTGCCAAAAGTTAGTGAGAAAAAGAACTGGAGAAATGACTGGTTTAACAAAAAATGTATGATAGCAAAAAAATAGAAGGGGATAAGGAAGAACCTAAATTGTTTTACAGGTTTGTTAATGGTAAATTGAAACAAAAGGAAGGAATCAAAAAGCTGAAAGTAGAAAGAAATGTCTATAAACATGTGGTTATGCAACTGAAATAATGAACAAATGCATCCAATCAGTCTTCACCAGATCGAGTGATTTTGTGGAGGAGGGTGTGACTAGAAATGTAGTGTTAGAAGACGTAAAAGTTGAAGTGCTATAAAAATTACTGGAAACTCAAAATGAGAGGAAGGCCCTAGGACCAAGTGGGATCTCTTATTGGATACTAAAGGAATGTAGAGAACAACTGGCAGATAAGATTCACTGTTTAATTGTGTCTTCTTTGGAAGAAGGGAAAGTGCCTCAGGATTGGAAGGGGGCCAGTGTGGTACCAATTTATATGGGAGGGAACAAGGAAGAATCCTTGAATTATAGACCAATGTCCCTGACCAGCATGGTCACAAAATTGTGCGAGAGAATCCTGAAAAACAGGTGGATAAAATATCTGGAGGAGATGGACATTTTGGCAGAAAGTCAGTTTGGATTCAGAATTTTGTTGAGCTTCTACTCAAGGGCTATTGACATGCTACAAGAGAGAGATAGTTGGGTAGATATTGTGTATTTAGATCTGGAGAAAGTCTTTGATAATGTACCCCACAAGTGACTAATGTGGAAATTGGAACACGAAGGAGGACTGAAGGGAAACCTCTCGGAGTGGATGTGGGACTTCTTGAGAGACAGACAAATGACGACAATAATAAAGGACAGGATATCTGGATGGAGGGAAGTAACAAATGGAGGGCTCGGTGTTAGTGCCTGTAATGTTCCTGATATGGTAGATGGAATGAACAGTGACGCAAGTCTGTTTGCTGTCGATGCAAAGATTATGAGGAAAGTAGAAGTTGGTGAAGACTGTAAAATGTTGCAGGAGGACCTGGATAGGACTCATGAGTTGAGCCAGTTATGGGAAATGAAAATCATCTGAATCTATCTATCTATTGCCAGACGCCTCAATCCCGTTTGGGGTGGCCACAAACAAATCGCCTCCAAGTCGCCCTGTCCCCCGCCATTTCACTGCCCTGCTCCCAACTCACACCGCCCTCTCTCATATACCTCTCCACCCCATCCCTACATCTCATCCTCGGCCTCCCCCTCCCTCTTCCCCCCTCCCTCTTCCCCCCTCCCTCTTCCCCCCTCCACCTCACTCACATACACTCTCTTCGTCAGTCTTTCACCCTCCATCCTCTCCACATGGCCAAACCACCTCAGTGTGTTCCTCATAACGCTTCCTATCACATCCAGATCAACACCACAACGCTCCTTTATATCCTCATTCATCAGCCTGTCTCTCCATGTGACTCCACATGCTTCTCTTAAATAACTCATTTCCACTGCTCTCACTCTTGTGTCCT
This sequence comes from Coenobita brevimanus, assembly GCF_032717465.1. Lineage (NCBI taxonomy): Eukaryota > Metazoa > Arthropoda > Malacostraca > Decapoda > Coenobitidae > Coenobita > Coenobita brevimanus. The sequence continues at coordinate 34,618,835 of NC_137008.1, read as the reverse complement.
TCCAACAACGTCCAAGCTTCACTTCCATACGTTGGAGTTGGTATCACAATACTGTCATGTAGTAACTTTTTCACTTCCATGCTCACTTCCCTGTTTCTTATCACTGCTTTCAAAGAACCAACAACCTTTCTTCCCTGCTGTACCCTTTCAAGCACTTCACCCTCCAAACCTCCATCCATACTCATCACACTACCCAAGTACTTAAACGTACTCACATTTTCCAATTCCTCACCATCCAACCTCGCTGTACATTCACTGACTTCACCTCTCTCAAAGACCATCACTTTACTCTTCCCTACATTCACCTTTAGATTCCGTTTCTTACACACTCTCTCAAACTCATCCACCAAGCCTTGCAGCTCCCCTTCGTCTTCACTCAACAACACAGTATCATCTGCAAACAACAGTACAGGGAGTTTCCAAACACTATCCTCTCTCACCAGGGCCACTCCAACATCCACTACCCTACCTTGTACCTCTTTTATTACCCCATCCATGTACAGATTGAACAACCATGGAGACATGACACATCCCTGTTTCAGACCAACTTTCAAAGAGAAAAATTCACTTGGTTCACCATCCACACGCACTGCAGCCTTTCCACCATCGTACATACTCTTCACAGCATTCAGGAACTTCCCATCTACTCCATATATTCTTAACACTTTCCACAATCCTTGTCTATCCACCCTGTCATATACTTTCTCCAAATCCATGAAAGCCGCATACAACTTCTTTCCCTTCTCTAGAAACTTTTCCACTAAAGATCTAAGAATGAATATCTGATCTACACAACCTCTTCCCTTCCTAAAGCCTCCCTGTTCTTCTCCAACTAATTCCTCTGTTCTTTCTCTAACTCTGTCAATAAGTATCCTACCATACACTTTTCCTATTATACTAAGAAGACAAATGCCCCTATGATTACCACACACTTTTTTTTCCCCTTTTCCTTTGTACAGGGGAATAATTATACCTGACTTCCAATCCTCCGGGACTCTACCTTCCTCCCAGGCCAATCTGCACATCTTCCACATCCATTCTACTACTATCTCTCCCCCATGCTTCAGCATTTCACCACACACTTCATCAATTCCTGGGGCTTTCCCCGATTTAACTTTCTTCATTGCTTCCACAACTTCTATCCTACTGATTTCTTCCTGTCTTCTCACCTCCCTCCTTCTCCCAGCCATTCCCCAGCCACTTATACTCGCATTACTTCCATCCTCTACGTTCAACAATTCCTTAAAGTGTTCTTTCCATCTGCTCACTTTTTCTCCCTTCTCCACTAGTAATCTACCATTTTTATCTTTCACTCCCCTGCTAACTTCATTTCCACCCTGTCTTACTCTTTTCACCTCTCTCCAGAACCTTTTCTTACAGTCTCTCCACTTTACACTCAAATTCCTTCCAAATTCCTCATCCACTCTCTTCTTACTCTCTCTTACTAATCTTTTCACCTCTCTCTTTCTTTCTACATATCACTCTCTCTTCCGCCTCTCAACTTCTTCCCTGCCCCTATTTCTCATCCATTCATTGTATGCTTTCTTCTTTTGTGCCACAGCCTGTCTCACCTCTTCAGTCCACCACGCTGTTCCTTGCACCCCCCTCCATCTTCTCTTCCTTCCACACACCACATCACATGCTGCACATATTTCTTCTGTAAATATGCTACACACACCTTCCTCTTCTCCCATCTGCTCTAATTCATATTTGCCCAATCGTTCCTTCACTTCTCTCTTATACTCTGCCTTTTTCTCATCCTCTTGTAACCTTTCCACTCTCCTTGCAACTACTCCTTCCTCTCGTCTTTCCCTTCTTCTATTACTCCATCTTACTTGAATTCTAATTCTGGCCACCACCAAGTAGTGGTCAGAAAGTCCACTCCCCCAGCCTCTATACACTCTTGCATCCTTTACACATCTTCGCATCCTTTCATCCACACACACATAATCAATCATTGCCTTCCTTTCATTCAGTTCACCACCCACCCTTCTCATCACTCGCCATGTATACCTGTGGATCATTTTATGCCTTAAGAGGGTATTGGCTATCACCAACCCCCTACCAGCACAAATGTCCACTAACGCACTCCCATTCTCTTCTATCTCAGCAGGCACACCCCACTCACCAACTATTCCATCCACCTTCACATTCCCAACTTTACCATTCATATCACCAATCAAAAACACTCTCTCATACCTTCCAAACTTTTCCATGCACATTTCTACATTTGTCCAGATCTCTTCTCTCACACTTCTAGCACGATCTTGCGTTTGTGCATACACACACACAATCGCCCACATTTGTATTCCAACTTTCAACTTTACCCACACAATCCTTGACCCAACTGATCCATACTGTCTTATGCTCCTCTTCCATCTTTTACTCACAACTATACATACTCCTTCCTTTGCCCTCTCATTTTCACCTACTCCTGCACATATACCCCATCCATACTCCCATTCTCTCACACTTTCTCCTCTCCATTTTGTTTCAGTTATTCCACATACATCCACTTTCGCACCCTCAAGCACCTGGACAATCTCTCTCTCTTTCACCTCATCATTCGCTCCCCTTACATTCCAAGTCCCAATTACCATGTCCTTTGTCCGGTCCTTGGTCGTCATCGTTTGGTCGGTCCTTGTCCGAGGCTTATTGTTTGTTTTTTTAGTTAGTTGTTTTCCGGGGAGGGGCACTAACCCTCCGCCAACCCTTTTAGTCACCTTTTACGACAAGCAGGGATACTATTTGATGGGTAATGAAGCAATCACAAAAGAGAGAGAAGAGGAGGACTTGGGAGTGCTGGTTCAGGATGATTTGTCATTTGAAAAACACATTAACAAGATCATTAGAGAGATTTATTATCTCTTGGTTAACATAAGAGTAGCATTTCATTACATGGATGAGGAGATGATGAAAAAATTGATAGTGGCCATGATCCACCCCAGGTTGGAATATGTGGCAGTAGTGTGGTCCCCACATAAAAAGAATGATATAAACAAGTTTGAGAAATACAAAGAACAGCAGCCAAGGTGGTCCCTAGCCTGGCAGAACTGTCATACAGGGAAAGGTTGGAAAAGCTAGATCTGCCTGCCATAGAAGAAAGGATTGAGAGGAGCAACATGATTGCAGTATTCAGGGCCATGATGGGAGTAGAAAAAATTGGCAGAGAAGATCTGTTTTTATGGGATGGAAGAGTAACAAGAGGACATGGAATGAAACTGAAAAAGCCAAGTTGCTTGAAGGATATCAAAAAATACAATTTTCCATATAGATGCATAGACCTGTGGAATAGCCTGGACAGTGAGATCATCCAGTCTAAAAACTTAAATGAGGTCAAAGCAAAATTTGACGTTGAGAAACTGAGACAGGACGCAACGACCTATCTTGCTCTCATTTTCCTGAACTTGGCTCTTCTGAATTCTCTACTCTCTGGCTTCAGCGCTCCTGTCATTCTCTGACTAAATATATCTGTGATGTTTACTTATCTCCTAATTCTACTGACTATCAAAAATTCTTCTACTATCTTACTTCTATGATGGAACACATTCTATCTATTTCTTCTTTCTCTGAAATCTCCATTCTAGAAGATTTCCGTGTTCACCACCACCTTTGGCTCTCCTCTCCTTTCACTGATCCACCTGGTGAACAAGCCTACATCTTTTCTATCCTTAATGACCTAGAGCAGCTTGTACAGCACCCTACCTGTATCCCTGATTGCCTTGGAGAGAGCTCCAACATACTTGACCTCTTCCCTACAACTAATCCTTCTGCTTACACTGTTAATCTTTTCTCTCTGTTGGGCTCCTCCGATCATAACCTTGTTACCTTAACCTGTCCTATTGTTCCGGTATGGCCTGTGGACCCTCCAAAGAAACGTTGTCTGTGGCATTTTGAAGCTACGAACTGGGAGGCCCTCAGGCAGTACTTCTTTGATTTTCCCTGGAATGATTATTGTTTCAATGGCTGGGAGCCATTTGACTGTGCCTTGCGCATTACGGAGGTTATTCTCTTGAGCATGGAAGCATACATTTCTTTCTCATATCCTTTGACTAATGCAAGAAAGCCTTGGTTGAATCACGCTTGTTCTAATGCTGTCCACAACAAGGAGAGGGCTATGAAAGGTACTGGAGCCAACCCACCCCTGAATCATATCTTTTTTATGTTTCTTCCCAGAATCATGTTAAGTCTGTTATTCGCTCTGCTCAAAATAATTTCATCCGTACTAAATACTCTCAACTCTCCACCTCGAATTCTTCCCGCTTCTTCTGGCACCTTGCTAAAAACCTTTCTAACAACTTTACCTCATCATCCTTCCCTCCTCTTTTCTACTCTGATAGCGCTGTAGCTATTTCTTCTACTGATAAAGCAGATCTGTTTGCTCAGACTTTCTCCTCCAATTCCACCTTAGATGATTCCGGTGCTGTTCCTCCATCACTTCCCCCCTCTGACTTCCTCATGGCTGACATTAAAATGTCTTCAGCTGACGTATTTTCTGCCATCACAGGCCTCAATACTAACAAGGCATGTGGGCCTGATGGAGTCCCTCCTGTTGTCCTCAAGAACTGTGCTTCTGTGCATACACCCTGCCTAGGTAAACTCTTTCGCCTTTGTCTTCCAACTTTTACCTTTCCTTCTTGTAGGAAGTTTGCTCTCATTCAGCCAGTCCCAAAGAAGGGTGACCAGTCCGAACCCTCTAACTATCATCCAATTTCTTTAAGATCCTGTGTCTCAAAAGTTTTCGAGTCTATTCTTAAGAAGAAATCTTTGTAGCATCTTTCCTATCACAACCTTCTTTCTGATCGTCAGTATGGGTTCTGTCAGGGGTGCTCCACTGGCGATCTTCTCACCTACCTTTCAGACTCCTGGTCATCCTCCTTTCGGGACTTTGGCGAAAGCTTTGCCATTGCACTTGACATCTCAAAGGCTTTCAATCGAGTTTGGCATAAACCTTTAATTTCCAAACTGCATTCTTACAGTTTCTCTCCTCCTCTCTGTGCCTTCATCTCTGGCTTCCTTTCTGGTCGTTCTATAGCCGCTGTTGTAGATGGCCATCGTTCTTCTCCGAGATCTATCAACAGTGGTGTTCCTCAGAGCTCTGTCCTATCACCAACTCTCTTCCTTTTATTCATCAGTGATCTTCTAAGCTGTACATCTAATCCTATCCACTCGTATGCTGATGATTCCACCCTTCACCTTTCCATTCGGTTCCTGCAACATCCATCTCAGCAGTTACTTTAACAAACAAGGGATGAGGCTATGGCACACCTAATGTCTGACTTGGCTCATATCTCTGACTGGGGTAAAAATAATCTGGTTGTTTTTAATGCATCAAAGACTCAGTTTTTACGCCTATCAACCCATCAAAATCTTCCACAGGAATACCCACTAATGTTTAATAATATTCAGCTCAATCCTACATCATATTTGAACATGCTTGGGGTTTCATTTACTCGGGACTTATCTTGGAAAGATCATATTACATCTGTAAAATCTGCTTCCAAGAGATTAGGTTTCCTTAGCCGACTCCGTGCCTTCTTTGCCCCTTTAGAGTTGTTGACTTTATACACGGGTTTTATTCATCCCTGTTTAGAGTACAACTGGGAGGCTCCCCACATACAGCTCTTCTTAATAGAGTTGAGTCAATGGCTATTTGTCTCATCAACTCTCCTCCTCTTCCTGGCTCCCTTCAACCACTGTCTCATTGCCACACTGTTGCCTCTTTATCTCTTTTCTGTCGCTACTTCAGTGGTCACTGCTACTCTGAACTGTCTGCTTGCATCCCTCCACCACTACGACGGCCGCATAGCACCCGTCTAGCAACATATTCTCATCCCTTTTCCGTCCAACTCTCTAATGCAAGAGTTAACCGTTACTCCCAGTCCTTCATTTATGCAACAGGTCAACTCTGGAACTGTCTCCCTTTTTCTGTATTTCCTACTTCCTATGATCTCCAGTCTTTCAAATGCAGTGTGTCCAGGCATCTCAAAATGAATGGATCTTGAATTTAGCTCTCTTTTGTATTGTTTTTGTTTTTTTTCTTGGAACATTCATGCAAGCTCAGCCTTTGGTTCCTTCTTTCTTGCGTTAAAAAAAAAAAAAAAAAAAAAAAAAAAAAAAAAAAAAAGGTATGGGCAGTAATTAGAGAGCTGCAGGAACAGACCTCAGAACAGGAGAGGGAGATCAGGGTGTTGAAAGGTAAGTTAGAGAGCATCTGCTCACTCTGTGCTGAATAAGAGAAAGAAGTAACAAGAGTTAAAAGTGAGCAATGAGTCAGCTACAAATGAAATAGAACAGCTCAAAATTGAAAATTCGAGGCTGGAAATAGGAAAGGGACAGGATGAAAAGAAAACTTGAGTAAGAATAAAAAACAAGAATGCATGATGAACATGTCGGGGAAATTAAGGAAGAGCACACACTGTGTAAGAAAATTCAGGAGGAAGTAATAATAAATCTAAAGGATATTTTAGAACAGCAGAGAAAGGAGAACCAGGAAATGGTGGAAAAGGAAGTGGTTAAGGAACTAAAAAGTACAGTCCGTCCTTGTGTAACACGGTTAATTGCTTCCGCTACCCTACTGTTAGAGAAATTCTGTTAGAGGAACTCTTGAAACCCCCTATTTCCTTCCACACCCCTTCCCCAGGTCCGCTTTTTCCCCCCTTTATGGTGTGAAACTTTTTTTTATACCCCCAATTTTAACCTCCTAAAAAGCATTAATGTGGTTCAGAAAATTATAAGAGTATTATTACAGTAGGATCTCGCCAATAACGACTTTGACTAATGTTTTTGGCAATAACGTGAAGTTAGAATAGATACCCAATTTCTTTAATAGTATTCGGATTTGCTTGAATAACGGTTATTTCGTGAATGCCAAGTTGTTATACTGCAAATATGTCCATAACAAGATGAGGAATTAAACAGAAAAACAAGGAGAGATGAAGGAAATTGTCGAAAGTATGAGCAGTAGTGACGAGGAGAGGGAGGATTCTCCCCTCGCCACCTCCCCTGACTCACCTGTCGCTGTCCCCTCCACCTCCACTGCCCCACCTGACTCACCCGTCGCTGTCCCCTCCACCTCCACTGCCCCACCTGACTCACCCGTCGCTGTCCCCTCCACCTCCACTGCCCCACCTGACTCACCCGTCGCTGTCCCCTCCACCTCCACTGCCCCACCTGACTCGCCCGACGCTGTCCCCTCCACCTCCACTGCCCCACCTGACTCGCCCGTCGCTGTCCCCTCCACCTCCACTGCCCCACCTGACTCGCCCGTCGCTGTCCCCTCCACCTCCACTGCCCCACCTGACTCGCCCGTCGCTGTCCCCTCCACCTCCACTGCCCCACCTGACTCGCCCGTCGCTGTCCCCTCCACCTCCACTGCCCCACCTGACTCGCACGTCGCTGTCCCCTCCACCTCCACTGCCCCACCTGACTCGCCCGTCGCTGTCCCCTCCACCTCCACTGCCCCACCTGACTCGCCCGTCGCTGTCCCCTCCACCTCCACTGCCCCACCTGACTCGCCCGTCGCTGTCCCCTCCACCTCCACTGCCCCACCTGACTCGCCCGTCGCTGTCCCCTCCACCTCCACTGCCCCACCTGACTCGCCCGTCGCTGTCCCCTCCACCTCCACTGCCCCACCTGACTCGCCCGTCGCTGTCCCCTCCACCTCCACTGCCCCACCTGACTCGCCCGTCGCTGTCCCCTCCACCTCCACTGCCCCACCTGACTCGCCCGTCGCTGTCCCCTCCACCTCCACTGCCCCACCTGACTCGCCCGTCGCTGTCCCCTCCACCTCCACTGCCCCACCTGACTCACCCGTCGCTGTCCCCTCCACCTCCACTGCCCCACCTGACTCACCCGTCGCTGTCCCCTCCACCTCCACTGCCCCACCTGACTCACCCGTCGCTGTCCCCTCCACCTCCACTGCCCCACCTGACTCACCCGTCGCTGTCCCCTCCACCTCCACTGCCCCACCTGACTCACCCGTCGCTGTCCCCTCCACCTCCACTGCCCCACCTGACTCACCCGTCGCTGTCCCCTCCACCTCCACTGCCCCACCTGACTCACCCGTCGCTGTCCCCTCCACCTCCACTGCCCCACCTGACTCACCCGTCGCTGTCTCCTCCACCTCCACTGCCCCACCTGACTCACCCGTCACTGTCCCCTCCACCTCCACTGCCCCACCTGACTCACCCGTCGCTGTCCCCTCCACCTCCACTGCCCCACCTGACTCACCCGTCGCTGTCCCCTCCACCTCCATAGCCCCACCTGACTCACCCGTTGCTGTCCCCTCCACCTCCACAGCCCCACCTGACTCACCTGCTCCACCTGGCATACCTGCAACCCCCACCTTAATGGCTGTTGCTGCATTCTGGAAGAAATGTAACATTCAACAGGCTGTAAATTTCTTTGTCAAAGCCTGGAATACCCAATACAACATTGGCATCCGTTAAACAAGCGTGGTCTGCACTCCTGCCACAACTCAAGTCTGCTGAGACAGAGAGAGAGCGGCCATCAGAATTACTGTAATGACCAAATGATTGGACTTGTAAATCATATTTCAAGAAAATACCAGAAACAGTATCACGACCGAGTGAATACCCGTCATCAGTCACTCATCACTTGCTTTCACAACGCCGGCCAACCGAGGAAGAGCAACAGAGACAGGTTGAGTAGATGACGACATTGGGGACTTTCCTGACGATTTTGACTCTGTGGGGTTTGATGAATTGTTGACGGAAGTGGGTGACTCGGGCGCGAGAGGGAGGAGTGGGGATGAGGCCAGCGTGGGGTCAGGGAACACACTGTAGTAGCCTCCATGCACAAGCCTCGAAACAATCATCATACCAAACACCTCATTAACTCCTTTAAGGTGAGTTTTATATTATGCATAACAGTTTAATGACTAATTTCATTATTTCAGCTAAAAAAAAGTAATGATAGGAGGGCTTCAAATGGGACACGTGGGTAAAAGTTCTGGGGTGGCAGCACCAATAAACCCTTTATACGTGTACACTCGACCCTAGATTTGCTGGACTAAAAGGGGGGGAGACCAGTCCGGGAATCCCAAAAGTCCGGCCCCACACACCATTCCCCAGACTATTACCATACTTTGTCAGAATTCTCCAATATTGTCCAGCAATTATTCCAATATTCTAGAGCATTCTGGAATGTGGGGTAACTATACCAGCATAATTAACATACACAGTACATAAAATAATAACACTGATGCAATAACAATAATAATAACTGACACAATAGCTGTATTTTGCTAACGACAATGCTAAGAATGTTTGTTTAGACGGTTGTTGACAAGAATGTGGAGGGTATGATAGAAGAAGATCAGAAAGCTGAGGAAAAAGAGGAAAATGAACAAGGAATGGAACACCATAAGGTCAGCCAACCGCTAATCAGCTGACAGAGATACAAACACACAATCTTGGACCGGATCGGCAATTTTAATTGGAAAATGTTTTGATATTTATCACCATATGGGTTTGCACACCTGATTATTTGAAATTCAGTCAAAAATTTGTGCTTAATTTAATTATTAATAGAAAATCAGGATTCAGAGCAAAAATTACTTAAAATGAGCATAAGTGTTTTGCCTCTATCCTAACAACTTGCCTTAATGGACTTTTGTTTTGTAATAAATATCGATTTACAACGCAGATACATTTTCTTGTACTCAAAATAAATAAATATGCATAATAGAAGTCTGTTCAGGCATCCAGATGATCTGAAGGGGAAATATCTGCTAACATGGCTAGCCACTAATCAGCTAATCAAGATACAAACAGTCATTGAATGTGATCTCGATCTTGGACAGAATCGGCAATTTTAATTGGAAAATGTTTTAATCTTTATCACCATATAGTTTTGCACACCTAATTGTTTGAATATCAGTCAAAAGTTTGTGCTTAATTTAATTATTAATAGAAAATCAGGATTCAGAGCGAACATTTTTTAGTTAGCAGAAGTGTTTTGCCTCTCTCCTAACAACTCGCCTTGATGGACTTTTGTTTTGTATAAATATCGATTTACGATGCAGAAACATTTTTTTGTATTCAAAATAAATATTTATGTAAAACAGAAGTCTGTCAAAGCGTGCTGATGATCTGAAGGGGAAATTTCTTGTAGCATTGGCACATTTTAGCTCTGAAACCTAATTTTTTAATTAACTTATATCAAGTACAATTTTTTTAGTGGATTTCAGATAATTAGGTGTGTATGAGTCACTGTGGCGAAAAAAAATTAGAATATTTTCCAATGATAAGTGCCAGTTCGGTATTTAGACGCACTGAGTTGGGTGAGCTAAGTGAGTAGGAATGGATGTCACTGACTTTGTCCGCAAGAAAATACATATACAGTGGGCTCGCACAGTGCGCGAGAGATTGGGCGGTGCACGAGCTCACGCACTGGGAATTCGCATACTAGGAATACATAATCTTATGGGAATAATTACATATGGGCGGTACCCCCTCATACCTGGACATTTTTTGGCCCATAGAGACATAATAAAGGTCATATGTTTCAGACATTGTACTAAAGCTATAGCTACAATAACAAAAATATGGGTAGTCACCTTAAGAACAGTAGACAACAGGCCTGATGACCTTAAATAACAGGGGTTCCGAGGCGCGGCAACACTTACAGCGCCGCACTCCCCACCGCACCAACACTTCCCTCCGCAGACTCCTCTTGATCACCTTCCCCAGGAGCATCAAAGTTACTCACTTCGGCCATAAACCCTTCAAAGTTCAATGCAGACACTTTTGATATTGCATTCCTCTTCATCCTCAACAGGAACAGGAGCAGATGATGTCGATGGTTCCGCTATTTCACCAACTTGAGCCCGCTGTGTGAAGCTTGTTATGAGCGTCTGTCTTCTGTTTACTTCTTCCCTGTGCCTGTCTGTGTAGAAACTTAAGAGTTTGTCGATACCAACCAGAAGTTCCTCCGTTCTTAGGTTGCTCACTTCCTGTTCCTTCATCTCTTCCTCGAGCTTATCCACAGCAGCAAGGATCTTCCTAATGTTTGACATACACAGCTCAGTCCTGCCTTCCATCACGCTAGGCTGCTCAACTTGACTCTGTCTGGCGCATCAACATGACGACACATGACACGCTCTGTGAGGGGTGGTCGCGCACTAGTAGAAAATGGCATTTTTGAGACACTCCTTGCCTCTGCCTCGCGTTCTGTGCGGTAAACTCACGCATTAAAGGGTTTTTGGTTGATTTTTGGTCACTCGTGCACAAGGTGAATCGCGCACTGCGGTGACGCGCACTGTGCGAGCCCACTGTATTTTTTATTACTTATGAATTTTATTGTGTCCAAGCCTTCCTGAAATTTTGCTGTGTTATGCAGTAAACTATTTATAGTGGCATTTGGGAAAGGGCTATTGCCACGAGTTAGGAACTGGTGGAGTGAAGCAGGTTGATGGCCAAGATGTGTTTCATGTATGAAAATATCTTCTTGTGAGTATTACAAATGGCCTTTATCGAGTCAAAACCTTGCTAAAATTATGCTGTGTTGTGCAGCAGACTGCTTATAGTTTTATATGAGAGAATAATGGCCGGACTTTTGTGAGAATCCCGGACTTGTACGGCATTTGTCCAGCATTTGATAATATTGTCCGGCCTCAGCCCGTGTCTGGGAAATCCAAAATCCAGGAAATAGGGGTCTGCCAAATCGAGGGTCGAGTGTATTTTAATGTCACACAAATGACGTTTTTGCTAATAACGGCGTTTTTCTGGCACCAATTTGATGTTATTGGCGAGATCCTACTGTACAGTTAAAAGTCACATTTAATTTACCTTATGGCAGGATAAGAGGAGACGCACTATGACGGAGAGGAGGTAGAGGAGAGAACACTGGTTAAAATCCTTCAAAGTCAATAGCACTTACAACATTTCTCACATCATCATCTATGCTATGACTGGGTAGTTCTAAAGCGAGAATGCTGAAGCGTGATTGGCTGAGAAAAAAAAAACGTGTTAGCTTCATCAATGGCGGTGAGAAGGGATATTGCGTCTGAAAAAATGTACCATGTTAGACCATTTTCTTGTCAGGGAAAACCGTGTTAGGTGAGGTTAGACTGTAGAGAATCTCTAGTCAGGGATGTAGCAGATAAGAAAAAATGTGTGATAATTTCAGGATTGAAAGAAAAATGTATGTCAGTAAGATCAGAAATGGAAAGAGAAGAACTGAGAAGGGCTAAAGAGATAGTATCAATAGTTATGGAGGGTGACAGTGAAGCTCAAGAAGAGGTTGAAGAGATGTTTAGGCTGGGAAGATACGAGGAGGGAGGGATGCAGCCACTAAAAGTTTTGGTCACAGGTCATGCCAAACAAGATCATTAACCTGCTGTGTCCCAGCAGATTTTTCACCAATGCCCCCCCCCCCCCCCATCCCAGCAGATTTTTATTTTTTTTTTTTTTTTTTTTTTTTTTTTTGCTAAAACTTCTTTTTATGAGAAACATCAAAAATTCAGAGAGAAAGTGCTCACCTGAGCTTAGAAGCGACCTGTACAGGTGACCCTACCCTGACCTGGTACTGTGTTCTGTGGAGCCGCGCTCCAGAGAATACATTTTCTGTGAGAAGGGTAACTATTCCAAACCACTCAGAATAGATAGATATTTATTTATTTGGTACGAATTTATATGTAGTACAAGAGTACACTCAATCCTCGTAAACTGCGTGTTTATAAACCACAGATTCATAATCCGCGGCAAAGTGGCTGTCAGACTGCCAGCACCCTTAAAGCGCTGTTAAGTCTCGAAAATCGCGGATCTACGCACCGAAGTGGACCTTTTCCGAGGAGAATCGTAAACCCCGGCATTCAGTTTGATAACCGCGACCCAACAACCAATCACCACCCGTCCTTGGTGGCAAGTGTGCATGCTAATGCCACCATGTTGTTGTTGTTCTGCCCGCCAACCCGCACAGTACAGAGCATTACCGTGTGGTACGATAGCTACCTGCCTTTTTTTGTGCACTTTCCCCCCACCTCCTACCTTCCATGGCCCCTCCCGAACCCCCGAAGAAGTGCTCTAAGCCCTGTGGCATCAAGAAGCATCCGCCGTTGTTGTACAGTCAACGTTTGGAGCTCATTTGTCGTGCTGAGAAGGGAGAGAAGTTAGCAAGCCTGGCGAAAGAATATGGGAGGAACGAGTCGACCATAAGGACGATCTACAAAACCAGGGAGAAACCAAAACAAAACCAGGCAGACTTTCAGGGCTTCCTGAGGGAGGCTGAGGAGCTGGAGAAGGAAGAACGGCATGAGGGAGCACCCCCACCTCATGCTTAAAGGTTCTAAGTTCTTCCTAACACCACCCCACCTCATTCACTTAAGCAATATCGTCATAGGATTAAGGTGAGATCCCTTAACCTTGCTTATTTCTATTAAATACATGCACTGAATATTCCTAAATTTGTATGTTTGTGTTTGATGGTGCCTAGATAGGTGTAGGTACAGTACTTTGGGGGGTGGTTGGCCAAAGTCCAGACCCTAATTAATTTTTCAAGAATACTCCCCCAGTATCCTTCCTTGTCGTAAAAGGCAACCAAAAGGGTTGGCGGAGGGTTAGTGCCCCTCCTCGGAAAACAACTAACTAAAAAAAACAAACAATAAGCCTCGGACAAGGACTGACCAAACGATGCCGACCAAGGACCGGACAAAGGACATGGTTATCAGAACGTGGAAAGTAAGGGGAGCGAATGATGAGGTGAAAGAGAGAGAGATTGTCCAGGTGCTTGAGGGTGCGAAAGTGGATGTATGTGGAATAACTGAAACAAAATGGAGAGGAGAAAGTGTGAGAGAATGGGAGTATGGATGGGGTATATGTGCAGGAGTAGGTGAGAATGAGAAGGCAAAGGAAGGAGTATGTATAGTTGTGAGTAAAAGATGGAAGAGGAGCATAAGACAGTATGGATCAGTTGGGTCAAGGATTGTGTGGGTAAAGTTAAAAGTTGGAATACAAATGTGGGCGATTGTGTGTGTGTATGCGCCAACGCAAGATCGTGCAAGCAGAGTGAGAGAAGAGTTCTGGACAAATGTAGAAGTGTGCATGGAAAAGTTTGGAAGGAATGAGAGAGTGTTTTTGATCGGTGATATGAATGGTAAAGTTGGGAATATGAAGGTGGATGGAATAGTTGGTGAGTGGGGCGTGCCTGCTGAGATAGATGAGAATGGGAGTGCGTTAGTGGACATTTGTGCTGGGAGGGGGTTGGTGATAGCCAATACCCTCTTCAGGCATAAAATGATCCACAGGTATACATGGCGAGTGATGAGAAGGGTGGGTGGTGAACTGAATGAAAGGAAGGCAATGATTGATTATGTGTGTGTGGATGAAAGGATGCGAAGATGTGTAATGGATGCAAGAGTTTATAGAGGTTGGGGGCGTGGACTTTCTGACCACTACTTGGTGGTGGCCAGAATTAGAATTCAAGTAAGATGGAGGAATAGAAGAAGGGAAAGACGAGAGGAAGGAGTAGTTGCAAGGAGTGGAAAGGTTACAAGAGGATGAGAAAAAGGCAGAGTATAAGAGAGAAGTGGAGGAATGATTGGGCAAATATGAATTGGAGCAGATGGGAGACGTGGAAGGTGTGTGTAGCATATTTACAGAAGAAGTATGTGCAGCATGTGATGTGGTGTGTGGAAGGAAGAGAAGACGAAGGGGGGTGCAAGGAACAGCGTGGTGGACTGAAGAGGTGAAACAGGCTGTGGCACAAAAGAAGAAAGCATACAATGAATGGATGAGAAAAGGGGCGTGGAAGAAGTTGAGAGGCGGAAGAGAGAGTGATATGTAGAAAGAAAGAGAGAGGTGAAAAGATTAGTAAGAGAGAGTAAGAAGAGAGTGGATGAGGAATTTGGAAGGAATTTGAGTGTAAAGTGGAGGGACTGCGAGAAAATGTTCTGGAAAGAGGTGAAAAGAGTAAGACAGGGTGGAAGTGAGGTTAGCAGGGGAGTGAAAGATAAAAATGGTAGATTACTAGTGGAGAAGGGAGAAAAAGTGAGCAGATGGAGAGAACACTTTAAGGAATTGTTGAACATAGAGGATGGAAGTGATGTGAGTATAAGTGGCTGGGGAATGGCTGGGAGAAGGAGGGAGGTGAGAAGACAGGAAGAAATCAGTAAGATAGGAGTTGTGGAAGCAATGAAGAAAGTTAAATCGGGGAAAGCCCCAGGAATTGATGGAGTGTGTGGTGAAATGCTGAAGCATGGGGGAGAGATAGTAGTAGAATGGATGTGGAAGATGTGCAGATTGGCCTGGGAGGAAGGTAGAGTCCCGGAGGATTGGAAGTCAGGTATAATTATTCCCTTGTACAGAGGAAAAGGGAAAAAAGAAGTGTGTGGTAATCATATGGGCATTTGTCTTCTTAGTTTAATAGGAAAAGTGTATGGTAGGATACTTGTTGACAGAGTTAGAGAAAGAACAGAGAAATTAGTTGGAGAAGAACAGGGAGGCTTTAGAAAGGGAAGAGGTAGTGTAGATCAGATATTCATTCTTAGATCTTTAGTGGAAAAGTTTCTAGAGAAGGGAAAGAAGTTGTATGCGGCTTTCATGGATTTGGAGAAAGCATATGACAGGGTGGATAGACAAGGATTGTGGAAAGTGTTAAGAATATATGGAGTAGATGGGAAGTTGTTGAATGCTGTGAAGCGTATGTACGATGGTGCGAAGGCTGCAGTGCGTGTGGATGGTGAACTAAGTGAATTTTTCTCTTTGAAAGTTGGGTTGAAACAGGGATGTGTCATGTCTCCATGGTTGTTCAATCTGTACATGGATGGGGTAATAAATGAGGTACAAGGTAGGGTAGTGGATGTTGGAGTGGCCCTGGTGAGAGAGGATAGTGTTTGGAAACTCCCTGTACTGTTGTTTGCAGATGATGCTGTGTTGTTGAATGAAGACGAAGGGGAGCTGCAAGGCTTGGTGGATGAGTTTGGGAGAGTGTGTAAGAAACGGAATCTAAAGGTGAATGTAGGGAAGAGAAGTGATGGTCTTTGAGAGAGGTGAAGTCAGTGAATGTACAGCGAGATTGGATGGTGAGGAATTGGAAAATGTGAGTACGTTTATGTACTTGGGTAGTGTGATGAGTAAGGATGGAGGTTTGGAGGGTGAAGTGCTTGAAAGGGTTCAGCAGGGAAGAAAGGTTGCTGGTTCTTTGAAAGCAGTGATAAGAAACAGGGAAGTGAGCATGGAAGTGAAAAAGTTACTACATGACAGTATTGTGATACCAACTCTAACATACGGAAGTGAAGCTTGGACGTTGTTGGAAGGACACAAGTCAAGAGTGAGAGCAGTGGAAATGAGTTATTTAAGAGGAGCCTGTGGAGTCACATGGAGAGACAGGCTGACGAATGAGGATATAAAGGAGCATTGTGGTGTGGATGTGGATGTGATAGGAAGCATTATGAGGAACACACTGAGGTGGTTTGGCCATGTGGATAGGATGGAGGGTGAAAGACTGACGAAGAGAGTGTATGTGAGTGAGGTGGAGGGGGGAAGAGGGAGGGGGAGACCGAGGATGAGATGTAGGGATGGGGTGGAGAGGTATATGAGAGAGGGGGGGGTGAGTTGTGAGCAGGGCTGTGAAATGGCGGGGGACAGGGCGACTTGGAGGCGATTTGTTTGTGGCCACCCCAAACGGGATTGAGGCGTCTGGCAATAGATAGATAGATAGATAGTTATTATTTATAAACCGTGGAATTTGTAATCCACGGCAGTGGTCCAGACCCAAATTGCCGCGGTTTACGAGGATTGAGTGTATATTGGTTTTCACACAGTAATATAGGCAATATAAGTGTTGTTTCAGTCACCAAACACATCAACATATCGCACCTTCCTTGGCGACGTTGTTACCTCATCACTTCTGCACGTTTCTTCCTCTAATGCCGCGTGATATTTATACTCCACATCGGGAAACACCTTCACCTTGAATTTTGTCGTCGGAAAGACTGTAGTGGGACATCGCATTACTGGCCAGGTCACTGCTAACAGATGAGTTGCCGAGAAAATGGCGTGTGGGGGGGTGGGGAGGGGGTAACGCGGGCCCAGGCAGTTTTGCCATCTGGCGGTGGGTAGAGAAAGATCTCACGTATATACTTACCAAAAATCACCCATGAAACTTGAAAAATGTTCAAATAACAGACCACACAATTGCAAAACGTGTAAATATGTCGTCAGGAGTCACCATGACAAAACGTTGCAACGTGTATACACGTTGACGGGACGCCTAGGGGTAATAGGACATGGAAACTAGCTGACAATGAGGGGTTCAAGAATGTTTGGATGAGGAGAGAGCAAAGGAGTTAGTCAAGGAAGCTAAGGAAATTAACAACCAGTGACCGGAGGAAGAAAAGACAGAGTTTTATTGGAGAGTTATGGATCAGAAATTGAAGTGGTACTGACGAAGAGAAGAAGGGAGAAGGAGGGAATAAAAAACAAGGTAAAATGACTGAAAGTGGCTATGCTAACGTAGATGGCCTTATCTCGGCAAGGCTAGAAATCAGTGATTTCTTGAGGGTAAATGAGCCAGTTACAGTATTATGTGATTTGTAGAGACCAAGTTAAGAGAGGATTTTGATATCCAAGTGGGAGATGGTAAATACAAACTATGGGAAAGAGATAGGAAAGAAAAAATGAGAGGAGGAGTGATGATGGAAGTGAAGAACAGCATAAATGTGGATACTGTGGAACTGGGAGAAGGTAGGGCAGAAGTGATAAATATGAAACTAGATACCAGAGGGGCAGGCAGGAGAGTCATCGCAGTAGCATGTGTCCCCCTAAGACAAGGGCATGGAATGAGGCAGAATTCCAGGAGATGTCAGACATGGTTAGACACCTACAGAATGTAATTGAGAAAAGCAACAGTATAATCCTGATGGACTACTTTAATTGTAAAGAGGTGAATTGGGAGGGGTGGGACTCAGGATGTAGTGAAGGTTCACAGGACAGTGTAATGTTAAATACAGTAATGAATAATGTAATGACCCAGTGGGTCAAAGAAGGGACAAGATTTAGGTGATAACACAAGCAAGACTAGATATACTGCTACCCAAAGAACCTGACATAATTGGATCTCTGAAATATCTATGTCCTATAGGAAATAGTGATCATGTAGTGATTGAGTTCCAAATGCTAGAAGAGAACATGGCACCAAGAGATGAGCTTTACAGGCATGAAATACAACTTGGGGAAAACAACCTTTACAGGACTGAGAAACTTTTTCGAAAAAGCAGATTGGAGAGAATTCAGAGAATCAAGAGAGATGCAGAAGAAGAGGGGTATCTTCCTAGACCTTTACAACTCGGGTGTGGAAAAATATGTGCCAAGAGTAAGTGGGAGAGAGATCTAGAAAAAGGATTGGTTCAACACAACGTGTATGATAGCAAAAAGAGAAAGGGATGTAGCATGGAACAAATCAAGAAAGAGAGGTAACAATAGAACAAAGGAAGAATACAAGAGAACTAGAAATGAATATAGAAGAATCTATAGAGAGGAAGCAAGAAACTTTGAAAGAGGTATAATTGACAATTGTAAGGAAGGACCTAAATTGTTTACAGGTTTGTTGATGGCAAACTGACACACAAGAAAAGAATCAATAAGCTTAGAAGGAAAGGTCTATAAATATGGGGTAATGCAAGCTGAAATAATTAATGAGTTTCCAGTCGGTTTTCACTAAGGAAACTGATTTTGTGGAGGGGTAGGTAGATGGGGGTGCTCACCATCCACTCACTCAATGTAGTGCTGCTTTGGATGTCTGGCCTTTCCTCTTGTCCTTCCTTCCTCTGTCTTTCTTTTGTTCATTCTTTCCACTTCCTTCTGCCTACGGGAGACTTTACGCTTCCTCCTCTGTCTTTCTTTCCTCTATTCTTTCCCATTCCTTCTGCCCATGGGTGACTCTACATTGAGTGACAAGCCAAATAGATTCTTGTACGCCAGGAAACCATTTACTACGCTGGGTGGTAACCATATAACCAAATTATGGCACTTGGCAGTTTAGTGGGTAATTAAGGTGTTCCAGTCGGATTGAGGCTGTGTAAGTTTATATCCAAGGGATGGTTGGGGTTTATTGCTCACGTAATGCCACTCAGGGATGAGTGAGGCTGGTCACTCTCATCTTAAATGTCAGGACCAACCTGCTTAACCCCAGGCTCCTCAGCTTCTCATGGAGCAACGTAGGATTGGGTGATGGATGGATGGAGGGAGGGATGGAGTGGCTAGAAATGTAGTATTAAAAGATATAAAAGTGGAAATGTAGGAGGTAGATAAATTACTGGAAAGTCAAGATGTAAAGAAAGCCCCAGGGCCTGATGGGATCTCTAATTGGATACTAAAGGAATGCAGAGAACAACTGGCGGACAAGATTCATAGTTAAATTGTGTGTTCTCTGGAAGAAGGAGAAGTGCCTCGGGAATGGAAGAGGGCCAGTAAGGTACCAATATACAAAGGAGGGAATATGGAAGAGCCACAATATGGTACCAGTTTAATGATAATAATAATAATAATCCAGACACAAAAGGTATAGCTATCTGGCTGGATAGTAAGGCTAAATAGGCTTGATACAGTATTGGATACCTGCCAAATGCCTAGTTCATCCCTGCTGCATACTGCGTTGTTTGGAAAAAGTCATTAGGTGAACAAGGCTGATCCATGAAGTCATGAAACAATTTCTCCAAAATGTGTGTTGTACATAGTGTTAGATCAGTCAGGTTAGAATAGGTCAGTAGAGCACACGCAGTAAACTTAATCACCTTAAATTTTCAGTTTGTAATTCCTTCTCACACTGTGTTCAACCTGCACTGAGGTTAATCTAGTATTTATGCTTGCATGCAAAAGTGTGATGGGGCTATGTGTTTGGTTTATTTTGTGTATCTGTCTGTCATTCTCTCTGTCCCTCAGCAGGATTATGAAAAAACTAGTGGTTGGAATGGCACCAAATTTGGTTTATTTATTGAGGACCATTAGAAGAACAAGTGATAAATATTTAACCAGAAAAGGTCATACATCAAGGGCAAGGTCAACTTAGTGTTGATCTCATTTTGACCAAAGGGTGATATGATTCAATTTTTAGAGCAGTCGGCTAGAAGTAATGATTAAGGGCAAGGTCAAAAGTGTGGCCTTTTAACTCAAATAATTTTGAATTTAATTGGATCAGATTTGGTAGAAGGGTTAAAAGTTATCCAGTGATGAAAAACTGTTTGAAAACAAAAAGTGAATTGTCAGTGTCACATGATATGGTTAACCTGAACAATTTTGATCTGATTTGGACCAAACTTGGTGGATGGATCGTTGTTCTGGTAAGAATGAAGTACTTTGAGATTGAAAGCAATCAGTCAAAGGTGAGTGGCACAGGGTATGTAAAAAATTCAACTGTAAACTTATTGTAGGGTTCAGGCATTACAGAAAATTGTTTTAGGCCTAAAACTGTAGTGTTATTTGTGTGTGCTGTAAGCCTCTAAG
This sequence comes from Coenobita brevimanus, assembly GCF_032717465.1. Classification (NCBI taxonomy): domain Eukaryota; kingdom Metazoa; phylum Arthropoda; class Malacostraca; order Decapoda; family Coenobitidae; genus Coenobita; species Coenobita brevimanus. The sequence continues at coordinate 34,598,370 of NC_137008.1, read as the reverse complement.
TATCATAGACTGTCTTGCTCACTGTTATTGATTCTTTGTGTGCCTCAACACTTTCAATGCTGAGATTAAAAGTTACTGAAAAAGCTGGTAGCGATGAAAAGGACCTACACTCCCAGGAGAAAATTATGCAAGTTGAAAAGCCAAGCTGCAAGAGATGCCTTGTGTATAGCAAGATGAGTAGAACAGCAGCTGAGGAATGGACTGTAGACCAGTTTGTAAAAGAGCAGTGTAGAGCTCTCAAGAACAGTCTCTCAAGAGTTTTGATGCAGTACAGTATGTGGCTGAACAAGGGGCAAAGGCATTAGGTAATCTGGTGGTTAGACGAGGGAGTAGAAGCCACAGTTAAAGGGAAAAGTCTGTTTAGGGAATGGAAAAGGGAATGGTAACAGAGAGGAGCAGTTAACCCTAGACCCAGAAAGGAGATATAAAGGTGAAGTCTGAGTCTCAGAGACTTTTACTGGATAGCTTATATGTTGCGGGAAGGAGGAATGTAGTATTTTAAAAAGGCTAAACATATGACAAGAGAAAACAGGAATATCGCATGTAAGCAGCGACTTGAGTGATGAAGGAAGAGTAGTGGTGGATAGTTAGGATACGAAGGATGGTTGGAGAGAGCATTATAACTGGTTGCGGAATGAGTTTGACTGGAACAGGGAAAGTATGGAGATGGCTGATACATTGTTTAGCCTATGGCCTTTTATTGATATTGGTACCATGAGCAACTGGATCGACAAGATTCAGTGATTGGCCCATGGCCTTTTCTTGATATTGGTACCTTGGTCAAGGCAATCAACAATACAGTTGGGGAAGGTGGCAGGTGTGTCTGGGTTGACAGCCTAGATGTTCAAGGGGTGGGCTTAGTAACTAATTTGATAAATTCTGTTACTGTATATATATGGGCGTGTTGTTCAAGGTAATTGGTTGAAGAGAGTGATTGTAAATGTGTATAAGGGGAAGGATGATGCCCAGGAAAGGGGAAATTATAGAGGCTTAAGGCTCATGGCCAGATAATTAAGTTAATGGAGAGAGTCCAGGAAGGTATGATAAGAGAAATAGTGAATATTGATGAGATGTAGTTTAGTTTTATGCCAGGCAAAGGGACCACTGATGAAATATTCATTGTCCGACAGCTTTCGGAAAAGTATATAATTATGAAGGAAGAGAGAGTTGTATTGTTTTTGTTGATCTGGGGAAGGCTTTTGTCAGACTACTCAGGGAGATGGTAAAGTGGGCAGTGAGAAAACTTGGAACTGAGGAATAGCTGGTTATAGTGGTTTTAACTGTGTATGAGGGTGCTCACATCCAGTTGCGTGGAAACAGAGGTTTGAGAAATTAATTTTTTGTGAATGTGACTTCAGGGCTGAATTCTTGTGGGAGTTGTTGTGTGCAGATGACTTGGTGCTGACTGCAGAAAATGAAAAGGTAGCAGAGGAAAGATTTAAGAGGTGGAGAGATGTACCAGTAATGGGTCACAATGGTTTGAGAGTAAACTTGGATAAAATAAAAGAGATGTGGTAGGTGGTGGCGACCATCATCCACTCACTTGATGTAGTGCTGCCTACTTCTTCCTTAGCTTTTATCATTCTTTTTCTGTGCCTGCCCTCCTCTCTTCCTACTTCTCCTATCTTTCCTGTCACTTCTTATTCCTTTTCTTTCCATTGCAGGTGGCTTTACATTGAGTGACAAGCCAAATGGTTTCCTGTAAGCCAAGAAACCATTTACAACGCTGGGTGGCAACCATATAACCAAACCACACGTGCTCCCTACGTGTCAAGTGGGTTGGTGGAGGGTTAGTGCCCCTCCCTGTAAAACAAATAACTCAGAGTCATCAGAAAAATTACCAATATGCCGGAAATCGAACCTGGGACTCTCATGTGAGAGCCAGGCAGCATACCACTACACCACGACCAGGTAAAAGTTAACTCACATTGTCACAATCTTGTAACCAACGTCCCTCCGCCCCCACTGTGGGCCTCAAGAGGGTAAGTAGATGCTTTTAATCTATCCCAAGCACTCTGATGATTTTTCCTGTGTAAAAATACAGGTTCTCTCTTCAACTCAGAGTCAAATGGCCACCCCGTAAGGGATTATGGCGTCTGGCAGTAGATAGATAGATAGATATCAAGGCCAGGTGGCAATACTGTTAAAGCAGGAGTGTGGCCATGCACAGTTTGCCACAACAGTGCAGAAGTACAGTGATCACACGTTTATCCGGACGTACATTATCCTTATGATCCATAACCCGACCGCTGTGATCTGGCTGTATTAACCCATTATATGTGCATTTTTCCATTTTACCTGAATAAAATGCATGCAAACATTTGGCTGTGCAAACATTTTCACCCACCCGGGCAGGAATAGCCTGGTGGCACCATGCTTTCTGGCTTGGCTGTTCACCTAGTGTCTGCAAGACACCCCTTTGAACGTTCCCAGTTCCCGTGCATTGACTGTGTAGTGAGCAGCTCCTCTCATGTAGTTGTTATGGTGGTGCACATGGTAGGTTTTATGGTTGTTCCCTACCTGCTTCAGGTCTTGCTGTTCCTTGCATGCCCCTTTCTGGGGTTTGTGATGATGGCTCCTCCACCACAGAAAGGGAGGAGGGTAGTGATGACCCTGGAGAAGAAGCGGGAGATCCTGATAAGAATGATGCAGGATGATTGACTTCCTGCATCTTAAAGGAGTACAACCGGGCCTGCTCGATCCTACATAACATCAGGAAATCCCATGACAAACTGACCCAATACACGGCAGACTTCGGCGAGAGAAAGAAACGCAGTGCTGAAATTGAAGGCTATGGGCTTCCCTCAGTATGCCAATGTCAACCATTCAACACTGATCTGGTACTGCCAGCAACAGGCTGCAGGCATGCTAATGCATGGGACCAAGTTGAAAGGCACTGCCGAGAAGTTTGCCCACCTTCACAACGTTCCTGACATCAAGGCATCTGAAGGTTGGTTGTTCAGGTTCAAGATTCAACATGGCCTTACAAATCATGAGACCCATGACGAAGCTTTGGGTGTTAGTGAAGAGGGAGTGGAATTTCGTCAGAAATTGTGATGCTTGATTGAGAAGGAGGGCCTCACTCTCAGTCAAGTCTACAGTGCTGACGAAACTGGCCTCTTCTACCTCTCATTGCCTGCAGACATCCTGGTAGATGAGAAAAAAAAGCATGTACCTGGCCACAATTTAGCCAAGCAACAGGTATCTGCTTTGTGCTGTGCCAGTGCTAACGGGACGCACCGGCTGAAGCCTGTTATTGTTGGTCGAGCAACGCAGCCCTGTTGCCTTCATGGGCTAATGTATGTCTTTCCTGTCGTGTGGTACCATTCTGCAAAGGCTTGGTTTACCTCCAAGACCTTCACAGATTGGTTCCACTGGCATTTTGTTAAGGAGGTCATCCGTTATCAAACAGACGAACTTGGAATCCCTCATGACCAGGTAAAGGCTCTTCTTCTCTTGGGCAGTGCCCCCACACATCTGTTTTAGAAGGGATTGGTTGCAGATAACGGTTGCATTAGGTGCTTGTTTTTGCCACCTAATACCACTGTTTTGATTCAACCATTGGGCCAGGGTGTTATCGTGGCCATGAAGAGGCTGTTTCATTGGAGGTTCCTGGATGAGGTGATGGTCATTCTCGAGGACGAGGACGAGCAGAGTCAAGGGCTGGAAACGCGAGGGCAGAGGACACTAGAAAGCCTGCGATGCTACAGCCTCAAGTCTGCAGTGTACAACTGGGTAAGTGTATGGAAGGAAGTCTGTGTGAAAACCCTTGAAAGTGGTTGGTCTCATTTCCTTCAGGAACATGAGAGCAGACACAACTTTTCAGGCTTTGATGTGGATGGCTTCCACACACCTTTGTAACACAGGCGAGGCTGTAGATGTCAGTGACATGTGGGAGTGGTTACACGATGATGGGGGTGATCCCGGCTTTCAGGTTATGTCTGATGTCAAGATCACCGCTATTTTTCTGCTGCCCGGCCAGAAGAGAGCGACGAGGACGACACGAATGACGTGGAGAGCTGCAGGTCTCCAGCCATCCCCCACCTGAGTACATTCCGGCCATTGGGCAGGAGCTTGAGTATGCTGAGCATTTGAATTGTGATGGAGTGATGGTGCCTCTTTGCGTTGTGGAGGATCTGCATTCTGTGCAGCAGAGTGTCATCCGATGCCCGACTCTTTGCTCCTCTTGCCAGTCCAAGATTGACTCCTTTTTCAGGCCTCTGACCCCTGCCTAGTCCACTTCTTCTCTGCCACCATCATAGCATCAAACCACACCTTCAATGACGGAACCACAACCTAGCATATCGTCAGCCATTGTGTCTATCCAGGACGTGAGTTTGCGGCTGTCTTCTGAGTCACCTGAAGTGGGCAGTCCATTACCACATCCCACAGCCACTCCCCTGGGCCAACTGCCAGAGCCCCTCCATGACTCTGACTGCAAATACAGTAAGCTCATCACGGTACGCCACTAGACCACAGGAGATGTACTGTGCAATGCAACAGCTTTGCCAGCTGCAGTGCAACAGTCAGAGTCAAGGAGCTAGCAGGTTATTCAGCACGACGCCCTTCGAGGAATCATGAGTGTTGACCTTGATTTTATTCTAGCTTACTGTACTGTACCATCTATTTTACCATGATTTTATTCCATTTTACCATTATGTTTTGTGTGTCCACTGCATTTTTCTTGTGTAGCCATTTTATTCATTTTTTTCATGTTGCTGCAGGGTATGGCCCTGCAATTGTGATTGCTTGTCTGTGGATGATGATCTGCTTGACCATGGTAATTGCATGGCTGTGGTTTATAGGTCTGTTTGACCAGATAGAGTAGTGTAAAACATCAGGAACAAATGTTGAACGATGTACTGTAGTGGCCTTTTACATTGGCGTTCAAAGTCAGGTTATGTACTAAGGGGGGCCAGGGGAGAAGTCTCTTACCCGGACGGAGCCATTTTCCGGACATGCCTTTGGCTCTGTTACGCTGGATTAATGGGGGATTACTGTAACACCATTTTGTGCAGTGTTTGTGATAAGTGGGTGCATAAAAGTTGTTGTGATATTAGAGGTAGGCTTAAATAATGCTGATTTTGAGTGTGAGATACATAAAGAAGAACATGCAGAGACAGAGAGATGGGAAAGGATTAGTTTTGCTGAAGAATCTCATGAGTGTGTTATTTGAGGGACATGATATCTGCTGGAAGTGGGGCTGGACCCAGCTCAGTAGCAGGGGTAAGTGATAACTGGAAGAAGTTTAGGGAGTTGTTACCCCTCCTGACATAGAGGGCTCACCCGCTGTGCACAGGGGTCCTTGTATGCAGCATGTATTAGGAGTGTAATGTAGTACAGTAGTGATACTTGGGCAGTAAAAGAGGAAAATATTTGTAGGCTCAAATGTACAGAGATGAGAATGATTAGATGCTTGTATAGTTCATCCTTGAATGACAGGCCGGGGGGTTGTTAGGATTGCAAATGAAGAGCTGAGAAGAAGGTTGGGACTTGAATTTACTGGTCTTGTGATGATAAGGGGTAGATTGAGATGGTTTTGTCATCTGGAGAGGATGGAGAATGACAGCTGGGTGCAGAGAGTGAGAGGTGGAAACATTGTGGGTAGAGTTGCTTAGGTAGACCAAAAAAGACGTGGGCCAAGGTCATGGAGTGTGACTTGGGGGTTAAGGGACTGATTAGAGAAGCTGCAAAAGATCAAACCGTATGGAGAACTTGCATTAGTTCACCAAGACCAACACTTGCAAGCATTTTCAGCCTTTTGATATGAAATGACAAAGCAAAATGACAATTGTTTTGGACCAGAGGTATGAAAGGTATGGTAGTTTCACCATGGCCAACCTGTTTTGTTTTGTTTTTCTTTTCTTTCTTTTTTTTTAATAAAAGGCATGGTAGTTTTATGATGTCCAACTCTCTCTCTCTCTCTCTCTCTCTCTCTCTCTCTCTCTCTCTCTTTTTTTTTTTTTTTTTTTGAAAGCCGTCAATAGTTTTGATGTATGACATATAAGATGTAAATAATTATAGAAATTTATTTGAACTTAAGGGGAAGTAAGACGAATTTTAAGTATGAAGGAATAATAGTAAATATACAGTAAGTGAAAAAATGCTTTTTTCTCTTTGACTGGCTCCATCCTTTTATGGTATGTATTTACAGTACTGTACTGTGTTGGACTAAATCGTATTTCATCTAGTGCAGAATTTTCTGAAGAAATGTGCAAGTTTGAGAGTTTTTGTTTTGATGTGGAAGATGTGCAGATTGGCCTGGGAGGAAGGTAGAGTCCTGGAGAATTGGAAGTCAGGTATAATTATTCCCCTGTACAAAGGAAAAGGGGAAAAAGAAGTTTGTGGTAATCATAGGGGCATTTGCCTTCTTAGTGTAATAGGAAAAGTATATGGTAGAATACTTATTGACAGAGTTAGGGAAATAACAGAGGAAATAGTTGGAAAACAGAGAAGTTGTAGGAAGAGAATAGGTTGTGTAGATCAGATATTCATTCTTAGATCTTTAGTGGAAAGGTTTCTAGAGAAGAGAAAGAAGTTGTATGCAGCCTTCATGGATTTGGAGAAAGCATATGACAGGGTGGATAGACAAGGATTGTGGAAAGTATTAAGAATATATGGGGTGAATGGGAAGTTGTTGAATGCTGTGAAGAGTAGTGGATAGTGCAGTGTGTGTGGATAGTGAACTGAGAAAATTTTTCTGTTTGAAGGTTGGATTGAAACAAGGATGTGTCATGTCTCCATGGTTGTTAAGTCTGTATTTGGATGAGGTTATAAAAGAGATACAAGGTAGGGCAGTGGATGTTGGCCCAGCCCTAATGAGAGAGGGCAGTGTTTGGAAACTACCTGTACTGTTATTTGCAGATGATACTGTGTTGTTAAGTAAAGACAAAGGGGAGCTGCAAGGCTTGGTGGATTAGTTTGGGAGAGTGTGTAAGAAACGGAATCTAAAGGTGAATGTAGGGAAGACTAAAGTTATGGTCTTCGAGAGAAGTGCAGTCAGTGAATGTACAGTGAGGTTGGATGAGGAGGAAATGGATAATGTGAATGCGTTTAAGTACTTGGGTAGTGTGATGAGTAAGGATGGAAGTTTGGAGGGTGAAGTGTTTGAAAGAGTACAGCAGGGAAGAAATGTTGCTGGTTCCCTAAAAGGATTGATAAGAAACAGGAAGTGAGCATGGAAGTTAAAAAGCTGCTACATGACAGTATTGTGATACCAACTCTAACATATGAAAGTGAAGCTTGGACCTTGTTGGAGGGACATAAGTCAAGAGTGAGAGCAGTGCAAATGAGTTATTTGAGAGGAGTATGTGGAGTCACATGGAGAGACAGACTGACAAATGAGGAAGTGAAGAAATGTTGTGGTGTGGATGTGGATCTGATAGGAAACATTATGAGAAACACATTGAGGTGGTTTGGCCATGTGGAGAGGATGGAGAGTGAGAGACCGACGAAGAGAGTGTATGTGAGTGAGGTGGAGGGGGGGAGAGGGAGGGGGAGGCCAAGGATGAGATGGAGGGATGGAGTGGAGAGGTATATGAGAGAGGGGGGTGTGAGCTGGGAGCAGGGCAATGATATGGCTGGGGACAGGGCGACATGGAGGCGATTTGCTTGTGGCCACCCCTTACAGGATTAAGGCGTCTGGCAATAGATAGAGATAGATAGAAAGTTTTTGTATGACTGTTTCTGTGTGACAAACTATTTCTGATACTTTTCACTGAATTATATGTATTTTGACAGTTATATCACTTTAATTGATTACTGTCTTGCATGGAATGTCTTGCTGAATAAGATGATTGTAATGCCTCAGTAGAAGTGTGCCTTTCTGTAGACTTTTCTGATTGCCTGTGGGATGCCCACTATAATCCCCTACTTTTTCAGATTTTTGTGTATTGTCATGGCACAAGGCATGTTTTTGTTTGAGTGGCCAGATGGGTTGACACAACCTTTATCTTGTGTGGTGTTTGTGGTGGCTGTTTTCTCCCCAACTGGGCCCTCTGTCAGTTAGAACATGCTCTTACAGTCCAAAACAATGTGTCTTCAGTTTTACTTATTTGAACAGGCATCTAGAGTCTTCCAGCTTGTTTCATTTGCAAGTAGAAAAGTTTATTTATGTATAGATTTTTTTTTTTTAGGGCAGTGGCAAGTATTTCCAAAGAAATTCTTGAAGCAAAAAAGCAGTTTTTCCCAAATCCATACCAAGGACATCCCTTCTGGCACATGCATGAAAATATGTTAAATCTACCTCTCATTCTGGTGGTGGCTAATACAGTATGTACTTGTTCAACTTACCTATATGCGACTCACAAGGAGTATTGTAGATTTTGAAATACCACTACCATGCAGAATTTGCAGCTAAATGATGATATTTTAAGGCTTTAGCAATCACATACAGTCAGGCCTTACTATGTGATTGTTGACTGTGTTATAAATTGCTAGGTCCATGAACAAAAACCTATACCTAGTTTCATGATAATGATATCAAAATTCACCTATACAATAGTTGTGATTGCCGCTTACAACAATTCTGAGTGGACGCGTTGACGCATGCAAGCTGACAGTCAGGTGTTTGACCCAAGATGGCAGCCCAGTGTTTACATGTGTAAAATCCCCATCTCAGCCTCTGTGCAGGTGGCCTTTTTTGTGCCACCCTTTTCAAGACTCCACCTTGCTTGTCCACACATTCACGTGTCCTGCACCTGTGATAGTTTCCATTGTGTTCTGTGAGTTACCTGATCTTCTCAGTTGTGTAAAGTCATCAAAATACCATCGCTGTCACCAAATGACAGTGCAATTGTGCAATGAATAGTCATCATTCATCATCATTGTCTGGACCTCCTTTCCCACCCTAGGGGAAGGTGAGGAGTAGCTACATCCAGACAGCCTAAGTTCGCCCAGTTCAGTGAGCCATACTTTCATTCACTCATCTTTGAAGCCCACGAAATCCTGGCTCCATCAGATAGGTCAGAGTAATTTCACCATGTTTTGTAGTGTCACATATACCCATCTGATAGAGTCAGTCCAAATGCTGTCAGGTTAAAAATGGGTGCCAAATCCCTGGTTACGCTTCTCTGCACAAAATTCATCGAGCCACCTTGGTCTTTTGTCAGGCCCTTAGCCTCGCCAACCTCCATACCTCTCTTCTTCTCACACTCATCTACCATATCTTTCCATCTTCTTGGCCTGCCTCGCCTCCTCCCTGCTTCAGATTTACTCATATTTACCTTTTTCACCACTATTGTCATCTATTCTCTCCACATGACCAAACCATCTCAGTACACTCTCTTTGATTCTGGTGTCCACAGATCCTGACTCCACAGCTTTCAGGAATCACATTGTTTCGTATCCTATCCACTCTCTATACTCCACATACATTCTTCAGCAGTCCCATCTCCACTGCTCTTACCCTTGACTTTTCATTTTCATGCCACACCATAGTCTTACATCTGTATGTTAAAGTTGGCAATAACACTCCTTCATTTAAGCCTTGTGCAGCTGCAACACCCAAGCCTCTGTTTTTTATCAAGGCCATCATTGAACCAGCTACTTTCCTTCCTTGTGCCACTCTACTGTCCACTTCTTTTGTTCATTTTCCTCTCTTATCTATCACTGTACCCAGGTATTTGAACTTTTTCACCAGTTCCAGTCTCTCTCCATTCACTGTAACATCACACTGGGAGTCACCTTCTCTCTCAGTAACCATCACTTTACTCTTTTCTACATTTCCTCTCAAAGTGTAACACTCATAGACAGCTACAACACTCTGCACTAGTCTTACCAAGCTCTTGTCTGGTATTTGCAAATAGCACTGCAACATCAGCATACAACAAATTTGAGATATTCCATCCATCACTGTTCATTACCAATGCCATCCTTCTCTCCATTACTCGTGTTTGTACTTCTCCCATCACCCCTTCCATATATATATTGAACAGCCACAGGGACATCACATAGACATGTCGCAAGCCCACATTGATCGTGAACCAGTTAGTTAAATGCCCATGTACACTGAAACATGCTTCACTACTGTCATAAAAACTCTTGACAGCACCTAGCAGCTTACCATCTACACCGTACATGTGAAAAATCTTCCACAATCCTTCTTTGTCTACTTTGTTGTATGATTTCCCAGATCCATAAATGCCATAAACACCTTAAAGTCCTTCCTACATGCCCTCTCCACTATCTGTCTTATTGCAAATATTTGATCCACTCATCCTCTGCCACTCCTAAAGCCACTCTGTTCGTCACTCACTAGGACTTCTGATCTCTCTCTTACTTTTTCTATAATAATTCTTCCTTATACCTTCCCTACCACACTCAGTAGACTTATGCCTTGATGATTCTTGCTGTGTGCAAAAGTGAAGCATATGATTATCGTACTTTTTCTGTTTTTTATAAGAAATCATGTCTGGTGCTGCCTCCAAATGAAATGTGGTGCTGCTGAGGGCAAGACTAAAAGTGTAAGGCATAGCATTGCCTTTTATGTGAAATTGGACATTATTAACCTTTATGTTACCATTCGACGCAGACTGCATCCTACCGCAAGCAAATACTCAGGAGGTGGGCTTTGGCGCCCAAGACCACACACTGAGAACCCCCCCCCCCCATCACCACACTATTTCCGCACACTTGATAGTTCGTCTTTGTTTTCGTTTTCGTTTTTGAAGGCTCTAACATTCTCGCATGCGTCTGTGTTGGTCACCTAATGGCGGCTGTCCGTGCTGCTCAATCTGTGGCAACCTTCCTGTTCAGTCCCTTAACCCTGAGGTCACACTTAATGACCTCATCCCATGTCTTTTTCAGTCTGCCCATTGCAACTGCATCCCTAATATTAAGGTTTCTCACTTTCTGCACCCAGTTATCATCCCCCATCCACTCCACATGCCCAAACCACCTCAATCTACCTCTCCTCATCATAACACCAATACACTCCAGTTCCATCCTACCTCTCAACTCTTCCATCATAAACCCAGCCCCCCCAGGCCTCACACACAGAGATGCACTGCATATCCACCTAATTATTGTCATTTCTGTACATTTGAGCCTGCCAATATCCTCTTCCTTTATTGCCCAGGTCTCACTACCATACAGTATTATCGCCCAGGTCTCACTACCATACAGTATTACACTCCTAACACATGCTGCCTACTAAGATCCTCACACCCTTATTTATGCTTCGATAATCATTTTTTTTTTTTTTTCCACCGTAATCCTGGATAAATGTACTTGCTTATGGTGTTATAAAAAAGATCAGCCAAATGTAAATATATACCTTAATTTATTTTTTTTACTTCTATTTTTTCTCATAGAGATATAATTTTTATGGTAAATGTTACTGAGAAAAAGTTACAGGAAATTTATTTGGCTATATTTTGGTGTATAAAGAGTTACTGTAGGTCAGTTATGGCCAAAGATCATGAGAGAGTATGGATCAGTTGGGTCAAGGATTATGTGGGTAAGATTGAAAGTTGGAATACAAATGTGGGCAATTGTGCATGTGTATGCGCCAACGCAAGATCGTGCAAGCAGTGTGAGAGAAGAGTTCTGGACAAATGTGGAAGTGTGCATGGAAAAGTTTGGAAGGAATGAGAGAGTGTTTTTGATCGGTGATATGAATGGTAAAGTAGGGAATGTGAAGGTGAATGGAATAGTTGGTGAGTGGGGTGTGCCTGCTGAGATAGATGAGAATGGCAGTGCGTTAGTGGACATTTGTGTTGGGAGGGGGTTGGCGATAGCCAATACCCTCTTCAGGCACAAAATGATCCACAGGTATACATGGCGAGTGATGAGATGGGTGAGTGGTGAACTGAATGAAAGGAAGGCAATGATTGATTATGTGTGTGTGGATGAAAGGATGCGAAGATGTGCGGTTGGGGGCGTGGACTTTCTGACCACTACTTGGTGGTGGCCAGAATCAAGATACAAATAAGATGGAGTAATAGAAGAAGGGAAGGACGGGAAGAAGGAGTATTTGCAAGGAGATTGGAAAGGTTACAGGAGGATGAGAAAAAGGCGGATCATAAGAGAGAAGTGGAGGAACGATTGGGCAAATATGAATTGGAGCAGATGGGGGATGTGGAAGATGTGTGCAGGATATTCACAGAAGTAATATGTGGAGCATGTGATGTGGTGTGTGGGATGAAGAGAAGACGGAGGAGGGTGCAAGGAACAGCATGGTGGAATGAAGAGGTGAGACAGGCTGTGGCACAAAAGAAGAAAGCATACAGTGAATGGATGAGAAATAGGGGCGTGGAAGAAGTTGAGAGGCGGAAGAGAGAGTTATATGTAGAAAGAAAGAGAGAGGTAAAAAGATTAGTAAGAGAGAGTAAGAAGAGAGTGGATGAGGAATTTGGAAGGAATTTGAGTGTAAAGTGGAGGGACTGTAAGAAAAGGTTTTGGAAAGAGGTGAAGAGAGTAAGACAGGGTGGAAGTGAAGTAAGCAGGGGAGTGAAAGATAAAAATGGTAGATTACTAGTGGAGAAGGGAGAAAAAGTGAGCAGATGGAAAGAACACTTTAAGGAATTGTTGAACATAGAGGATGGAAGTGATGCAAGTATAAGTGGCTGGGGAATGGCTGGGAGAAGGAGGGTGGTGAGAAGACAGGAAGAAATCAGTAGGATAGAAGTTGTGGAAGCAATGAAGAAAATTAAATTGGGGAAAGCCCCAGGAATTGATGGAGTGTGTGGTGAAATGTTGAAGCATGGGGGAGAGATAGTAGTAGAATGGATGTGGAAGATGTGCAGATTGGCCTGGGAGGAAGGTAGAGTCCCGGAGGATTGGAAGTCAGGTATAATTATTCCCCTGTACAAAGGAAAAGGGGAAAAAGAAGTGTGTGGTAATCATGGGGGCATTTGTCTTTGTAGTATAATAGGAAAAGTGTATGGTAGGATACTTATTGACAGGGAAATAACAGAGGAATTAGTTGAAGAAGAACAGGGTGGCTTCAGGAAGGGAAGAGGTTGTGTAGATCAGATATTCATTCTTAGATCTTTAGTGGAAAAGTTTCTAGAGAAGGGAAAGAAGTTGTATGTGGCTTTCATGGATTTGGAGAAAGTATATGACAGGGTGGATAGACAAGGATTGTGGAAAATATTAAGAATATATGGAGTAGATGGGAAGTTGTTGAATGCTGTGAAGAGTATGTATGATGGTGCTAAGGCTGCACTGCGTGTGGATGGTGAACTGAGTGAATTTTTCTTTTTAAAGGTTGAGTTGAAACAGGGATGTGTCATGTCTCCATGGTTGTTCAATCTGTACATGGATGGGGTAATAAAAGAGGTACAAGGTAGGGTAGTGGATGTTGGAGTGGCCCTGGTGAGAGAGGGTAGTGTTTGGACACTCCCTGTACTGTTGCTTGCAGATGATACTTTGTTCTTGAGTGAAGACGAAGGGGAGCTGCAAGGCTCAGTGGATGAGTTTGGGAGAGTGTGTAAGAAACTGAATCTAAAGGTGAATGTAGGGAAGAGTAAAGTGATGGTCTTTGAGAGAGGAGAAGTCAGTGAATGTACAGCGAGTTTGGATGGTGAGGAATTGGAAAATGTGAGTATGTTTAAGTACTTGGGTAGTGTGATGAGTAAGGATGGAGGTTTGGAGGGTGAAGTGCTTGAAAGAGTACAGCAGGGAAGAAAGGTTGCTAATTCCTTGAAAGCAGTGATAAGAAACAGGGAAGTGAGCATAGAAGTGAAAAAGTTACTACATGACAGTATTGTGATACCTACTCTGACGTATGGAAGTGAAGCTTGAACGTTGTTGGAAGGGCACAAATCAAGAGTGAGAGCAGTGGAAATGAGTTATTTAAGAGGAGCCTGTGGAGTCACATGGAGAGACAGGCTGACAAATGAGGATATAAAGGAGCATTGTGGTATGGATGTGGATGTGGTAGGAAGCTTTAGAGGAATACACTGAGGTGGTTTGGCCATGTGGAGAGGATGGAGGGTGAAACACTGACGAAGAGAGTGTATGTGAGTGAGGTGGAGGGGGGTAGAGGGAGGGGGAGGCCAAGGATGAGATGGAGGGATGGGGTGGAGAGGTATATGAGGGAGGGGAGTGTGAGTTGGGAGCAGGGCGACGTGGAGGCGATTTGTTTGTGGCCACCCCGAATGGGATTGAGGCGTCTGGCAATAGATAGATAGATAGATTATGGAATGCCAAAGGAAATTATCTTATGCTCGAGCAAGGCTCATAGTGCACTGACTTGGACAGTGGGGCGATGCTGGGAGCGGAGTGGGTTGAGCATGGCGGAGGGATACATGGGGATATAAGTAGTGCTTTATTCTCACCCATAAATCATTCCATAACCCAAAAAACAGGAGCTGTTTCGTTTGACACAACCGACGTCGAGTAGTAGTAGTAGTAGCTGTTCCCTAGGCAGTCTGGCCGAACAGCCCCGAGTCCCTTAGGAAGGCCACGGCCGAGACCGGGCTTTCCCACAGAGCTCTCAAAGAGTGTATGTTGTGTTGTTGGCGTAGGTGATTGTGTGCAGTGCAGTCTTCCATAATGTGCTTAATAGTATGGGGTGCTGTTGCATCGTGGACAGGCATCAGCGACGGAGTCATCCAGCCTCTTCTGGTAGCTTAAAAGGGCTGGATGGTGCCCACATCTCAGCCTGGCAAGGTGGACCCTGTCCTCATGAGGAAGATAGGATTCAGAATGGTGGATGTCAGGAGGCCATGCATGCAGCTATGTGTTGTCTTTAAGTGGCTGAATGGAGCGGTGAGTGATCTGAGTGTGGATATGCTTCTGGAAGCTGGTTTGAGGTGAGCGAGGGGGAAGAGATGACAGTATTTGTGTATGGTATCGTGTGCTGGGTGTTGTTTTGATGTTCCTTGGTGTGGGTGGATGTGCTGCCATGTACTGTAGTGGATGTTGTGGGTTTGTGGAGGCTGTAGCAAGAAACTGGGTGCCTCTCATGTCTAGGTGATCCTTGACTTTGAGGACTTTGGTTTCTTGATGTAGGTGGTCTGTGGGTGTAGTAGCTGTGCAGCCTGTGATTATTTTTAGGGCCATGGTCTGTAGAGTGTTGTAGTGTGTTTTGGTGAGGTTAGAAGCCCAGGCAGGGCTTGCATAATTCATCACTGAACGTATGTATTGTTTGTATACTGTGGTGGTGGTTTCTTTGTTGTGTCCGAATGTTGTATGGGCAAGTGACCTCAAGGCATTGAGTCTTGGTGTTATTTTATTTTTAATGTTTGTGATGTGTTGTTTAAATGATATTGATGTATTGTATGTTACAACAAGGATTGTGTGTGTGTGTGTGTGTGTGTGTGTGTGTGTGTGTGTGTGTGTGTGTGTGTGTGTGTGTGTGTATTTACCTATTTGTATTTACCTATTTGTAGTATACAGGAATTGAGCAATGCTCGTGTTGTCCTGTCTCCATATCCACATTTATCAAGTCTACCTTTACACACATGAATGTTTTTCTCATGCACCACCTCTTTGTCTAAGTCGTTTCAAATATTTAAGAATATACCTAATTGTGATATACACGGAATGTACTATGCTCGTGGGTTTCCGTCGCTGTTTCTCAATAAGTCGAATTTAACTTTAAACTCGTTTAAGTTTTTTGACTGGACGATCTCTTTGTCCAGGCTATTCCATAAGTCTATACTTCTGTAAGGAAAGCTATGTTTCTTGATATCCTTCAAGCAGCTTGACTTTTTCAATTTCATTCCATGTCCTCTTGTTGCTCTCTTATCCCATACAAACAGATCTTCTTTGTCAATTTTATCTACTCCCACCATGGTCCTGAACACCGCAATCATGTCTCCCCTCTTTCTCCTTTCCTCTAACGAAGGCAAATCCAGTTTTTCCAGCCTCTCTCTGTATGACAGGTCTGTCAGACTGGGGACCATCTTGGTTGCTGTTCTTTGTATTCTCTCAATCTTGTTTATATCTTTCTTTTTGTGTGGGGACCACACTACCGCTGCATATTCTAACCTGGGGCGGATCATGGCCACTATCAATTTTTTCATCATTTCCTCATCCATATAATGAAATGCTACTCTTATGTTAGTCAAGAGCTTATAAGTCTCTCCAACTATCTTGTTAATGTGCTTTTCTGGTGACAAACTATCTTGGACCAGCACTCCCAAATCTTTCTCTTCTCTCCTTTTTGTGATTAATTCATTACCCAAAAAATAATTCAGTGATGGTCTCCTGGTACTTTTACCCATTTCCAATATTTTACATTTCTTTACATTAAATTTCATTTCCCACGTCCGGCTCCAATTGTGTATCCTATCCAAATCCTCCTGCAGTATTTTACAATCCTCCTCAACCTCTATCTTCCTCAAGATCTTTACATCATCAGCAAACAGACTCGCATAACTGTTCACTCCATCTACCATATCATTTACGTAAATCAGGAACATTACTGGCGCCAACACTGAGCCTTGAGGGACTCCACTTGTTACTTCCCTCCATCCAGACATCTTTTCCTTTATTACTGTCCTCATTTGTCTGTCTCTCAAAAAGTCTCTCATCCATTCCAGAAGTTTCCCCTTTAGTCCTCCTATATATTCTAGTTTCCACATTAGTCTCTTATGAGGTACCTTGTCAAAGGCCTTCTCTAAGTCTAAGTACACACAATCCACCCAACCATCTCTCTCCTGTACCACATCAATCGCTCTTGAGTAAAAGCTCAACAAGTTTGAAACACATGACCTTCCACTTCTGAATCCAAACTGACATTCAGCCAAAATATTCATCTCTTCCAGATATTTTATCCATCTGTCTTTCAGGATTCTCTCACACAATTTTGCAACCATGCTGGTTAGAGACACTGGTCTATAATTCAGGGGTTCTTCCCTGTTTCCTCCCTTGTAAATTGGTACCACATTTGCCCTCTTCCATTCTTTTGGCACTTTCCCCTCTTCCAGTGAGCATACAATTAAGCTGTGAATTTTATCTGCCAGTTGTTCTCTGCATTCCTTCAGTACCCAATTAGAAATTCCATCAGGTCCTGGGGCTTTCCTTACATCTTGAGTTTCCAGTAATTTATACACTTCCTGCACCTCCACTTTTAAATCTTTCATCACCGGAACATTTCTAATCACTCCCTCCCCTTCCACAAGCTCCTTTTCTTTAGTGAAAACTGACTGGAAACGTTTGTTCATTATTTCTGCTTGCATTGCCGCATCCTTAAAGACCTCTCCATCTACTTTCAGCTTGGTGATTCCTTCCTTTTGTTTCAGTTTGCCATTAACAAATCTGTAAAACAGTTTGGGTTCATCCTTGCATTTGTCAATTATACCTTTTTCAAAATTCCTTTCTTCTTCCCTACGTATTCTTGTGTATTCGTTTCTTGTTCTTTTATATTCTTTCTTTGTTCTGTCGTTACCTCTCTTTCTCCAATTGTTCCACGCCTTGTCTCTCTCTTTTTTTGCTATCATACACCTTCTATTAAACCACTCCTTTTTCCTGTTTTCTTTCCCTCTTACTCTTGGTACAAATTTTTCCACTCCCAAATTATAGAGGTCTAGAAAGATATCCCACTTCCTCTGTATCTCTCTTGTTTCTCTGAATTCTCTCCAATCCGCATTTTCAAAAAAGTTTCTCAATCCTGTAAAATTTGCTTTGCCAAAGTTGTATCTTCCCTGTCTATGAAGCTCGTCTCTTGGCTCGACGTTTCCTATTAACATCTGGAACTCAGTGACCACGTGATCACTTTTTCCCAAAGGACAGAGATATTCCAATGATTCTATTACATCGGGTTCTTTGGTGAACAGTAAATCTAACCTTGCTGGTGTGTCCTCACCTCGAAACCGTGTCTCTTCTTTGACCCACTGCGTCATCACATTATTCATTATTATATTTAATAACATAGTACCCCACGAATCCTCGCCGCCTCCCGAGTACCATTCCTCCCAGTTCACCTCTTTACAATTAAAGTCACCCACCAAAATTATATTATTGCTCTTCTCAATTATTTTTTGCAAGTAGCTAGCCATATCTGACAACATCTCATGGTATTCGTCATCCTTCCATGCTCTCGTCTTTGGGGGAACATACACTACCGCCATATCTCGCTTAACATTCTCTCCAGTTTCTAATTTCATATATATCACTTCAGCCCTGCCTTCTCCCATTTCCACAGTATCTACAATTATGTTGTTCTTCACTGCTATCATCACTCCTCCTCCCTTTTTTTCTTTCCTGTCTTTTCTCCACAGTTTGTATTTACCATCTCCCAAATGAACATCAATATCTTCTCTTAATTTGGTCTCTACAAGGCACATGACATCAGGTTCATGTTCTCTCAAGAAATCATTAATTTCGATCCTTGTCGATATGAAACCATCAACATTAGTATATATCACCTTCAAATTATTTTTGACATTATTAATACCCTCTTCTCTCCTACTCTCTGTCCGTACCACTTCTTCAACTTCTGATCTTTCACAACCATCCCCCCTAGTTTCCTTCACTGTGTGTGTGTGTGTGTGTGTGTGTGTGTGGTAGGGGAGTGTTGTTTATGGTGAGGTGTGGTATGTGACTGTGTTCTGCTGTCCAGTTTGTGAGAAGAGTCACTGTAGATTTGGCTGGGGCTCTTTTGAGCCTAACCGACGTTGAGTGGTAAAAAGTGGTTGAAATGTGCGCAGGTGCAGCCTGCATCAACTGGTAACGAGTGCATGAAATTTGCACTGCACCCTTAAACACCAAAGGGTTAATTATTGTAAGGAAGGTCAGGGAATGAGCAAGAGCACTTAGGTCCTGAAACTGCCCCAGTCCATGGTCTCTACTGTAATAATGGAAACAGATGCTGTCGTCGCGGCATCACAGAACCTGCCTACCCTGACAGCTAAACAACTAACCAGAACAAGGGAACCCATAATGGAGATGGAGTGTCTCCTAGCACTGCAAGTTAACCCCTTAACCGCGGGGTATCACTTTCGTGATGCTCGGGCGCAATGGATCATACTGCGGGGCGTCACTTTTGTGATTCTGTGTTATTTTGAATTCTCCCGGGCTTTCAAGTGCTGGCTTGTATCATCTGTCAGTACTGCCAGTGTCCAACAATAGTCAGTGCTGCTAATGTCATCTGTACCCCCATCCATTGTTGACAATTTAGCCATTTTTCCCCGTTCTTGACTCCCCTCCTTACCTCCCCTCCATTACCCTCTCCTCTTGCCTGCCCGGCCGCGCTGCGCTAAGCAAATCTTCCCCGGATTTTTCCACTGATTTAATCCATTGAAATGAGCCCTATGCCCTATTCTTATACAAAATAATATATACAGAAAAGAAATAAGGTAACTAATAGTGCCATACACCTGGAATTTGCTAATCACCTGGCAACACCCCACATGCACTCGTTCGCTAATTTTCTTTGGAAATTTCCCCTTGAAATATGCCATATGATATATTCTCGTAATAAAAATATATATAAGAAAGGAAGGGAGAAGCCTGAGTGATATTTACATTCACCTGGAACTACTTAATTTAGTATGTATTGTCTGGATTTCCTACCAATCATTTCATAGTATAAAAATTAGCAGCTGTCATCACACTGACATTGTCAACCCTTGGCTGCCCATATACGCCGTGTCATTCTGTTCCTTGTCGTCCTCTGAGGTGAAATCATGTCACACTCGCGCCCCTCCATTTCCGCCTCTTCTGCGCCCATTGCAAAGGGCCGTATGACCTCTACCCCTCGAAAACCTCGTGTGCAAAGCAGTAAAGGACTAAGTGACTCAGCAGTTGAACGTGAACTGGCTGAATTATCTATGATAATGATGGATAGTGACTTTGATCTTTCGGGTGAATTGTGTGATGAGCCTGGGGAGGAAATCGTGACAGAAACTGCCAGTATGAGTGCTTCAGTGTCCCAAGTTCGTCCTAGCTCCAAGGGAAAGGAGCCCTTAGTGCAGCAAGGGAAGGAATTTGGGAAGGGAGTGAAGAGGAGGCGGGTTAGCCCTGGAACAATGGCCCTGCGTGACCCAGCCCGCCATGAGTCCCAAGGTTAATCACCTCCCCGCTCTCCCAGGCCCACGTCACTAATTTCTTCCTCCTCTTCAGCAGAAATTTCACCTGAGTCTTCATCATCAGAGTCTCCACCAGCATCTACAGTGAAGGCAGGCCATAGGGGACAAGGTAAATCCCTGACTCGTCAAAAAAGTAGAATAGCAACTAGAGTAAGGGCTGCTAGTGCTACACGACAACCTAGGGTCAGTCAGAGTGACCTTGAAACAGCCCAGTCTGCCTCACAGCCACCCTCCACCCTCACCCACCCTACACCGCCACGAGAGGGAACCCTGGACGCCTTCGTGTGGAGGGAAGGTTCCAATTTCGTCCCTGAACAACTCCAGCTTGACTAGAGTTCCTCAGGGATACAGCCTGCCTTCACTCTTGACAAGGATGCTGAGTGTGCGGACTTCCTTTTGGCCTTCCTCGATGATGAAGTCATGCAGCACATATGTGATGAGGCCAACAGGTATGAGTCACAACGTGCTGCAAGTGGTGCAGGTGCAACGAAAACGCAACAGTGGACCGTGCTGGGAGTGCAGGAGCTGTATGTGTTCTTCGCCCTCGTGCTTCTCATGCCACATTCAAAGAAGCATGAGTTGGAAGATTACTGGTCCATGGACCCCTTACTATCCTCACCCACCTTCAGTAAGTACATGGCCAGAGATCGCTTCCGGAACATCATGGGAAACCTGCACTTCACCAACAACGATGTACTTTCACAGACTGACCCACTCTGGACGATCCGGGAGATTCTGAACAGAACGAAGGATAAATTTATGTTATTCTTCCACCCATTTCAGAAGGTTGTCATATATGAATCCTTGGTTTTGTTCAGAGGACGTCTGAGGTTCGTACAGTACATTCCAAGCAAACGTCATCGCTTTGGAATCAAGTTCTTTGTACTGTGAAACTGTAAAATGGGGTACATCCTTGACTTCGTCGTCTATTCAGCCAGCACTGTCGATCTGGACAAAACACACCCCCATGGCTTCTCAGGCTGTGTAGTGAAAGTGCTGCTCGAAAGGTAATTTGATGGGAATCATGTGCTGTATACTGACAACTACTATACAGCACCGAAACTTGCTAAATACCTTTCAGAGCACGGCATCGGCTCCTGCGGCACTGTGAAGAGCAATTGTGCCCACTTCCCCAAATTCCCAGAGGCAGGAAACTCGCAGCGATAAGACGTACACCTACACAAGTCTGAGAAGATGCTGGCAACTCGGTGGCATGACAAGAGGGTCATGCATATGCTCACCATCGTACACAAGGGGGAACTGAAAGACAGTGGGAAGGTCGACCGTAGGACAGGCGAACCTGTGAGGAAACCTGATGCTGTCATGGACTATAATATCAACATGCGGCTGGTGGACAAGTCCGACATGATGATTGGAGATCGACTGCCTTAGGAAGAATACTAGGTGGTACAGGAAAGTTTTTCTGCATCTTATTGACCTGACGATGCTGAACGCCTTCATCCTATACAAGATGAAGGTAAAGTCACCCAAGTCCTTCTCCCTGAGGGTGTTCACCAGGACTTGTGTTCAGCAGCTGCTTGAGAGGTATGGTATGGTGACAGCAGCAGCTCCAAGGCGCCATTCTGTAAGACTTCCTGACAGACTTGAGCAGAGGGGTATATGGATCGGCACAGACTGGTGCAAATGCCTGCCACAACGAAGAGGAAGGCTGCGATCCGCAGGTGCCAGGTGTGTGCACATACCACCAGACGCACACCTGAGCACAAACGCACCTCTTGGCAGTGCGCCGAGTGCCAGGTTCCCCTCTGCATAACCTGCTTCTTTGATTACCACAGCCTGAAGCAGTTCTAAAACAGTGCAAGTGGAAAATGTAAATAATGTGTAAACAGCAAGTGAAAGAATGGACGTAAATATGATTGAACAGTGGAATATAGTTTTATAAGTTACTGCGAGTGACATTGCATAACATAATGTAAGTAAAATAGAAATGTAAATATTGAAACTACAATAGAAAATGTAAATAGAAATGTAAATAATTAGTAATATAAGAATATTAGTACAAATACTTGAAGTAATGACAGTGAAAGTGAAACCTTGGCTCTCTATGTAGTTTACTGAAAGAGAAAGTGAATGCCTTGAGTGACAATAAACTACTCTTACTGAAGGAAACTTATGGATAAATACTGTAGATATATGTAAGTGTAATAAAGTAATAGGAATATAGAGTGTGACTGTTTTTATGAATAATAAATGCCAGAATACCAGTGGGGAACGAGGACGAATGGGAAGCTAGTACGCGTTCGTAATTTACATTGCTTTCACAGTGTTACTTTTTGGAGTATGGATTCCAAACTACTTGAAAATTATAGAATAATGTTTCTAGTGATAATATCAGGCTGTAGTAATCATATTACGGGGTGTCGGGAAGTGTAAAGTGGAGACTTCGTTACCCAACTTTAGAAGTCTCCCCAAGTCCTACGGTTGTCGACGAAGGCTCAGCAAACATCCCAGGAGAAAGCTGAAGGTATGTGCCAGATGCGTTTGTAATTATAATATTCTAGGGCTAATAACTGATTTTTGGTAAATATTTTTAAAAAGTGTCGGAGCGCGAATATCCCCGCGGGACGCACAAGGAGCGGCAAAAACATCCCCGCGGTGTAGGGGTTAATGAACTTAACTGAATGAAGCAGCGCCTGCGTTGTTACACTATTTGTATTAAGGTTCTCAGTCTGCGGACTGTCTCAGGGATATGAAAGGAATTGAGGCCAGGGAGGAGTTCAAGGCCTGCATGGGTTGATTTGAACGGTTTGAGGCCTGTCCTGGCCTTAGACATGTGACCATGCATGGGGAGGCTGCTGGTGCTTACCACATGGCAGCTGAGGTCATCCCTGTGAAACTGAAGGCAATCCTAAAGGAAGGGGGATACTGTCCAAAACAGGTTCTGAACTTGATGAGATGGCCCTGTTTTGGAAATACATTTTCAAGAAGATTTATATATGCAAAGAAGAAAGATGTGTGCCAGGCTTTAAGGCACCCAAGAACTGCCTCTTGCTCCTCCTTGATGCAAATACACTGCAGAGGGTGACCTTAAGCTCAAATCCCTCCTCACTTTTCATTGGAAGAACTCCTGGGCACTGGCAGGGTACACGAAGGAGAACCTTGGGCTGTTTGGAAGAGTAACTCCAGGGCTTGACTGACCTTCGCACTCTGCCACTCTTACTTAGCAGGATACCTGTCCCCCCACCTGCCTGACTATTCCAGCCAGAGCAGTCTGGCAAGCTGTTTTGTCCTCCTGGTGGACAGTGCCCCGAGCCACCTTGACGGCATGGAGGACTGGATGGTTAATATCAAAGTGGTGTACCTGCCTCCCAACACATCATTGCTCAAGCCAAAGGCCCAAGACATCATCGCAACTTTTAAGGTCCAGTACCTTCACCGCACTGTGGAGCAAATGGCGAGGGCAAACAATGCAGTGCAGTCTTTCAGGAGGAAATTTAAAGTTACAGTGCCAAGGCACACATGGAGGGTGTTCCTGTAACTCCCCTGGCAGGGTGCCCCAAGGTCACTACCCCAGCCACTGGTCAAAACTGGTGGGCTAGGGGTTCCAGATCCATTCCTTGGACCTGGGTGAGACTGTACAGTGGGTGGGGCCTGTGGCATGTCTCTCCTCTTTATTATTTTACTGATTGTGGCCGAGTTAAAGAATGTATTTCAAAGCAAGCCTGAGGACACTAAATCACCCAGGGAGATCAGAATGGCATTATGAAATGTGGGAAGTTTGAGGGGTAGAGTGGGAGGTGGGTGGATGCGGGATGTGCACAGGAAGTCCAGTGTAGGGGAAGATCAGCCAGAATGATTGCCAGGAGGGATTGTTGGTATTAGTTGTTTTGGCAGGGTAGGGCAGATGGATATGTTGATGTGGGTGTGTTGGTTGGGGAGAAATGGGTGGAATATTGTATGGATGGTGAACTAAGTGAATTTTTCTCTTTGAAAGTTGGGTTGAAACAGGGATGTGTCATGTCTCCATGGTTGTTCAATCTGTACATGGATGGGGTAATAAGAGAGGTACAAGGTAGGGTAGTAGATGTTGGAGTGGCCCTGGTGAGAAAGGATAGTGTTTGGAAACTCCCTGTACTGTTGTTTGCAGATGATACCGTGTTGTTGAGTGAAGACGAAGGGGAGCTGCAAGGCTTGGTGGATGAGTTTGGGAGAGTGTGTTAGAAACGGAATCTAAAAGTGAATGTAGGGAAGAGTAAAGTGATGGTCTTTGAGAGAGGTGAAGTCAGTGAATGTACAGCAAGGTTGGATGTTGAGGAATTGGAAAATGTGAGTACGTTTAAGTACTGTACTTGGGTAGTGTGATTAGAAAGGATGGAGGTTTGGAGGGTGAAGTGCTTGAAATGGTACAGCAGGGAAGAAAGGTTGCTGGTTCTTTGAAAGCAGTGATAAGAAACAGGGAAAAGAGCATGGAAGTGAAAAAGTTACTACATGACAGTATTGTGATACCAACTCTGACGTATGGAAGTGAAGCTTGAACCTTGTTGGAAGGACACAAGTCAAGAGTGAGAGCAGTGGAAATGAGTTATTTAAGAGGAGCCTGTGGAGTCACATGGAGAGACAGGCTGACAAATGAGGATATAAAAGAGCGTTGTGGTGTGGATGTGGATGTGATAGGAAGCGTTATGAGGAACACACTGAGGTGGTTTGGCCATGTGGAGAGGATGGAGGGTGAAAGACTGACGAAGAGAGTGTATGTGAGTGAGGTGGAGGGGAGAAGAGGGAGGGAGAGGCCGAGGATGAGATGGAGGGATGGGGAGGAGAGGTATATGAGAGAGGGGGGTGTGAGTTGGGAGCAGGGCAGTGAAATGGCGGGGGACAGTGCGACTTGGAGGCGATTTGTTTGTGGCCACCCCAAACGGGATTGAGGCGTCTGGCAACAGATAGATAGATAGATGAATGTTATGCGAGTAAGTGATGGGATTAATAGTTGTGACAACTTTGTTTGGTAGGATTATGTTTGCCTTTATATCAGCATATCCTTCACAGGCAGGCTTGGATGAGGTACTGAAGGATAGATTTTGGAATGGCTTAATACATGCAGTATGTGAACAGCTCCTGTGAGAAGAGTGGAGAAGTTGCAAGATAGTGAGAAAATGGCAGAGTATAAGAGCATAGTGGAAGAAAGATTGGGAAGGTAGGAATTAGAGCAGACGGAAGGAGTGGAAGACGTATGTAAGATATTCACGGCAGAGATAGGCACAGCGTGTAAGGTGGTCTGTGGAATGAGGAGGAGATGCAGGGGTGTGCAAGGGACAGCATGGTGGAATGATGAGGTGAAACAAGCTGTGGAACAAAAGAAGAAGCCATATAGTGAATGGCTAACGAGTAGAAGAGGTAGGGGAGAAGACGAGAGAGAGAAGAGAGCGGTATATGTGAGCAGGAGAAGGGAGGTGAAGAGATTGGTGAAAGAGAGTAAGAAGAAAGTGGAAGAAGAGTTTGGGAGGAATCTGAGTGTGAAATGGAGGGAGAGTAAGAAATTGTTTTGGAAGGAGGTAAAGAAAGTAAGGCATTGTGAAAGGGGTAATAGCAGGGGAGTGAAAGACAGGAATAATAGATTGTTGGTGGAGAAGAGAGAGAAATTGAGGAGATGGAAGGAGCACTTTAAGGATCTGTGAGTTCTTTGATCTCAGTGTGGGACTGATACAGGGTTGTGTGCTGTCTCCATGGCTGTTTAGTATATATATGGATGGGGTTGTAAAGGAGGTGCAAGGTAGGGCAGTGGATGTGGGGGTGGCTCTAATGAGTAAGGGTGAGATGTGGAAGATTCCAGTGTTGCTGTTTGCTGATGATATAGTATTGCTGAGTGAAGATGAATGGGAGTTGCAAGGTTTGGTGAATGAATTTGGGACAGTGTGTAGGAAGAGGAATCTGAAAGTTAATGTAAACTAGAGTAAAGTTATGGTGTTTGAGAGGAATGAAGTCATAGAATGCACAGTGAGGCTGGATGGCAAGGATATGGAGAATGTGAGTGCATTCAGGTATTTGGGTAGTGTGATGATTAGGGATGGAACTTTGGGGGATGAAGTGCTTGAAAGGGTACAGCAGGGAAGGAAGGTTGTTGGTTCACTGAAAGCAGTGATAAGAAATAGGGAGGTGAGTATGGAAGTTAAGAAGTCACTTATTGATAGTATTGTGATCCCTACCCTGACATATGGAAGCAAGTCATGGACCTTGCAAGAGGGGAACAAGTCAAGAGTGAGAGCAGTGGAAATGAGTTACTTGAGAGGAGCATGTGAAGTGACATGGAGGGACAGGTTGATGAATGAAGAAATGAAAGAACGTTGTGGGGTGGATGTGGATGTGGTTGAGAAGATTAGGAGAAATACACTGAGGTGGTTTGGACACATGGAGAGAATGGAGACTGAAAGCCTGGCTAAGAGCGTGTATGTAGGTGAGGTGGAGGGAGGGGACGACTGAGGATGAGGTGGAGGGATGGAGTCGAGAGATAAATGAGGGAGGGGGGAGTGAGTTGGGGGGAGGGTAGTCAAATGGTGAGTGACAGAGCGACTTTGAGGTGTTTTGTCTGTGGCCACCCTTTGCAGGATTAGGGTGTCGAACTATAGATAGATAGTATGTGGTATGGGGGATAATGAAACTGTAGTTTTGGGAGGGGACTTAAATGGTCATATGGGTGAGGCAGCTCAAGGATATGAAGGAATACCTGAGGGATGTGCATATGGTACAAGAAATGAGGAAGGGGAAAGGATACTCAAGTTTGAAGCAGCAATAAACATGATTGTATGCAACGCACTTTGGGGGAATAGAGGAGGTTAATTACATACAAGTCTGGGGGAAATAACAGCCAGATAGACTATTTCCTGGCCAGGAGGGTTGGTAGGAGGTTAGTGAGGAGTGTGTGCAGCATCAGAAGTTATTGATATGTGACATGGTGCTTATGGAGTGGGTGATGAAAAAGAGGACCTATGCATCCACTAGGAAAATATGGAAGCTGAAAAAACAAGCAGTAAGGGATGCCTTCTATAGCGAGATGAGGAGATTGGTGGGTGAAGAGGGAGGCGTTGACAGGTATTAATGAACAGTACAGAGCCCTCAAGAGCAAATTCTTTAGAGTTACTGATTCAGTGTGTAGATGTGTTATGAGTCCATATTATAATTACAAATCATAATAGATAGATAGATAAATAGATAGATAGACAGCTCCATGCAAGCCTGGGAAAGGGAAATGATCTTGCAAGTTAAGTGAGGAAATGTTGACGACAGATTAGGAAGTAGCAATGTCAGGAGATGATGTAGGTAGTGTGTCAGCGAGATAGCAGGGGAACAAAGCCTAGTGACATACACACATACTCACACACAGGTTTCTGGAACTTTCCAACCACAGTGTAACACACGTGACACGACCCCTGTTTCACCAGAATTTAGGAAAGAGAGCTCAGAAGGAGGCTAGCAATTGAACCAACAGGTAGTGGAGAGAGTGAACAAGAAAAGAGGGGCTCAACTAGACTTACTTATTATATTGTCTCTGTAAGACATACCCTGCTCAACTTAGATTCCTCTGAAGATAATAAATGAAGATCAACTCCTTGTATTCATCATTAATTCCTACTACAAGAAATCGAGAGTTAGAACTAAACCACAAAACTTCTCTACAAGTACCTACAAAGTCCTTTGTGACATTTGGTAGCAGCAAAAGTATGGACCTCGTCTTCGAATCAACAGTGAATTTCTACAAAAGCAGCCGACACTCTACAAGATTAGCTTCAGTTCTACAGTGAATTCCTACAAAATATAGCCTACGAGTCTACAAAACAACTCTATAATCTTCACGTAACTTCAAGCAGCAGCAAGAAGAATAAAAAACAAAGCAAGTAAAGAAGAGGAAACATCAAAGCAACAAGCAAACATACCCCAACCACTCTCTCCCGCCTACCTCCATCGCTGACGCAGAGGTCAAGACACGCAGCAAAACACCAGAGCCACATTTATAACGCGACTTACTCACCTTTCTTCACCCAGCTTAAGCATCGCTACTCAGTATTCACCACAGCTACCAGTGTGGGAAACCGACATCACCATGTGCTGAGATGACATCACAACGCGAGTTTGCCACGCCAAGCAACGTGTGACTGACACCAGGCACTTCTCACCCACTACTCATTACTCATTATTCACATAGCTCCTACTCATACTCATTTATTTCCACAGTATTGAGTTGGAAATTCGACGTTCTATGCTGAGGTTTGCCTGTGACAGCTGTTAACCACCACAAGCACCAGGCCATGGAATTTCCTGGGTAATATTGTCCATCAACACAGCACTAGATTTATCAAGAGACCTTCAATCAACCCTGCATTTTTCTTCCGAGATCGACTTTTGTATCGACATACCTCTAC
Source organism: Coenobita brevimanus (assembly GCF_032717465.1). Classification (NCBI taxonomy): domain Eukaryota; kingdom Metazoa; phylum Arthropoda; class Malacostraca; order Decapoda; family Coenobitidae; genus Coenobita; species Coenobita brevimanus. The sequence continues at coordinate 34,570,013 of NC_137008.1, read as the reverse complement.
GATCTGTATCAAGTGGTTAAAATTATACTTACTCATTTCTTCTCAGTGCTAAAATTAGCTATATTCAACTTTTTTACTTATTTCCATATATACACTTATACACTTACTATCTATCATTTATTTCAACTTATTTACTCATCTATTTTGTTAGGACATAAATAAACAAAAGGCGTATTTCATAACACCATATCTTAATGACAGGAATATTTTCGCCACCACCCACGTTAATACCAGATGACACACAATTAGCCACAACAACAGACTCACAATTAGGAAAGCACAAAGGCAACACACCCCATGTACAAACCTCACTACAAATTAAAGACCAAGAAATAAATACGGCAGTTTCAGATGATGAGTGGGAAACCTCCTCTGACGTAGCAAGTGAGGACTTTGTCGCTGACTTGCACACGTATGCCAATACACATAACAGGGTTCACCGGTCCAGTCGAATATATTCCACCATTCCCTCACACAACGATAAACACGTCCAGGGTAAATTAACAGAGCAAACAGTGAAAATGAATCGAGAAACAAATACCGCGGATCTAACAACCACACCCCATGTGTTCGTGTACCATGAAGATAAAACTGCCCCAAAATTCTCTGGCACAGAAAAAGATCGCATTGATGTCATTTCATTAGTCAGTCAGTGCGAACAAATGTTCGTCAAGCGCCACATACTAGATGAACAGGAGAAAATTGCTATTTTTTCATCTTGCATAAGCCAGGAAAGATGTCCAGCAAGCAATTTATTGCGATCGGACAAGCTCCATAAAGCTAGGACATATGAATTTAAAACTGAATTTTTGAAGAAATTTTCTGGAGGTATGAACTTCTTCCCATTTGGGATACATGGCGTCTGGCAATGAATGAATGAATGAATGAACTTCTTGCCAGGTATAATTCCAGAATTACATAAAATTGTAGATCTTGTAAGGGAGCACACTACAAACCATGTGCTCAGTGAAATAACTGCTGACGTTTCCACAATCAAAAGAACATTGTTAGTTACTTTGGAAAACTCAAATTGGATAACAGATGATGGAAAGATGTCCCCAGACCTCGTCGTGGACATCATTGGTTATGTAGCTGCCTTGTGTAAATTACCTGATAGGACCCTTAAGATCGCCAAGACGATTGCGTACACCCCAGGCATGTGCTTACTAGACTTAATGAACAAGGTAGAGATGCAGTGCAGTAAAGCAGGTATGGTCAACACACCCGCACATTTTAGTAGAATGAGAGTACCTGAGACAGTATCAGCTGTGAAAACATCTACACTGACCCCAAACAGAGAACAAAATCGATCGCGACCTGAAAGCAGGCAGAGCAAACAACCAAATGTGACGAGGGCTCGATCACAGACACCAGGCTACAGGCAGTTTCATAAGTTTTCGCGCAGCCCGAGCAGGTCTCGCGCCATAAACAATACTCCTTATGGGAAATCACATCGTAGGTCACAGTCAAGGGATAGGTCCATTCTGTCATTATTGTGCAAAACCAGGACACACAAGGTATGAATGCTTTATCAAAGCAAAAGAGGACAAGCAAAAGACACAAGGATTTGGTCCTTACTGTAGGCATCATAGATACCAAGGGCACTGGACCAGTGATTGCAAAACAGTAGAAAAAATTGTGTCTATGTTCAAATCGGGGGAAGACCAAGTCATGACAAAAAATGAACAAACGTAAAGAAAAACAAATCTGAAATTCACATAGGAGGCATGTTGGGAAATGAGTGTATCTTGATACCAGCTGTATGTGAGGATCAAAACATTTCCTTATTTTTAGATACAGGCTCTCCAGTGAACTTAATAACACATGAAGAAATAAACAGAATTCTCAAAAATAAGAAGAAAGTAACTTTTCTGGATGAAGCTGATTTAGATTTATACACGGTAGATGGAAAACAAATTACAGTGAAAGGTATGATAAGATTAAATATCAGTTTCACAGAGACTACAAGACCATTCTCTGCATTTTTCTATATTGTTGAAAACTTAGCAATTAAAGCTCATATGTTACTGGGCTTAAGATCCATGAGAGCAGAGAACATAACTATACTCCCACAAATGAATGGAATAGACTTTTACAATGAATTCATAGAGGAAATACCTTCAGATCCCTCACTGATTGGTAAAAGAGAGCCAAAAAGAATTGGTAATATTAAAGGCTTAAACAAACATACACAAACAGATGAGTGTATAGATCCACTCCCACCACCAGCCCCATCCTCCAGAATTAGTGACCAAAATAACAGTACTGATTTATCAATTTTTCCCGCCCATCTCACTAATGATTTAGATATACCACCTAATTCCTACATGAAAGTTACCATAAAGAGCAAATTACGGAATAGTACTGTTCTTGTCTTAGAAGAATTATGTAAAGTAAAGGGATTGTCAGTAGAAAACACATTATGTCATATGAATGACAAAGGGCAAACTCAGATATTCATAATTAATCACATGAATGGGGAAGTTCAGTTGAAAAAGGGGACTTGCATAGTTAATATTGAAAAATGTCCTGCCCCTGTGAAGGAAATAGTTATAGCTGGAGTGACAAGTGAGATAAAATCTACGGATAGAGAAAGAATAAAAGAGAATTTAATTCACTCAGGTGAATTTGATGAAGAAAATGATTTGTTAACCCTGCTGGAAACACACAGGGACACCGTAGCATTACCCGGAGAACAATTAGGGTGTACTAACATGATTAATCACATGATTAATGTGCACCCAGAAACACCACCAATTTTCGTACCAGCTTACCACATACCACACTCCCAACGTACACTTGCAAATCAGTATGTCAATGAAATGTTAAAACTTGGAATTATTGAGCCTTCAGTCTCCCCGTGGAATGCCCCATTATTCTTCGTGCCCAAACAAAATGGAGAAATGCGTGCGGTAGTAGATTACCGTAAACTAAATAATCACACAATCCCAGACAGATTTCCCATGCCATTGCTAAGTGACGTTCTACAGAATATTGGTCCTGAGAATAACATATTCTCAACCTTCGATCTCTTAAACAGCTATTATCAGATTCCGGTTTCGGAGGAGTCATGTAAATACACTGCCTTTTCCACAAACAGAGGCCATTATCAATATACAAGAATGCCAGTGGGACTGATGACAGCCCCAGGCACATTCCATCGTCTTATGAATTACATATTGTCCGGAATTTTAGGACAAGGAATATTTGTTTATCTTGACGATATTATAATCGCAACGAAGAATATTAAGGATCATCTCAGGAAATTAGACTTACTCTTACAAAAGCTTAGTGATGCTGGTTTAAAAATTAAACTTTCTAAATGCAAATTTTGCTTTAAGGAAATAAATTTCTTAGGCCACAAATTAAGTTCTAATGGTATTCACACCACTGATGACAAAATACAGGCAGTGAGAGATTTTCCTGAACCCACTATGACTGACGAAGTTAGACAATTTTTAGGGCTGGCTGGGTACTATAGGTCATTTGTACCACAGTTCTCTCATATAGCCTTTCCTCTATTCCAACTACTCAAAAAAGATGCTGTATTCCAATGGGAAGAAGAACAAAAAAGGGCATTTAACAATCTACAAATTAAACTAACAAATGCACCTTGTTTAGAATATCCAGATTACACAAAATCATTTCTTATTTGTACAGACGCATCGGTTAAAGGATTAGGGGCTGTACTGATGCAGGAAGATAAAAGAGGAAAAAATCAACCAATTGCATTTGCCAGCAGACAAACAAGAGGTGCAGAGAAAAATTATTGCACTACAGACTTAGAGGCACTTGCAGTGGTTTTTGCATTACAAAAGTTTCAAGATTTGGTATATGGTTACGAAATCCACTTATTCACTGACCATAAACCACTGGTGGGTATGTTTAAAGAAAAACTCCTTTCTGGGAGGAGAGCAAGATGGAAATGTACAGTTGAAAACTACAGTGTACAAATTCATTATATACAAGGTAAAATGAACATAGTAGCTGACGCGTTATCCAGGAACCCGAACACGATTCAGGTCGCGGCATTAGATCTCAAAGGAAGTATCCCAAACCACGATGATATCGCAAAGGCAAAAAGACTTGACCCAATATGGTCTAAAGTTATATACAAGTTAGAAAGTGGAGATGACATACAATTACCCAAACTGCATGTCCCACTCGAACAATTCACAATGGTCAATAATACATTATACAAGATTAACTCTAAACAACCAAAATGCCAAAGAAATACTAACCAGTTGGTAGTACCTAATGACATGATACCCCAAGTATTATGAACGATACACGATAGCCCACATGCAGGACATCCTGGAAAGGATAAGACATTCAACCAAGCCCAGCTGTTATATTACCGGCCTTCATTACAAAAAGATATAAACAATCATATAGACAGATGCGAATCATGTGCGAAACACAAAGGATACCCAATCACACCTGCACCGATGGGTAATTACCCTGTACCACATCAACCATGGGACGCTGTCGCTGTTGATTTACTCAAGATGCCATTATCATACAATAATAACCTATACTTATTCGTAGCAACGGATCATTTTTCCCATTATGTCATTTTATCTCCAATTAAAGATAAGACAGCAGAGACAGTAGCAAAGGCAATAACAGATAATGTAATATGTTGCTTTACTACCCCAAAGGTACTAATAAGTGATAATGGAGGAGAATTTAATTCTGAGATCTTACAAGAAATATGTAAACAATACAACATCAAAAAGGTTAATGTTTTAGCCTATCACCCAGCATCGAATGGGTTGGTAGAGAGACAAAATAAAAAAGTATTAGATGTGCTACGACACATTCTTAGTGAAAATTGTGCAAGCTGGGATGATTGGATTCCCAGAGTGGAAGCCTCAATTAATGGATCTATAAATAAATCCATAGGTGACACACCACATTTCATTATATATGGGACAGATAAAAAACTACCATATGAGCTCCTAGAAGGTGACAGTGTATGCCCAGATACAATTACGATGATTACTCTAAACTCCGTTTACGTGAATTCCAGGACATACACAAAAGAATCAAAAAACAATTAACGATGTCCAAGGAAGAAATGACGGAGGCATTTAACAAGAAGGCAAGAGATTCACCTATCAGCTTAGGAGACATTGTTTATGGTATCATTCATATGAGAGACAATAAATTATCCCCAAAATTTGAGGGCCCATACAGAGTAATTAACATAAAAGCAAACAAAGTTTTATTTAAGTCACTGTCAAGTGGTGAAGAGAAACAAATTCATATTGACCATTTAAAACGAATTTCAAGGGAATTATCCAATAATTATTCAGCATCGGATACAGCCGAACAGGCGAACGTACCTCAAGAAACCAAGCAAGAAAACAACAATGATTACAGAAAGAAATTAAGGTCTTATACCAAACAATCGAACATAGGTGCAACTATTCCAATCAAATCTACAGTACATCATTTACGAGAATTAAATATCGATTTAAACTCCTTCTATAAATGAAATAACAATCAACCGTAATGCACATCATCACTATCATCGACCATATTAGGAAATTAATAGATTTTTTTTTTCGGTAGGTTACGATGAAGGAACTTATGCTATGGATTCTCCTCTACATAGTAAGAGGATATACGCACTTAGACCCCCAACACATAGTACGACAAGGATGCCTCATAGCTCCAATGGCCACGACTACAATCATTAAGGACGTCATGAGTACTGAAATAAGTCTAGATTACTTGTATGAATTACCTACTTATCTATACAGTCTTGCGAAGCCTATGTGAACTCTGGACTTCATGATAGGAAATTATGTTTCACAAGCACATAACACAAAGGAAGTGAATGAAATGGTAAAGTTAGCGAAATGGAAACTAGAACAGGCAAAGTCAACTATGCTCATCATGATTCAAGATCTCCCATCTTATGGAACAGAGGTACTGAGCGACAGGAACAACATCACACGTACTCGCCAAAAGCGCGGTTTGTTCGACCTGGGTGGCGCAGTTCTTGGGAACATCTCTGGATTGGCTACAGAGGATGACCTTAAAGAAATAAACAACAAATTTAATAAAATAGCTCAGATACTAACATACCAAGATAAATTCATCACAGGACAGAACTCAGCAATGAAGACAATTGTGAAAAATCTGAAAAAGGCAGAAAACATAGCTCTCGAGAGTGTAGATAAAATAAATGAAATGGAAGGAAACATTACACTTTTCCAACACTTCTCCATCATCACAGAACATATTGACATGATTCTACTACAATTAGACAACACTAGAGGTCGTTTCAGGGCACTTATGCAAGGAATTTCGAATGCTGGTGATGGCAAGATCACAATTGACTTACTCGCGGTTCTTGAGCTACGTCAGATAATTAGTCAAGGCATACATAAACATAAATTGAAGCCGTTGTTCCGCAGTAGGGAATTCATGCAATATTATCCATATTTAGAAGCAACACTAACACCAACATCAGTAGTAGTTCATGTACCATTCATAACTGAAGACCTGTTCACAGTATACCAAATACATCCCTTCCCCTATAAAAATAACAACACTTTGCATCAACATCAACACAGACACTGAACTCATCATGGTCTCCAAGAGACGGGACACTGTCACTTTCGCAAGTGAATCAACAATTGAATGAAAGTGCCGCACATCCTTACATGCTGTTCATCTTTGTCCTGCATACATTTTCACGTTTCAGCCTACTGATACAATCCCTTGTGAAATGGCTATCCTCAGAAATGACAATATTCATAATCATTGCAACTTCACTTTTGCTCCAGATAAACTTGTACACCATCAACGCATCGGACACTCACAGTTCTTTTATTTCACTCATAACACAACAGTTTACATAGTCTGTCCAGATATACCACCATCTCATACATCAGCCTCAGGATTATACATAGCACCAGACTACTGTGCGGTATTTACACCAGCCATGTCTACTTTATCCACCATCAATCACTATGCCATTCTCAGTCATACACACAAACATTTCCACCCACTGCCTGATATGGACTTAAACATGACCACAAGTATTAAGTTGCCTTCACCTAAGTTTGAAACTATGCAGCTGATCAATGAAACAATGAAGCACTGGGAAGATTTGAGTTTGAGTATGTTCAACCCATATTATGTGTATAGCCCAGCACCTACTGTCTTTATAATCTTCTGCATTGTATTTGCAGTACTGCTGTTCACAATGCACAGAATGCATGCAAGAATTGCAAATTTGGAGTCAGTATTTAGTGGGGGGAGAGTTAATATCCAAGTTAACCCCCCTGAATGAAGTGTACATATTTTGTATATAGTATTAATTATCTGTCTATCTCTATCTATATATATATATATATATATATATATATATATATATATATATATATATATATATATATATATAAAATAAAAATAAAAATACAAAGAAGAATGACCCATGATATAGAAGTATGGCATACCAGTACCATTATCTTCAAATGAAATCTTAATAACTCTTACCATAATCTTAATTTTAAACTTTTTTTTTTTTTCTTGCATGTATGCATTTCACTACAATAACCCAAGCACATACTGTATTACAGTTAAATAGTTTACTTTTAATGCATTTATTCAAATATGTATACAACTTGTTTAAAATGTAATATTACTGGATCATTGCAATTTACTATGAATATTATATGTATACAATATTATAATCAATATTATGTACTAATAGATTAGCATATGTCAGTGATAATTGCTGTCGGAGGACCTTCAGCGGCGTGGCCGAGCAATGTTATTAGTCCATATTATAATTACAAATCATAATAGATAGATAGATAAATACTGTAGATAGATAGCTCCATGCGAGCCTGGGAAAGGGAAATGATCTTGCAAGTTAAGTGAGGAAATGTTGATGACAGATTAGGAAGTAGCAATGTCAGGAGATGATGTAGGTAGTGTGTCAGCGAGATAGCAGGGGAACAAAGCCTAGTGACATACACACATACTCACACACAGGTTTCTGGAACTTTCCAACCACTGTGTAACACACGTGACACGACCCCTATTTCACCAGAATTTAGGAAAGAGAGCTCAGAAGGAGGCTAGCGATTGAACCGACAGGTAGTGGAGAGAGTGAACAAGAAAAGAGGGGCTCAACTAGACTTACTTATTATATTGTCTCTGTAAGACATACCCTGCTCAACTTAGATTTCTCTGAAGATAATAAATGAAGATCAACTCCTTGTATTCATCATTAATTCCTACTACAAGAAATCGAGAGTGAGAACTAAACCACAAAACTTCTCTACAAGTAACTACAAAGTCCTTTGTGACAGATGGACAAGGGGCCCCCCAGGACATAAAGTAACATGGTGGTGGGATGAAGGTGTAGAAGCTGCAGTTAAGGAGAAAAGAAAGTTTTTCTGGGAATGGAAGAAGGATGGTAACAGAGAGGAATACTTGGCTGCCAACCGTAGGGCTAGAAAAGAGGTTTACAGGGCGAAGTCTGAGTCACAGGGACTTTTACTTGATAACCTAAATTGTGTGGAAAGGAAGAATATGATATTTAAGGTGGCAAATCAGATGAAGAGGGAGAATAGGAACATCATAGGTGAGCAGTGTGTGAAGAATGACGAAGGAAGGGTAGTGGTGAACAGTGGGGATATTAAAGGTGCATGGAGAGAGCGTTACAGTCAGTTGTTGAATGAGGAGCTTGACTGGGACAGGGAAGGTATGGAGCCAGCAGATCTAGTGTTTGGCTCTTGGCCTTTGATTGACGCTGCTAATGTAAACAGGACAATAGGCAGGATGCAGGTGGGGAAGGCAGCATGTGAGTCTGGATTGACAGCTGAAATGTTGAAAGTCTCGGGATATATGAGAATGAGGTTAGTCACAGACTTTATAAACACAATAATATATGAGTGTGTTGTCCCAGATGATCGGCTGAAGAGTGTAATTGTAAATGTGTACAAGGGGAAGGTGGTGCCCTGGAAAGAGGAAATTATAGAGGCATAACGCTTTTAGACCAGACAGTGAAGGTAATGGAGAGAGTTCTAGAAGGTATGATTAGAGAAAGAGTGAATATTGATGAGATGCAGTTTGAGTTTATGCCGGGCAAAGGGACCACTGATGCCATATTTGTTGTTTGACAGCTTCAGGAAAAATGTATTGGAAAGAAAAGGAATCTGTGCTCTTTTTTTTTGTTGATTCAGAAAAAGCCCTTGACAGTCCCCAGAGAGGTGGTGAAGTGGGTAATAAGAAAGCTTGGGATTGACAAGTGGCTGGTTCGGGCCATTATGGCCATGTATGTGGGTGCTGACACTCATGTACGGGTGAATGGAGATTAGAGTGATGAGTTTTCCATAAATGTTGATGTGCACCAGGGGTCAGTTTTGAGCCCCTTGTTTATCATGGTACTTGAAGCCCTCTCACATGACTTCAGAAATGAACTCCCCTGGGAGATGTTGTATGGTGATGATTTTGTGTTGATTGCAGTGAATGAAAGGGAGGTGGAAGAAAGATTTAGGAAGTGGAGAGATGGTATGGGGCACAAGGACTAAAGAGTAAATGCAGATATAAGAACAGTGATGGTATCTAGGTCTGGTGGCAGTACCATCAAAGAAGAGGGAGATCTGCTATGTGCGATTTACCACAAGGGCATGGGAAGTAATTCAGTCTCGTGCAGTGTTTGTGATAAGTTGGTGCATAAGAGATAGTGGTATTAGAGGTAGACTGTGAGATAATGCTGATTTCATATGTGCAGTATGTTGGGGAGAGCATGTGGAGATTGCCAGGCGTGAAGGGATTGAATTTGTTGGAGAGTCTCTAGAGTGTGTGAGAGTTTTTTTTTGTTTGGGAGACATGTTATGTGCTGGATGTGGGGTTGGAGCTAGCTCTGTGGCTAGAGTGATGAGTGGTTGGAAAAATTTCAGGGAGCTGTTGCCTCTCCTGACATTGAGAGGGCTCTTCTTCTGTTCTAAGGGATCTTTGCAGCATATGTTAGGAGTGTAATGCTGTATGGTAGTGAGACCTGGGCAGTAAAGGAAGAGGATATTTGCAGGCTCAAGTATACAGAAGTGGCAATGATTAGGTGGATGTGCAGTGCGTCCCTGAGTGCGAGGCCTTGGGGGGGCTAGGTTTACAATGGAAGAGTTGAGTGGTAGGATGGGACTGGAGTGTATTGGTGTTGTGATGAGGAAAGGTAGACTGAGATGATTTGGGAATTTGGTGAAGATGGGGGATGATAATTGGATGCAGAAAATGAGAAGTGTTAATGTTAGGAGTAGGGTTGCGAGAGGCAGACTGGAAAAGACCTGGGACGAAGTCACTGAGTGTGACCTCAGGGATAAGGGACTAAACTGGGAAGCTGCCAGAGATTGAGCAGTATGGAGTGCCACCATCAGGTGACCAAGGCCAACGCATGCAAGCGTGTTGGGGCCTTCAAAAATGAAACAAAACAAAGAGCATCATCAACAACATCACGGCAACATGGAAGGTGGTGCAGGCAAGCACACTGAACACCATCCGGCAAAAAGCATAGCCAGAGTGTATGCATTCCTTCCTTGGGTTCCTGACAGTGGTGAACATCCAGTTGAAATCCCCAGCCTCTCGCACGAGGTGGGATTGAAGAGATCAACAAAGATGTTCAAGAGGTCCTCAACAGAACTCATTGAACTAAGGGTACAGATGGGGGAGGCACATGAAGATAACGAGGACGGCAGGGAGGATGAAGCCTTTCATTTTTTTGACATCAGGACCTTGCAGGAGTTCCTAGTAAAGATGGATGAGGCAGTTTCATACAACCAGGACACGGACTTGAACATTGCGAGGAGTGACACAGTGTTGTATGGCACAGAGTAACACTTGATACCGGACAGGGAGTACCTGGCAACTAAGAAAGAGGCAGCAAGGCAAACCACCATCTTCTCCTTGCCACCAGCACTTGGGAAAAGCCAAAGCCATCAGTGAGTGGGATGCAAGTGCTATGTCCTGCCTCACCTTCATTTATCATGTCTATCTCATCATCAGTGCTGCGTGGCACATCCCAACACTATCCTGCTGTCACACCACCACGCCCTCCCTTGGCCTCACTGCTACACTTTTCATCGCCCTCACCGCAATGCTTTCCCTCAGCCTCATCGCATCACTCTCCCATGGTCTCACCACTTTGCGCTCCCCATCTTCCTTCACCTCTTCCTAAGGACCAGGAGTGATCAGGCACTCCAGCTTTCCCCCAGCCTTTGAGGGCCTCTTGGTGATGACTCAGACTGACCTAGGACTATCCCCAATGAACCCAGGTTATATTGACCTCACTATATGAATCATCATTATACGATGGGTAGTAGTAGTAGTAGTAGTAGTAGTTGTTCCCTAGGCAGTCTGGCCAAACAGCCCCGAGTCCCTTAGGAAGGCCATGGCCGAGACCGGGCTTTCCCACAGAGCTCTCAAAGAGTGTATGTTGTGTTGTTGGCATAGGTGATTGTGTGCAATGCAGTCTTCCATAATGTGCTTAATAGTATGGGGTGCTGTGTTACATCCTGGACAGGCATCAGCAACGGAGTCATCCAGCCTCTTCTGGTAGCTTAAGAGGGCTGGATGGTGTCCACATCTCAGCCTGGCCAGGTGGACCCTGTCCTCACGAGGAAGATAGGATTCAGAAAGGTGGATGTCAGGAGGCCGTGCATGCAGCTGTGTGTTGTCTTTAAGTGACTGAATGGAGCGGTGAGTGATCTGAGTGTGGATATGCTTCTGGAAGCTGGTCTGAGGTGGGCAAGGGGGGAGAGATGACAGTATTTGTGTATGGTATCGTGTGCTGGGTGTTGTTTTGATGTTCCTTGGTGTGGGTGGATGTGCTGCATGTACTGTAGTGGATGTTGTGGGTTTGTGGAGGCTGCAGCAAGAAACTGGGTGCCTCTCATGGCTAGGTGATCCTTGACTTTGAGGACTTTGGTTTCTTGATGTAGGTGGTCTGTGGGTGTAGTAGCTGTGCAGCCTGTGATTGTTTTTAGGGCCTTGTTCTGTATGGTCTGTAGAGTGTTGTAGTGTGTTTTGGTGAGGTTAGAAGCCCAGGCAGGGCTTGCATAATTCATCACTGAACAAATGTATTGTTTGTATACTGTGGTGTAGGTTTCTTTGTTGTGTCCGAATGTTGTATGGGCAAGTGACCTTAAGGCATTGAGTCTTGGTGTTATTTTATTTTTAATGTTTGTGATGACATTGATGTATTGTATTTTACACCAAGGATTTTGTGTGTGTGTGTGTGTGTGTGTGGTAGGGGAGTGTTGTTTATGGTGAGGTGTGGGATGTGACTGTGTTCTGCTGTCTAGTTTGTGAGAAGAGTCACTGTAGATTTGGCTGGGGCTATTTTGAGCCTGTTTGAGGTGAACCATTCGTGTAGTGTGTTGAGGTAAGGTTGAATGATGTGTGCAGCTGTGTTTGCGTTTTGGCGTGTACATGTAAGTGTTATATCATCTGCATAGGAAGCTATGTGTATCTGTGGTGTGTGGGGTGTGGGTACGTCATGCATGTATAGGTTAAAGAGTGTAGGGGACAAAACAGATCCTTGGGGGACACCATTTGTGAAATTTCTGATGTTAGAAGACTGACCGGCAAATGGGGTTTTCACTTGATGCATTATCATCATATAGTGAGGCATGACTGTGTGTTGGTTGCTCTCTGCATCCAGTGATCCAAAATGTAAAGTTTTACTGAATTCTGAACTGATTCCAGTGGCCCAGGTGTTAATAATTACAAGCTTGTACAGTATGGTACCGTATAGTATAGTGCATGCCATCCAACTAATCCATTTCCTTTTTTTGCCAGTACACTGCATTCGGACATCCCAAGACTGTTGTTTACTGGGCAGCTCAACTCAAACCTGATGCTCCAGGGGTTACCCTTTCCAATGAACATGTGGACTTCCGCTGGTGTCCTTTGGCTGAGGCTTGTGAAGTGGCTGGATTTCCTGATATGATAAGTGCACTGAAAAAGTTAGATGCTTTCTTACACAGTCAGGAAAAACAATAGCAATAGAGCATTATCATTGAGACATAATGTGTATCATGATTATGCTACCTTAGATAAGATATGCACACTATGCATATAAAACGATGTAATGTTTTAATTCAGGAAAATGTGTATTCTTCATTCTGGTACTAATATAATGTAATGCAGAATGCAAAAGTTTCTTAGTACAGTAAATGCATGGTATTCCTCAAAATTTGCTTCTTATTTGCAAATACAGTAGCTGTGTAATTTTACATGTATTTACTTATGTTTAGCACTCATATGAAAAGAATCACAGAACAAGCAAGCATGTTGGCATTAAAAATTGCCCTGTAGTATTAACCACGTTTTAAAGCCAAATAGAACACATGCCATTACTGCGATGGTTGTTTATGTGTGTGCTGGTTTCATGCCTGTCTGATGTTAGTAACATGCCTATAACCAAAAAATGTGAGAATGGTGTCACAAGATACTAGGCCCAGTTACATGCACAGTAATTCTCAGGCAAACTGGACTGAAAATAAAGTCATGAGGCCATAACTTGGTAAGAAGTATGAAAACAGTGAGAAACAGAGAGAGTGAGAACAGTTTCTTTCTCTGATAGGTAAAATGAGGTACTGTACAGTAGCACCAGCCGAACAGGGCGGTATTCCTGAGGTGGATGGCAAGCTGGTGACAGGGAGAGCTGGCGCTCCCATTTCACTGGCCCTCAGGATCTGTTCCTGACCATCTCCTTTTGCTGAACAGTATCTACATTTTCATTAACACAAAGAGTAGGCCAGCATGCTGTCATAATACATCTACCATCAAATGTCTACATTACAATACATGCACATTAAATATCACACATTCTGTTTCCATCCCCCCATAAAAATAGCCACTGCATTAATTTCAGCAAATTCGGTGGTATCTCGGATTGTAACCACTGGCAGCACAGGGTCCTCCTGGTCGCAGTCAAACGACTGTGCTGACAGCGGTTGTTGCAAACACTTCATGCTCGTCAGCGGAGAAGCACAGGTTCAATCTTATGTTTCACTATTATCCGTGGTCTCAATACCAATCTGAATTCCGTTCACCTTTTCCTCCAATCAATATCCCCTGTAGTCCTGTTCCTCACATAACCCCAAATCTCTTCCTCTGCTGACATATCCCCATTTTGTTTTCCTGGTTACCATCTCGTCACAAACTTCCATAACAACAGTGGTATCTGTTGTTATATCAAATTATAGTTTGCAGTTGATGCTGTTTTTATCTTCAGCTAATTTTAATTATTCACTGTATAAACAAAATTATTTAAGTATTACCAAATATATTTGTGTACCGGGTAGTTTATCACTCCCTCAGTGCTTCTTCAGAAACCAGCATATTTGACTCCACATCCACAAAATTGACTCACCTTAGCCTCACCCTGACCACTGAAAATACAGGTTTAGATGATTTTAATGTTGATAATGTAGAATGGCCCATGGGTTACCCTACACTGAGTGACAAGCCAAATGGTTTCCTGTACACGGGAAACCATTTACCATGAGAGGTGGCTACCATATAACCAAATTATGGCGCCTGGTGGTACAGTGAGTAATTAAGGTACTCCAATCAGGTTGAGCCGATGCAGGTTTATAACCAAGGGGAGGTTGGGGTTTATTACTCACATAATGCCACTCATGGATGAGTGAAACTGGTCACTCTCATCCTAAATGTCAGGACCAACTTGCCTATCCCTGGGCTCCTACACTCCTCATGGGGCAACATAGGATTGGATGATGGATGGATGGATGGTTATTCCATTCTGAAAGGACTGACAGTATTGGTGCCAGATGCGCTAACGCAGTTAAGTTCCCATAGCTCGCTACGGGTGGGGAAAAAGGGAGCAGCATCCGATGTTGGCATGTACTAAACACTTCCGGAGACCTTACAGGAGCTGGAGTAATGGTCGCTTTTAATGGTGGGCACGACCACCCTTATTGTCTCCCGTATCTTTCAGATACCCGGAAATAAACCCAAGTAAGCATTCTTTCTTGTGCAAACAAATTATTTCACTATATTAGGTAGTTTTCAGAGGTGCCATAAAACAGTATACAGTGTGGTGTATTGTACAATACTGTAGAGTAAATTAGTGGTTTCATTATTAATGTTGGTGGTAGGTGGTGGCGACCATCATCCACTCACTTGATGTAGTGCTGCCTACTTCTTCCTTAGCATTTATCATTCTTTTTCTGTGCCTGCCCTCCTCTCCTATTTCTCCCATCTTTCCTGTCACTACTTAATGCTTTTCTTTCTGTTACAGGTGGCTTTACATTGAGTGACAAGCCAAATGGTTTCCTGTAAGCCAAGAAACCATTTACAACGCTGGGTGGTAACCATATAACCAAACCATACGTGCTCCCTACGTGTCAAGTGGGTTGGTGGAGGGTTAGTGCCCCTCCCTGTAAAACAAATAACTCAGAGTCAAATGGCCACCCCGTACGGGATTATGGCGTCTGGCAATAGATAGATAGATAGATAGATTATTAATGTATATCAGTCTTAGTATAATAGGAAAAGTGTATGGTAGGATACTTATCGACAGAATTAGAGAAAGAACAGAGGAATTAGTTGGAGAAGAACAGGGTGGCTTCAGGAAGGGAAGAGGTTGTGTAGATCAGATATTCGTTCTTAGATCTTTAGTGAAAAAGTTTCTAGAGAAGGGAAAGAAGTTGTATGCGGCTTTCATGGATTTGGAGAAAGCATATGACAGGGTGGATAGACAAGGATTGTGGAAAGTATTAAGAATATATGGAGCAGATGGGAAGTTGTTGAATGCTGTGAAGAGTATGCATGATGGTGCTAAGGCTGCAGTGCATGTGGATGGTGAACTGAGTGAATTTTTCTCTTTGAAGGTTGAGTTGAAACAGGGATGTGTCATGTCTCCATGGCTGTTTATTCTGTACATGGATGGGGTAATAAAAGAGGTACAAGGTAGGGTAGCAAATGTTGGAGTGGCCCTGGTGAGAGAGGGTAGTGTTTGGAAACTCCCTATACTGTTGTTTGCAGATGATACTGTGTTGTTGAGTGAAGACGAAGGAGAGCTGCAAGGCTTGGTGGATGAGTCTGGGAGTGTGTGTAAGAAGTGGAATCTAAAGATGAATGTAGGGAAGAGTAAAGTGATGGTCTTTGAGAAAGGTGAAGTCAGTGAATGTGCAGCAAGGTTGGATGGTGAGGAATTGGAAAATGTGAGTACAGTACGTTTAAGTACTTGGGTAGTGTGATGAGTAAGGATGGAGGTTTGGAGGGTGAAGTGCTTGAAAGGGTACAGCAGGGAAGAAAGGTTGCTGGTTCCTTGAAAGCAGTGATAAGAAGCAGGGAAGTGAGCATGGAAGTGAAAAAGTTACTACATGACAGTATTGTGATTCCAACTCTAACATATGGAACTGAAGCTTGGACGTTGCTGGAAGGACACAAGTCAAGGGTGAGAGCAGTGGAAATGAGTTATTTAAGAGGAGCCTGTGGAGTCACATGGAGAGACAGGCTGACAAATGAGAATATAAAGGAGCGTTGTGGTGTGAATGTGGATGTGATAGGAAACGTTATGAGGAATACACTGAGGTGGTTTGGCCATGTAAAGAGGATGGAGGGTGAAAGACTGACGAAGAGAGTGTATGTGAGTGAGGTGGAGGGGGGAAGAGGGAGGGGGAGGCCGAGGATGAGATGGAGGGATGGGGTGGAGAGGTATATGAGAGGGGGGGGTGAGTTGGGAGCGGGGCAGTGTAATGGCGGGGGACAGGGCGACGTGGAGGCGTTTTGTTTGTGGCCACCCCGAACGGGATTGAGGCGTCTGGCGATAGATAGATAGTATTCTGCTGTATTATGCGTACATTATTGTTGTACGGTATTTGTGTACGTTAATGTTGTATTGTACTACAGTATAGTGTACATTTGTGTTTTACAGTATTAAAGTATGCTTTAGTGTTGTACAAAATTATAGTATGCTTTAATGTTGTAGCCTACAGTATTATACACTACTGTTAGTGTGTAATATTGTAAGGTGTAGTGCTGTACAGTAGTATAATGTGTCATATTGTAGAGTAGTGTACACTGTCAGGACAAAATCTCCTAGGAGAATAGCTTAATAGGTCAAGAATCTAGAACAAAAGTCCCCTGTAAGGTATTTTTCATCTTACGTTGATTAAAGAGCAAGGTTAGGGTAGGTTAGCTTTTTAAGTTAGATTGGGTTGTTTTTTGTTAGGTTAGGTTTGTTTATTTTTTGATTGGGTTATGGTAAGGTTACTTTAGTTAAACTTTGTGTTGGCCAAGTAAAGGTTAGGTTAGTATTGGGTTAGATTTAATAAGTTTAAGAATTAGGCAAGGTTAGGTTAGGTTCTAAGTTT
Organism: Coenobita brevimanus; assembly: GCF_032717465.1. Classification (NCBI taxonomy): domain Eukaryota; kingdom Metazoa; phylum Arthropoda; class Malacostraca; order Decapoda; family Coenobitidae; genus Coenobita; species Coenobita brevimanus. Next base: position 34,552,641 of record NC_137008.1, on the reverse strand, counting down.
AGGTTAGATTAGGTAAATTTTTGTTGCATTAGGAAGTTTAAGAATTAGTCTGGGATAGGTTAGGTGTAAATTTAGGTTAGATTTGGTAAATTATTTTTAGGTTTGTTTATTTTTGGATTGGGTTATGGTAGGTTAACATTGTTAAACTTGGGTTAGGCTAATTTTAGGTTAGTTTGTGTTGGCTGAATTAAGTTAGTTAAAGAATTACTCTAGGTTAGATTAACCCGCGGCGTCCCGTCGACGTTCTTTAACGTCCACACGTTTTGTCACTGCCAATCCCGTCGACGTACATAAACGCAAATCAATTGCAAGGTCCCTAATTTGCACAATTTTCAATTTTCGCGAGTGATTTTTGGTACGTATACACGTGACCACCTTCCTCTACAAGATGCCGGGCAGGGACAATGCCTTACCCAGCATGACCTCCTCCCCCCCCCTGCATGCCATTGTCTCAGCAATTCACCTGTTATCAGTGACCTGGCCAGTAAAGCCATGTCATGCCATGGTACGAAATTCGGGGCCAGAGTGATTCCCCAATCAATGACAATGTGGAGGACAAACTTTACATAGCATTAGAGGAAGAAACAGTCAGAAATGATGATCAGGTAATGTGGCAAAAAAAAGGTCAGGTATGGTGATGAGTTAGTGAGTGAAACAATGCTTATAATGCCTATATTACTGCTTGAAAACCAATATACTCTCGTACTATATATAAATTTGTACCAAGTAAATAAATAAAGACCGTTTATGAGTGGTGTGAAATAGTTATCTTTCCATAGAACTCGTTTTCTTTGGTGTCAGCCTGTTAGAAAACCCAGTAGGATAAGGATGTACTCCTACCTGTATCAAGTATTTTAAACCTCAGGTGAGCGATTTCTCTATGAATTTTCGATGTTTCTCACCAGAAGCGGAGGTTTGAGCCAAGAAAAAAAATTTCCAAAAATGGTCAGGATTGGGGGGAGTCAGTGGTGGAAAAGTGGTCAGGATGGGGCGGGTTAAGCTCTGGTTACTTGTAGGTTGGATTGGATTATTTTAAACTTGGGCCATTTTGGTTTGATTAATTTATTTTTGGAATGGGGTAGGATAATGTTACCTTTTAATTTGTTATGTTAGGCTAACCTTTTTGTAGAGTAATGTTGAGTAAGTTTATGTTAGTTTAACCCGCTTCATCCCGACTGACTTTTCACCACTGACCCTCCCCCCTCCCAATCCTGACCAATTTTGGATTTTTTTTTTTTCTCAAACCTCCGCTTTTTATGAGAAACAGTGACAATTCAGAGAAAAAGTGCCCACCTGAGCTTAGAAGTCGTCTAAACAGGTGACCCTCCGCACACCTGGTACTGTGTTCTCTGGAGCCGTGCTGCTGCTGTCACGTTTTCTATGGTAGTGGTAACTGTTGCAAACCACTCAGAATAGGTAGATATGTCTTCATTTGATACGAATTTTTATGTAGTACAAGAATATATTGGTTTTTCACACAATAATATAGGCAATGTAGGCATTGTTTCACTCACTGAACACATGAGCATACCGCAGCTACCTTGATGACATTACCTTCTCATCGCTTCTGCTCGTTTCTTCCTCTGGCGCCACGTAATCTTTGTCCTCCACATCGTCATCGATTGGGGAATCACTCTCGCCTTGAATTTCGTACTGTGGCGCAACATGTCTTTACTGGCCAGGTCACTGTTAACAGGTGAGTTGCCGAAACAATGGCATGCAGGGGGTTGGGGGGGGGGATCACGCAGGGTAAGGAGTGTCCCCACCTGGCAGCAGGTAGAGGAAGGTGTCCTGCATATACATACCAAAAATCAGGCACGAAATTTGAAAAATGTGCAAACGACGGACCTCACAAGTGCAAAATGTATGGATACATTATCAGGACTGAGCATGACAAATCATTGCAATGTATCCATACGTTATCGGGACACGGCAGGTTAAGCTGGGGGAAGGGGGCAGAGGGATTTTGGACATTCCATGGGGGGGAATAAGTAGAAAAAGCCAAAATGGTCATAAAAACCTTTTATGTGTTGGTTATAGATTTGATGGTTTTGGCCTTTGATTTGTGGTTTTTAAGAGTAAGGACAAAATTTGGGTCCTCCGATAATTGTCATGCCACATAAAAGTACAAAATCTTCATAATATACCCAGAACATGCCAAAAATTTCCATAACACCACAAATTTCCATGCCATAAAATTTTAGAATTAACTCTAGAGTATTTATTTATTCAAAATAACTCCCAAGGGTGGGGGAATTCCATCCCCCCTTTGGAGTTAGAAAGGAATCATCCAGTATTTTCTGGCGAAAGTAGAGAATGACCAAGAGTAGTCTGCGAATCTCTGGCCAAGGTTAAGGTTTGATAAGATAAATTTAGCTTCTTAGTTCAGGTTAAGATTAGCATGTTCTGGTAGCTTAGGTTAGCTTGCTCAGTTTGGTTGTTTTGTTTGTTCAGGTAAGTTATGTTAAAGCCCCCATACACGCACAGTTTTAACTGACAGGTCGACTGAACTGACGGGCCTGCAGGCCACCACGTGTGCCCACACACTATTCAGTTCTGCCTTCCGTCTAACATCAGTTGACACCCAGCCAGCACCATGGCAACATCTCTTCCTCCCCAACATCTGGAGACTGTGCTTCTCAGCCTAGCTGGGGTGCTGACATGCATGAAAACAAAGAACCAAAGCAAATGGTGTAAACAATGGCTGCTAAGTAGGGGAAATTTTTCCCACACAAAACTGTTATCAGAACTACGTTTTGAGAGTGGTGACTGGTTTAATTACCTGCGGATGGACCAGGAAACCTACTACAAATTGCTGTATGTCGTTGAGCCTATCATCACTAAACAAGATACCTGCATGAGGAAGTCCGTATATGCACATGAGATGTTAACAGCTACACTGTGATACCTTGCAACTGGGAGGTTGTATGAAGATTTGAAATATTCCACAGCAGTGTCAGCACAAGCACTTGGACACATTATACCTAAAACTTGCCATGCAATATGGCAAACACTTGGAAAGGAGTATTTGAAGGTTAGTAGACACAGGTTAAATGTTGTAATAAAATATAATACTCTTTTTGAAAATATATATTATTGTCATTAAAACAATAAACACCTATGAATTCGCCCCAGAATACTTTATCCTCTCGGGACACAACCATTGCGTCAGTGACAGTGCGCCTCCTATGTGGACACCTCGACGGTTGGTGTGGAATTGACGCCTGGACTGCAGGCCGCCCCATACACTCGCAAACTGGCCTTCAGTTCGCAAGAACTGACGGCCAGTTTTTTTGACATGCACTTCAGTTCATCCGATCGCCTTGATGGCCTCCCTTCAGTTCAAAATACCCCCATACACCCTCAAACTGGCCTGAAGAAACCGGTTCAATCTGGTTTCGTCAGTTGGCCTGTCAGTTAAAACTGTGCATGTATGGGGGGCTTTAGGCTTGGTCAGTTGGGTTAGGTTATTCGATGAAGGTTCAGTTCGGTTAAGGCTACCGTAGGTTAGGTTTGGCTCACTTATCTTGGGTTGTTCAGTTACCTTCAGTCTGGTTATATTAGATTGTTAGGTCAAGATAGGTTACTGTGAAAAAATGAAGGAAATGATACACAAATTGAAATACCTGCCGCCGCCAGACCAGCCACCCCACCACCAAACTGCCACCTCACCACCACCCAAGGAGGACATCATGGAGGGCCGGGTCACCGAGAGGTCAACCCGGGGCAAGGAGGACATCGGTGCCCCCCTGTCCCGAGTCCCTCTAACCCTCAACCGCCTCAACGGAAACTACACCGGCGGAAGACACGACCCTGCGGGTGGGACAGCACTCACCAGGTTCAGGGTGGGCCTGATCCAGAGTCAGTCCCAAGCAACACCACAGTACTGCCTCAGTGCGTACCGGGAAGGGTTCGGCCACTGTATGCCCCTAAGTTATTTTACCCTTGTAGTGCCGCCACATCAGCCACTGTATATGTGGGGGAAGGTTCGGCCACTGTACACCCTTCAGCTACAGCCACCCCTGGAGAAGGCCTCGGAGTGTCAGCTATTGAGCGCACTCCGACTGGCAGAAAGAGCCGCGGAGTGTCAGCTATTGAGCGCACTCCGACTGGCAGAGAGAGCCACGGAGTGTCAGCTATTGAGCGCGCTCCAATTGGCAAGGGCCTCAGAGTGTCAGCTTTGAGCGCACTCCGATTGGCAAAGGCCTTGGAGTGACAGCTATTGAGCGCACTCCGACTGGCAGAGAGAGGAGGAGTGGAACCGCGATATCGGCCACTGTACGTGTCGGGGAGGGTTTGGCCACTGTACGCCCCTCATCCACTACCTCCTCCTCCTACGAGAGTACTACCTCCGGAGTGTCAGCTATTGAGCGCACTCTGGTTGGAAAAGGAAGCAGGAGTGGAACCACGATATCGGCCACTGTATGTATCTGGGAGGGTTCGGCCACTGTACGCCCCTCATCCACTACCTCTTCCTACTACGGGAGTAACACCGCCACATCGGCCACTGTATGTGTGGGGGAAGAATCGGCCACTGTACGTCCTTCTGTTACTTTCCGTGGGGCAGGCAGAACCACGATATCGGCCACTGTACGTGCCAGGGAGGGTGTAGCCATTGTGCGCCCCTCATCTGCCTCTTCCTCCTTCGGGAGCAGCACGACCACATTGGCCACTGTATGTGTGGGGAAAGGGTCGGCCACTGTACGCCCTTCAGCTGTAAGCCCTGGAGATCACGGAACCGCCACATCGGCCAATGCACGTGTGGGGGAAGGAGCGGCCACTGTACGTCCTTCATCTGTGATCTCCGAGGTCTTCCCGGAGAAGGAGGTCCCTTGCACGGCCAGCCTTTCACCTCTCAGCTGCGTGGGACGCCCCTCTCTTACTCCCTCCAGGTGTGGTTCCCCCGAGGTACTACCGGAGTGGTGGCACGGCCCTGTGTTGGCCCTGCCGCCTACACCTGGTCGGTCCCGGTCTCTGATGGACGCCAAAAAGAAGAGGTGCCACAGTCTGCCCCCGACGGTGCCCTTCACTAAAGGCAACCGCAGCACCCAGGCTCCCAGACCGGGCCGGCAGGCCCCAGAGTCAAGCCACTTGAGCTCTACTCCCCCAAGACTCTCTGCCCGGAAGAAGAGGCGACAGGCCCACCTCCTGTAGCTGTTCGGCCCTAGTCCAGAGGGCCGCCCTTCAGGTCGAGGCCCCCAGTCCAGAGGGCCTCTCTGCACCCCACCGACGAGGCTCCAACACGAGGGCCTCTCAGGTCGAGGCCCCCAAACGGGAGAGCCTCCCTGCACCCCCCTGACGAAGGAACCCCAGGCAGTGACACCCCTACGGACAGTACACTGTCTCCTGCAGGAGGGCTCCCCAGTAGAGCTCCCTCCCACGCCCGGGCACCTCTTGTGTTGAGCCCAGGAAACAAGGGTCAGTAGTGACTTAGGCCCCCCATTCACGTACAGTTGCTGCCTTCAGGCCTGTAAATGGGGGTGGAGCTTCATTGGCCCGACGATCCAAACCGTACCCACACATTACACAGGCGGCCTGTATGAAATTAGGTCAGTGTTCGCTTGGATAGCGATGGGGTAGGTGGTCTTAGAGAGAGAGCTGCAGGTTTTAGCACTTTGTGCTGTAGCTTGTGTAAACAGCAAACAGCCGAGAAAGAAGAAAAGGGTTTGGGTTAAGAAATGGCTCTCTAAAAAAGAACTGCTTTCACATACCAACTTATTATCAGAGTTAGTATGGGAACCTCAAGATTTGTTCAACTATCTGCGAATGGATGAAAATACATTTTGCAAGCTTCTAGAATTTGTGGCACCTCATATACAGAGGAAAGACACCTGCATGCGACATGCTATCTCACCAAGGGATAGACTTGCTGCAACCCTCAGATATCTAGCCACAGGAAGTTCATACGAAGACTTGAAACTCAGTGTAACAATATCATCACAAGCTTTGGGATGCATAATTCCTGAAACTTGCGAAGTTATATGGAAGGTATTAAGAGAATATATGAAGGTAAGTGTAACATCTTTATTGTGAATATACATAAAGGTAATATATAGCTGAACATTATGAAAAGAAATATTGAGAAAGGAAATATAGCAATTATATATTATTAATTATCACCAAAGCTTTGCATCTTCACATATATTATATTTTCATGTCTCTCTCTAGGCAATTCATGGTAAGTTATAGTGGACCAAATTCTATCTATCTATCAATCTATTGCCAGACGCCTCAATCCCGTTTGGGGTGGCCACAAACAAATTATTAAATGTATTTCTCCACGAGATGATGGGGACATTGATATTCAACATTAATACAAGAAATGTACATTCGGCAACTTGTCATTATTCTGGAACCATTGTAGAGAGTGGTCAAAACACGTTACTCGATGAAGGCAAAACAACAGTCCTAATATTAGCATGTGTTGAAACTGTATAGTTTGATTTTGTCTATGCGTTATGGATCCTCAAAATTAACATATGGACGAATTCCTGTGGCTGACTGTTCATGGACATATACATATTAAAATGCGTGACTTACAAAGCAGTGCCCCCGAAATGGAAACAGAAGAACACCGTAGTGCCCCCAAAATGGAAACAGAAGAATACCATAGTGCCCCTGACAATGGGGCAAGTGAGTTACAGCCCAGTATGCCCGGGAACGTGCCGACACCCCCACACGGACCCCACGGGGTAGCCGCCACGAGTCGGAGCAACCTCCAGCAACAACGGCATATGTCAGCCCGGGCCGTGCGCCCCTATGTCACGCAGCCACCACGCCATCGCCGTCGTAGGAGGACACTACCTTCACGGAGTGGGATTGTTGAACCAGCTAGGGGTGGAGTTGTTCTAGACACTCCAGACAGCGCTCCTCAGGAGACGGCCTATTGTCGCTCCGAAGGTGCCCTGGTCGAGACGGCCTATTGTCGCTCCCGCCCTCGTGAGACGGTCTATTGTCGCTCCGAAGGTGCCCTGGTAGAGACGGGCTATTGTCACTCCCGCCCTCGTGAGACAGCCTATTGTCGCTCCCGCCCTCGTGAGACGGCCCACTGTCGCTCCGAAGGTGCACGGAGGTGCGCTGACTCCCCCACTCAAGCCTAGGCCAATTGCCGGGCCACGACACCTGAGAGCCCTGCCCCTGGGCAGCCACGGCCAATTGCCGGGCCCCTCGGATGGAAGGAGGCAAGGAGCGAGACGTCACCCCGGCAGGAGACGAAAGCCCAGGCCTTCTGTACCAGAGCGGCCCAGTCAGGCCTCACAGCCTCCCCTGGCCTCCGCTCCCTATGCCTGGCTCTGGAACAGACGCACCTGATGGGCCCCAGTGTAAGCCGGTGCCCAGTCCTCCCATGTCGGAGCCCCTAGACGCTGGAGACCGCAGTCTGCAGTCTCTCCCGATCCTCCCCAGGACACCCGGGCGCGATCTCCATACGCCCCCACGACAACGTAAGGCTCACACCTCCGGCCGAGACTTACACCAGAGGTTCCTGGAGCTATTTGGCCCCAGTCCCAAGGGCCATACCCCTGAGCCCAGCCCGGAGGCCATGGGTAGCCCAGGACGCGAGAGGATGCCCCTACGAGTTGTCCCGTGCCCTCTTGGCACGCCTCCCCTTGGCGGTGCCCCTAGCCCGGCAGGATTGCCGACAGCGTGTTCCCGCCCCTGACCTCCACAATGAATACGTGCAATGATGCCCAGAAACAGTGCAAGTGATTTAGGTTAAGTGTGACTTTGCCCAACCTAGTGTAATATCGTACAGTGACTTAATATAGTGAATATCGGGGCAAGTAAGATCACAGTGAGAGAATAAAGGACGAGTGTGTGAACCAAGATCTGATGAACTATATTTATGAGTGACGTCCCTTATATACAATTAGTAAGACTGTGCCGCCTGGAAATTCCTCCGTAGTAATACATCCCCACTGCTGTAAACTCTAACGAAATAATACGAGAAAGTGTTAATGATATTCCCCCACTCACGCTACCTGTAAATCCTGTACGACACTCCCTCGTCACAATATCTTTGCTATTGGAAAACGTGTAATTCACATTGTTAATACTTGCCTCTCTCCAGTATTACAATATCTCCCTCCTAGCTGTCACAAGTCACTTCCCGCACCCCCCCTTCCTCCCCCCCTTGTGAGACTCACTCCCCGCGCCTCACGCGTGCGCCTATATTCACTGTACCCTGAATGCACTAGGCTTAATTGTGTTGGCATTAATATCAGATAAGCAAGTATCCTGTGAGATACACATGTCTTAGATAAGGTTTTTATTTTGCTATATATTATGTTCTAATATCTGCTGATTTGTCCTGTGTCCGATTGTGGTAATATACATGTAAAGGTTATTGCCTGAAGTTTTTGTGTCCTGCCTCTCTTTATTGCACTAAGCTCCGGTCTCGAAAGAGGACCCCGCTCCACGTTAGGTGTTTTAGGAACGAGAAGTCGAGCCTATTTACACCTAGCATTACACATATAAAGCATTCACGACCCTACTATCATACGTAAGATGCCATAGTTCTGCATCATAAAGAACATCATTTATTAGTTTTTCAGCAAACCTCCTCTGTTCATCGCTAACTCTACGCAGTTTATTTACAATTATTTTTCCAAACAAATCAAATTCATCCTCTGCACGTGCTCCAAGCAATCTTTCCCCAATGAGGCCCAGAACCTCATCTGCCTTGTTCATGGATGGCCCTGGTTGGTGGCTCCGTTTCCTGGGTGGTGACCGTCTCACCTCACTCTGCGATGAAAGGGGCCTTAAAGCCCTAGGCTGGGATGTAGACGCACAATCCTCCTCAATCACATCCTAAAGAGAGGTGTATGGGATGTAGGAGGACTACTGGGCCTTGAGAACAGGCTGTGAAGCCTATGCCCAGTGTTGAACACTTAAAAAAAAAAAAAAAAAAAAATTGTATTATATTCAATATTGAAAACAGTAATAGTAACATTATTAATTTCCTCCCTAGTTCCCAGATACAACGAAGGATTGGTGCAAGATTGCTCAAGACTTCGAAGAGATGTGGCAGTTCCCTAATTGCCTGGGCGCTGTCGATGGGAAACATGTAGCTATTGTTCCTCCCCCAAATTCAGGATTTTTCTTTTACAGCTATAAAGGATTTCACAGCATGGTTCTCATGGCAGTTGTAAATGCAAACTATGAGTTTATTATGTGTGATTTTGGCATAATGGAAGAATATCTGATGGTGGTGTAATTGAGAACACTAAATTTGGGGAAATGCTTACCAACAACACCCTGAATACACCAGATCCTCAAATAATTAGATCTTCAAATCGGACCTTGCCATTTGTATTCATAGGTGATGACTCATTTGCAATGCGACCTAATTTTCTGAAACCATTTAGTCACACAACAGGAAAGAACGAGGAACAGGTATTCAATTACAGATTGTCTCGTACCCGCAGAGTTGTGGAGAGGGCATCTGGGATATTAGCTTCAAGATTCCGCATTTTCCACTCCCCCTTAATCTAAATGTCGAGAACGCAGTTTCTGTGGTCAAGGCTTGTTGCATGTTGCACAACTTTCTTCGGCGAGGTAATTAAAATGCCCGCCGCTGGACCACCCACCCCACCACTGGGCCGCTACCACACCACGACCCCAGGAGGACACAACTGTGGGGCTAGTGACCCAAGTCAAGAGGGTCACCGGGACACTACTGTCCTCAGTCCCTTTTCCCCACAACTACCCCAACACCAGGCGACCGGAAAAAGCCAACGGCCTTGCGGGCAGGACAACCATCGCCAGAATTGGGGTGGGACTGAACAAGTTTCAGTCCCAAGTAACGCCTTGGCGATGGCCATTGTTAGAACCTCAAGGGCAGGAGGCCCAAGGCTACGGCCAGAAGTGTGCACCAGGGCGGCTAGGCCCTTAGCCACTTCAAGGGCAAGAGGCCCAAGGCTACGGCCAGAAGTGTGCACCAGGGCGAGGGGGCCCGTAGCCACTCCAAGGGCAAGAGGCCCAAGGCTATGGCCAGAAATGTGCACCAGGGCGAGGGGGCCCTTAGCCACTCCAAGGGCAAGAAGCCCAAGGCTACGGCCAGAAGTGTGCACCAGGGCGAGGGGGCCCTTAGCCACTCCAAGGGCAGGAGGCCCAAGACTACAGCCAGAGGTGTGCACCAAGGTGAGAGGACCCTTAGCCACGGCTGTAGGATACCCAGGAGAGAGAGTCGCCTCTGTGCTTCCCTCTCCACGTACCGGAGAGGACACGGACTCAGTGAATCCTTCTCCTACCTCGTCCCCCTGTGGGGACCCTTCGTCACCATCCGGGAGTGTTGCCCCAGAGGTGTCGCCAGAGTGGTGGCAAGGCCCGAAACCGGGCCTACCTTCCATGCCTGGGAAATCTCTGTTCCTTCCAGACACCAGACGGAGATGAGGCCACAGCCCAACTCTGTCGGCGCCTCTCCCAACAGACGACCACAACCCCAGGACCCCTAGGCGTGACCAGCAGACTCCAGACGAGGGTAACCCAGGCTCCCTCACCCCGCGGAGCCATAGACGACAGGCCCGCCTCCTCCAGCTGTTTGGCCCCAGTCCCGAGGGCCACCTCTCAGGTCGAGGCCCCCTGACAGGAGGGCCTCCCTGCACCCCACCAACGAGGCTCCAATTTGAGGGCCTTCTCTCAGGTCGAGGCCCCCAGACAGGAGGGCCTCCCTGCACCTCACCGACGACCAGGACCCGGGCAGTGACTCCCCTGCAGGTAGTGTGTTGCTCCTTGCAGGCAGAGTCCCCCTATGGCCCTCTCCTCACGCCCATATGACAGAGTGCACTCCACCCAGGAAACACGGGTAAATAAGTGACGCCCCTTGTACCGAGAACAAACCAGGGGAAAGAACAGTGAACAGTGACCGAGTAAAGACCAGTGTAAAACCAGTGACAGTTACTATTAGTCTAAAAGAACTCAATACCCGGCAGAACAGAAAATGACTTGAACCCCCAGTAAGAGAACTTAGAGTAAATGCATGAGTCCCCAAGTAAAAGAACTTTCAGTGACTGTGAATGGAGACTAGGGTGTGCGGGTGAATCAAAAACCTGTGTGTAAGTGCCGCCGCGACAAAGTGACTGCGTCAAGTGTCGCGATCCGCACCCTGTCTTATTTATAGTAGTATTTCCCCTACAGACTCTCAATCTTGTTTATTCCCCTTGTTTCCCACTAAGTATATATTCTGCCTTAAAGTGAAATACGGGTATCCACATATAGCCTAATTCAGGACATTAGTGTACATGCATTATATTGTGTATTAAGTGTAACTGTACCTTGTGGTGTCAAAGTCTAACTCTGTGTCCCTGTCTCCTGTATCTCAAAAATCACTCTGTGTTATATTGTAACGGTGTAGAATTAAGGCAATAGATGTGTTAAGGTATACTGCCTGGTTTTTATGTCCTGTTCCTTTGTGGGTGCTTTACTTCCGGTCCAGAAAGAGGACCCTGCTCAGTCGCTATAGTCTCACCAATCTAAAACCAAGGTTTGGGTGGGATCTGGCGCTGGGTGCAGCCATGCCATACTTCCTAAACGAGCGATGAGTAGATTCTGTTACATATGTAATAGGCATCACAGATAGGTACACACATACTAATACAATATAAACGTAAGTATTCTAGCATATCAAAGGAAGGTAAACTTGTAATGCATATGGCTCTTGTACATCAATAAAGAAACGTGGCATACATATTTTACAGTGTTGCTGAAAAAAAATGTAGTTACTTTTACCGACTTTCACGGTAGTTCTAAGTTGGGTAAGTAATGTAACAATTACGTTTATAATATAATTTGAAGGAATCAGTAGAACATACGCTATTTTCTTAACAGAAATAAATAAGTTAAAACACTCATGAGCGGCAACATCCAGGCCCATACTAGGAATCATAAATTATATGAGAGAGAGAGAACGCGATTTTTAAATTCATTATTTTGGTTATATTTATAACTTAAATTAGTTTGTCTTTACACACACACACATACACAAACACACACACAAGTGGGTGAAGTCATGTCAGGCCAGGTGGCGAGATGTGAGCGACGAGCTCTAACGGTGTCAGGTCAGCCACTAGCCAATCAGAGTATAGGAAACAAGGCAACTCTGTACGCCGGGAAATCCCCGGCTGGACTCCACCCAAACCTTGGTTTTAGATTGGTGAGACTGTAGTGCTTTTAGGACGAGAATTCGACCTAAAAACACTCAGCATAACAGTAATGGTACCCGTAATAATACATCCTGTAAAATGCCCACCGCCGGACCTCCCACCCCACCACCCCCCACCCCACCACCGCCACCCCAGGAGGATACAACGGTGGGGTTAGTGACCCTGATCAAGAGGGTCACCAGGACACTACTTTCCTGAGCCCCTGTTCCCCACAACTGCCCCAACACCAGGTGACTGGGGAAAGGCAACTACCTTGCGGGCGGGACAACCATCGTCAGAGTAGGGGTGGGACTGAACTAGATTCAGTCCCAAGTAACACCGTATTGACGGCTATTGTTACACCCTCTAAGGCGGGAGGCCCAAGGCTACGACCTAATAAAGTGTACCAGGGTAAGGCGACCCAAGGCTCCGGCCTTAGTACACCCCGGAGAGAGAGTTGCCCCAGTGCATCCCTCTCCTGCTGTTCTCTCCTACAGGAGCAACACCGCGCCAACGGTCCCCATACGTGGCGGGGAAGGAGCGGCCCCATACGCCCTTCTGTTGCTTCTGGTCGGAAAGATCAGCTCCCGGCTACGGCCACAGTACGTACCAGGGTAAAGAGCCCCTGCTATCGTATGTGTAGCTTTTCTCTACTACGGGAGCAACACCGCGCCGACGGTCCCTATACGTGGCAGGGAAGGAGCGGCCCTGTACACCCTTCAGTTGCTCCTTGTAAGACGGGTAGGCATCCGGCTCCGGCCGTGGCATGTACCAGGGTAGAGAAGCCCCTGAAGATAGCCTCAGTACGTACTGGAGAGAGTGTGGCCTCTGTGCCCCTTACTCCGGCTTTTCCCATAATACGGGAGCAACACCGCGCCGACGGTCCCTATACGTGGCGGGGAAGGAGCGGCCCTGTACGCCCTTCAGTTGCTCCTCGTACGATGGGTAAGCTCACGGCCACAGCCAACGTACGTACCAGGGTACGGCGACCCAAGGCTCCAGCCTCAGGACGTACCGGAGAGGACACGGGCTACGCAAGTCCTTCTCCAGCCTCTTCCCCCTGTGGGAGCCCTTCGTCACCACCCGGGAATATAGCCCCGGAGGTGTCGCTAGAGTGGTGGCAAGGCCCGATATCGGACCTACCTCCCACGCCTGGGAGATCCTTGTTCCTGCACGAGTCCCGACGGAGAAACTGCCGCAGCTCAGCCCTGTCGGCGCCTCTCCCCCTAGGCGCCCGCAGTCCCAGGACCCTCAGGCCAGACCCACCAGTTCCCGACAAGGGCGATCCAGGCTCCCTCACTCCACGGAGCCAGAGAAGACAGGCCCGACTGCTCCAGCTGTTCGGCCCCAGTCCCGAGGGCCACCTCTCAGGTTGAGGCCCCCAGACAGGAGGGCCTCCCTGCACCCCACCGACGAGGCTCCAACTCGAGGGCCACCTCTCAGGTCGAGGCCCCCAGATGGAAGGGCCTCCCTGCACCCCACCGACGAGTGTGACCCGGGCAGTGACTCCCCTGCGGGTAATCTCTTGCCCTCTGCAGGCCGGGTCCCCCTAGGGCTCTATCCTCACGCCCTTGTCACGGAGTGAACATTACCCAGGAGATACAGGTAAATAGTGACGCCCCTTGTGCCGAGAACAAATCAGGGGAAATAGCAGTGAACAGTGACTAAGTGAAGACCAGTGCGAAACCAGCAACAGTTACCATTAGTCCAAAAGAACTCAGTGCCCGGCAGGACAGAGAATGAACCTTAGAGTAATTATACGAGTCCCCCCAATAAAAGAACTTTCTGTGGACGAATAGAGACTAGGGTGCGCGGGCAGATTAAAAGCCTGTGTGTAAGTGTCGCCGCGACTAAGTGACTGTGCCAAGTGTCACGATCCGCACCCTGTCTTATTTATAGTAGTATTTCCTCTACACACTTCCAATTTTGTTTATCCCCTTTGTGATCAGTTCAGTGTATATCCTGCCTAAAAGTGACATATGGACAATAACATATATAATTCAAGACATCCCTGTATGAGCATTGTATTGTGTACTGAGTGTGACTGTATCTTGTGGTGCTGAAGGTTAACTCTGTGTCTCTGTCCCCCTGTATCTCAAATATCACTCTGTGTTGTATTGTAACGGTTAGAATTAAGGCAATAGATGAGTTAAGGTGTACTGCCTGGTTTTTATGTCCTGTTCCTTTCTGGGTGCTTTACTTCTGGTCCGGAAAGAGGACCCCGCTTCAGTCGCTAGTGTTTTTAGGACGATAAGTCGCCTTAAAAACATCAGTGTAACATCCTGCAACACCCTTTCTGATACCCAGCTAAAGGAGTAAATGGAATCGACCTTCACCTCACTAGATAAGGAACATAAACACGTTGGCTATGAGGCAAAGGAAGTACGTAACCTGTATCTGGAGTATTTTAATCAGAAGGGTAGGGTTGATTTGCAGGATGATATGATATAGATAGTGATGAGTCATTACACATACTAAATATCCACTTAGGTGATCAACCCTTTCAGAATCATGACCGCTTTTGTCAATCATTTGTATACCTCATAGGACCTTCCGCCCCGCCACCCCCCACCTCACCACCGGGCCACCACCACCCCACCACCCAAGGAGGAGATAACGGGGAGGTTAATGACCCAGGGCAAAAGGGTCACCCAACCACCACTGACCTGTGCCCCTTCTCCCCGCAACTGCCCCAACGCCAGGTGAGCCTAGATCCGCAACAACTTCAACGGCAGGTTAACCATCGACAGCAGTGGGGTGGGACTGATATAAAATCAGTCTCTAGTAGCTTTGTGGTGACGACCATAGTTACACCCCTTAAGGGCAGGAGGTCCCTTGGTGAGCCATGAGGTGTTCGCACCTCTGCCACAGTGAGCCATGAGGTGTTCGGACCTCTGTCACAGTGAGCCACGAGGGAACACCACCCTCTGCCACAACTCTGGTGAGCCAGGAGGGGCTAGTACCCTCTGCCACAGTGAGTCACGAGGGAGAAATACCCTCTGCCACAAACAGGACAGAAGGTCCTTCAGTGAACTGCGAGGGAGAAATACCCTCTATCACAAACAGGGCAGGAGGCCCAATAGTGAGCTGTAAGGGGCCAACATCCCTAGCCACCCCAAGGGTAAGAGCCCCTTGTATAAAGCCAAAAGTGGGTCCCAGGGCCGATCGACCTGGCGCCATGGCTGTGTCGGAGACAAGAGAGAGAGTCGCCTCTGTGCTACCCTCCCTGTGTAAGAGAGAGAACATGGCCTCCGTGTGTCTTCTATCTTCAGCCAACTCCTGCAGGAGTAGTTGAACACCACTCGGGAGAGTTGCCCCGAAGGTGTCCCCTGAGCAAACACCTAGTCCCAGTCAGGACCTACCTCCCACTCCCGGGAAATTCTTGTCTCCCCCAGGCACCAGCAGGAGACGAGGCCGCAGCCCACACCTGACGGCGCGTCCCCTGACAGACCTCCACAGTCCCCAGACCCCCAGGTGAGCCCAGCAGCCTACCAACGCTGTCCTCCTCCCGCCCCGGAGCCTCCGACACCCAACACGACTTCTCCACCTGTTTGGTTCCAGTCCTGAGGGCCACACACCAGGTCGAGGCCCCACATAGGCGGGCCTCCCTGCACCACGACAACAAGACCCCGAGAGGAGGGTCTACATCAGGTCGAGGCCCCACATAGACGGGCCTCCCTGCACCACGACGACGTGACCCGAGAGGAGGGTCTACATCAGGTTGAGACTCCCAGGCAAGAGGGTCTCCCTGCAACGCCTCAGTGGATCGGACCCGGGTAGAGTCTCCCCCCAGCGGGTATGGTGATTCCCGCCACGGGTAGAGCCCCCGGAGGTCCCCCTTATAGAGTGACAGAGTGATATTGCCCCAGAAAAACGGGTAAGATCAGTGAGACGCCTTCCTATACCCGAGAAAGTGGAACTGGAACAGTGACAGAGTGACAGTGTGATCTAGAGGAATTCAACCTATAAGTGCCCGTGATTACCACAAACTCACCTGCCCCCTTACTAAAGACTATAATTCCGAAACAGTGAGTTTCGTGTTGCTCCCCCAGCCCAGAATAGAGGAGTTCCCCCTTGTCAGTATATGCGCGGGTGTCACCGCGCCCAGTCCAACAAGTCAATTGTCGTGACCCGTCCCCTTCTCTTTTTATAGTAATATTCCTCCCCTAGACTCTCAAACCCGTACATTCCTCTTGTGACTGTGAACTGAGACCTTTTGGGCTTTGATGAAAGACAATCACCTCCACTTATAGAACCCCAACCCATTGTAAAGTATAATTACAGTGTATGTTGAATATCCCGTGTTATCCTAACGTAACTTTGTATATCTGTATCCCCTGTCCAGAATATCATTCTATGTAATATTGTAACGGTGTTAGAGTTAAGGTAATAGATGTGTTAAGGTGGACTGCCTAGTTTTTATGTCCTGTTCCTTTGTTGGTGCTTTACTTCCGGTCTGGAAAGAGGACCCCGCTCAGTCGCTAGTGTTTTTAGGATAGGGAGTCGGCCTAAAAACACTCAGCATAACACTGGTGGCAAGCGGTGGTTCTGGATCCGAGTAAAAGCACGGAGGAACATAAAAGGAAACTTGCACAATGGCAGCTAAACCACACATTCAGTTACCAAAATTCAACCCGGAACAATGTGACATGGATGTTTATTTGGACATGATCAAACCCCTTTTAGACATAGGGTTTGACTCGGAAAAGGAGAAAATTGCAGTCACACTACCTAATCTGAGGAAAATTATCACCAATGTTGCACCCAAAATAGTCCCAGAACTGTCATGGGACCAATTCACTCAGATAGTGAAACAGGCTTTTATGCCTTGCATGGGCAGAGTTGTCGCACTCTCACAACTCGACGCCCTCACCTACGACAGTAACTTGGATGACACTTTCATCCAGGCTCGGCGCCTCGTCACCGCCGCTTATCCCGAGGCAGAAATAAATACTCGGGATACCCATACCTTCAACACCCTGCTGAGGATCCTCCCGAGCATAGTCAGGGAACACTTCTCCATTTATGATCCCTCAGGAAATATGGATCAAGACCTGCAGCTCGTCAGACGTCTCCTCGCCGCCCGTCCCACACCACAACCACTTCATGCAGTGACAAAGTTCCCCACAAACCACAACCCCCCACCAATACCCAAGCCCCCGCCTAACCAGTCGCCTGCAGAACCGCCTCCCACAGTACCCAGGGCTTACCCGCAAAGGAAGCGCCATAACCCCAGGGAACAAGGTAACTTAATTAGAATAAACCCTTGGGAGTTCACGGCTTGCAGCCGCACCTGCCCCCTTCATGACATAAGGGAGCAACTCAAGGCGAATCGGCGCAAGAATCCCCAACAAGGCCGTAGGAAAGTTTCCTCTCTTGATGACGCCGCCCAGGAGGACGACGTACCACCACTGCTCTACCAAGGACCAGACGACTACGAGCACGACAACTACCCCCATCCTCAGCAGATGGATTTTTAGGCCCGCCCCCGCACCTCCCCACAGTGGCGGGGGCCACCTCACATAGCTACAGGCCCCCAGTCTACAACAAGATATGGCTGAACGGGGTCAAGGCAAGATTACTGGTGGATACGGGAGCAGCCAGGTCTTGCCTCTACTCCCATTTTTACTCACGCCACATCTCAGCATTCAGCCCACTCCTCCCCACTTCAGCCAACCTCGTAGACACAGGGGATGGCCCCCTACCCATCCATGGGGAAACCAGGGCCTTACAAACCACCACCCACAACGAGTCTCCACCGACCACCCATTCATCATTTTTGACTCCTCATGTAGCCAATATGATGGATATCTTGGCCTGGACCTGCTTCAGAAACTCCACGCGACCATTGATTGCTATCAACATCGCCTCCACTTCGGTCCGGCCCACCCTAACCAAGCATCCACCGACAAGGAAAGAAAAAAAAAAGGAAAAAAAAAACACCACCACCACCCCCACACCGCCCACAGACACACCACCCTACGACACTCACCGTCCCCAACGAGCCTGTACATGTAAACCCAACCTAACCTCGCTAAATGTCTCACTTCATCCCCTTCCAACCCCATCCCTCACTCCACCCTTGCTACCCCAGACTCCCTCATTCCCTGCCACTATTGCTTCCACTGTTACCATTCCACCTCACCACGAAGCATGGGTTACACTCACCAGACCCTCAGGTACATCAGTCCTTTTCTCACCGTCCATCCCCATCGGACCCTTGTCATCCTGTTTAGTCTCCCCCACTTTCCTCCCCCCCCACACCCACCAAATCCGTATTGCCAATCTCGCCACAACACCTTTAACCCTGCCTCGAGGACTCATCATTGGTGACACAGAAGAGGCAGAACCATGCTCAGCACCACCCCCCAATCACCCCACCCTCCCCAACATACCACCACATCTTTCCCCTTCCCAATCAAACAGCCTCCACCAACTACTCCTGGACTTTCAAGACTTATTCTCCGTCGGCCCGACCGATCTTGGCCATACCACCTACCTAAGCCACGAAATCCATACTACAGGACCTCCCATTCGCCAACCATCTTGCAGAAAAAATCCTAAACAACGGGCAGAAGAAGACTGGCAGGTCCAGGAAATGCATGATGCCGGTGTCATATCAAACTCCACCAGCCCGTGGCCCTCACCTATAGTACTCGTGTGAAAAAAGGACGTAACCATGCATTTCTGCGTCGATTACCGCAAAGTGAACGACGTTACCATTAAAGACGCTACGCAACTACCCAGGATCGACGACTCCCTAGACTCTCTACACGGATCGACCTGGTTCTCTACCCTAGACCTGCAATCAGGCTATTGGCAGGTTCCAGTCCACCCCGACGACAAACACAAAACCACCTTCTCAACATCAAACGGGAAGCACTACGAATTCAACGTCCTTCCCTTCGGACTCTGCAACGCCCCTGCTACATTCTCCCGCCTTATGGAATCTGTGGTGAGCGGACTCACCTGGGAAACCTGCTTGGCTTACGTGGATGATGTAATAGTTTTCAGCCATACCTGGGCCGCCCACCTCCACCGCCTCAAACAGGTATTCCAGCACATACGCCAGGCCGGACTTAAGCTAAAACCCACCAAATGTGTTCTAGCTGAACGATCAGTCTCCTTCCTCGGACACATAATCAACGCAGAGGGCATCTCCCCCGACCCCGACAAGCTACGTGCAATCGCCGACATTCCACCACCCCGCGATGTGCATGAAGCCAGGGCCTTCCTAGGACTAACCTCCTATTATCGGCGTTTCGTGAAAGGTTTCGCGAACATTGCCAAACCCTTGCACAACCTTACAAAAAAGGGACAACCCTTCGTCTGGACTGAACCCCGAAACAATGCATTCACCACCCTCAAAGCCAAACTCACCTCCGCCCCAGTCGTCGCCTTCCCAGACTACAACCTACCGTTCCGCCTGTATACCAACGTCTCACTCCACGCCATAGGGGAGGTCCTTGCGCAAGTACAAGACGGCCGCGAACACATCATCTGTGCCAGCCGCACCCTGAACTCTGCGGAAAAGAATTACGCGGCCACCAAACGTGAATGCCTAGGGATAATATGGTCACTTGAGTACTTCCGCTCATACATCTCAGGCACCCATGTGATCATCATCACTGATCACCAGTCCCTACAGTGGTTGCACCAATCCAATACCATGAACTCCCAGCTCACGAGATGGCGAGAAACCCTAGAAGAATACGATTTTGAAATATCGTATCGTCCAGGCAAGCTCCACACGAACGCCGACGCCCTATCAAGATTATCCATCAATACCATCTCACCAGAACCCGACCTCATCAAGATGTGGCAAGATAAGCAACGCCCTGCCTGGATTCCACCGAACATTTTCGGCAAACTCCACCTGCACGGCGAACACCTGTTCGACCCTAACGGCCACATCGTCCTGAGCCCCACCACCACCCATGACACCATGCTGCACCTCCACGCCAACAACGGCATTCACCTAGGCACCAAGAAACTCACCCAAGTGTTCAATGACATGTACTGGACACTGAACCCCACCACCATCGCCAAGAACATCATACAATCCTGCCGTGCCTGTGCGCTAGGAAAAGATATCACCCGCACACCAGGCCCATCCGGAAAACTAATGGCAACAAAACCCTGGCAACTACTATCCCTCGACGTCGTCGGACCACTCACCCCCAAAGCAGGATATAAATATATAATCACCTTCGTTGACGTCTATTCCAAAGTCATAATAGCATGTCCTGCTAAAGATCACAGTGCAGTGACCGTCGCTGATGCTCTGACTCGCCACGTATTTCCACACTTTGGCATTCCCCAGGCGTTACACTCCGACAATGCATTGGAATTCACCGGAAAAGTCTGGCAAGAATTAGCTAAAATATTTGGATTCCACATCTCCCAGTCATCCCCCTACTGGCCCCAAGGCAACAGCATCTGTGAAAGAAGCCATCGCTCCCTCCTAAATCAGGTCCGCACTTGCATTACGCAGACAGGAAATGAAGACTGGCCTGCTCATGTCAAAATTGTTCAATGGGGCTTAAACACATGCCTGCGAGAAGACGGCATAACACCACACGAGCGAGTATTCGGGGAAACCCCGCTCCTCCTCCCGCTCCGCCACCACCTCCAGCCACCCTCCCCACCCTCCACAACCGACCCCTCCACCATCTCAAATGCCTCCTCCACCACCTGCAAGCACAACAAGACCTTACGCCCGACACCAACCACACCAACCCCTACAAACCTGGCTAATCCGTTGTCGTCACCCAACTCCCTACCCTAAATAAGATTGCACCCCGATTCATCGGACCTTTCACCATAACCCAAGTCCCCAACCCGTATCAAGTGATCATCAATCAACAAGGCCAGCAACGCACGTATCGCAACCGCCACGTGTGACCTTTCCACCCACCCAACAATGAGCACCCCCGCACCCACACGCCCCGCACCTCTGCCCGACCACCTGGCCACGACGACACTTCCGGGAATTATCCCCCACACTCCTACGCCTACTATTTCTCACCCCCACCCAGCACCTCACCTACACCCCCACCACCCCCCACCACACCGGATCCTGACTCGCCTCATCCGCCGCCCTCACCACCACCCCCACCCAGCACCACCACCCACTCACCAAGTCCCACACCACCCTCCACCACCCATTCCCATACCATCCCCCACACCACGTCCCCTCCATCACCTGCCTCACCACCGCCACCCCAAACTACTACCTCCTCAAACCGCACTCCTCAACCCTCACCCACCTGCGCCCGCATCACGCCCATACTCACCCCAGCAAACGCTCCCCCCCTCCCCAGCGACCATGCTCACTATACCCGCCACACCGCACTGCCACCCACCTCACCCCCCAACACCCGCACACCTTCACCACCACCACGTGCTCAACCACCCTCACCACCCACACCCACACTCACCACCACCACTACCAGATCTGGTCGCCTTTCATGCCCACCACCCAGATACACCCCAACACCACCCCCTAGTAACCAACCAGCCCGCCACCCACAACCACAAAACCCCCCTACCCCAAACACCTCCCCCATCACCCTCCCTCTCCACCAAGCACGATGGAAAAATCCCAAATCCCAATTCCCCAAAGTGAAATCCTCCACCCACAGACCCATTCCCCATAAAAGCACCTACCCACCAACCCTCGCCAGCATTCAGCTACAGCCGCCTCACCAAGCACCAACCACCAACATGAGTATCACCCGCGTCCAGTGGCTACCCTACAGCCAGCCACCCATCAAAATCCGACAGACGCCCCAGCTTCTTCGCCGCCTACGCCACACAAACCGCCCATCCTCCATCCGCCTTTTTTTCAACCCAGCCCAGGAACTGAACACAATGACCAACCACTGGATCAACCTCCTGCAGCACCTCACCCTGATCAACAAGACATTCACCACCATCACCTACCACCTGCAGTCACGGGGTCGTGACTTTTTCACGAATGACAGTGGTAAAATGTCCGCTACCGGGCCTTCTGCCCCGCCACCCCCCACCCCACCACCGGGCCACCACCACCCCACCACCCGAGGAGGAGATAACGGGGAGGTTAATGACCCAGGACAAAAGGGTCACCCAACCACCACTGACCTGTGCCCCTTCTCCCCGCAACTGCCCCAACGCCAGGTGAGCCTAGATCCACAACAACTTCAACGGCAGGTTAACCATCGATAGCAGTGGGGTGGGACTGATATAAAATCAGTCCCTAGTAGCTTTGTGGTGACGACTATAGTTACACCCCTTAAGGGCAGGAGGTCCATTGGTGAGCCACGAGGTGTTCACACCTCTGCCACAGTGAGCCACGAGGGAACACCACCCTCTGCCACAACTCTGGTGAGCCACGAGGGGCTAGTACCCTCTGCCACAGTGAGCCACGAGGGAGAAATACCCTCTGCCACAAACAGGACAGGAGGTCCTTTAGTGAACTGCGAGGGAGAAATACCCTCTATCACAAACAGGGCAGGAGGCCCAATAGTGAGCTGTAAGGGGCCAACATCCCTAGCCACCCCAAGGGTAAGAGCCCCTTGTATAAAGCCAAAAGTGGGTCCCAGGGCCGATCGACCTGGCGCCACGGCTGTGTCGGAGACAAGAGAGAGAGTCGCCTCTGTGCTACCCTCCCTGTGTAAGAGAGAGAACACGGCCTCAGTGTGTCTTCTATCTTCAGCCAACTCCTGCAGGAGTAGCTGGACACCACTCGGGAGAGTTGCCCCGAAGGTGTCCCCTGAGCAAAGACCTAGTCCCAGTCGGGACCTACCTCCCACTCCTGGGAAATTCTTGTCTCCCCCAGGCACCAGCAGGAGACGAGACCACAGCCCACACCTGACGGCGCGTCCCCTGACAGACCTCCACTGTCCCCGGACCCCCAGGCAAGCCCAGCAGCCTACCAACGCTGTCCTCCTCCCGCCCCGGAGCCTCCGACGCCCGACATGACTTCTCCACCTGTTTGGCTCCAGTCCTGAGGGCCACACACCAGGTCGAGGCCCCACATAGGCGGGCCTCCCTGCACCATGACGACGAGACCCCGAGAGGAGGGTCTACATCAGGTCGAGGCCCCACATAGACGGGCCTCCCTGCACCACGACGACGTGACCCGAGAGGAGGGTCTACATCAGGTCGAGACCCGAGGCAAGAGGGTCTCCCTGCAACGCCTCAGTGGATCGGACCCAGGTAGAGTCTCCCCCCAGCGGGTATGGTGATTCCCTCCACGGGTAGAGCCCCCAGAGGTCCCCCCTATAAAGTGACAGAGTGATATCACCCCAGAAAAACGGGTAAGATCAGTGACACCCCTTCCTATACCCGAGAAAGTGAAACCGGAACAGTGACTGAGTGACAGTGTGATCTAGAGGAATTCAACCTATAAGTGCCCGTGATTACCACAAACTCACCTGCCCCCTTACTAAAGACTATAATTCCGAAACAGTGAGTTTCGTGTTGTTCCCCCAGCCCAGAATAGAGGAGTTCCCCCTTGTCAGTATACGCGCGGGTGAGTGTCACCGCGCCCAGTCCAACAAGTCAATTGTCGTGACCCGTCCCCCTCTCTTTTTATAGTAATATTCCTCCCCTAGACCCTCACACCCGTACATTCCTCTTGTGACTGTGAACTGAGACCTTTTGGGCTTTGATGAAAGACAATCACCTCCACTTATAGAACCCCAACCCATTGTAAAGTGTAATTACAGTGTATGTTGAATATCCCGTGTTATCCTAACGTAATTTTGTATATCTGTATCCCCTGTCCAGAATATCATTCTATGTAATATTGTAACGGTGTTAAAGTTAAGGTAATAGATGTGTTAAGGTGGACTGCCTAGTTTTTATGTCCTGTTCCTTTGTTGGTGCTTTGCTTCCGGTCCGGAAAGAAGACCCCGCTCAGTCGCTAGTGTTTTTAGGACGAGGAGTCGGCCTAAAAATACTCAGCATAACAGGAATATTGTAATTTGCATTTAAATGATATACAGTACACACTACTGTAAATTAACACAGTTCCTACCAGCCCTCTTAATATAAGCAAAATCGGTAATGACACCCAGGATGAACTGTCGAAGGAATTCATACTTCTCAAAGGGTCAAGTAAATTATGAGCTTGATGCTTGATTCATAGCATATTGTTAATTTGCTATGCTGCAATGTCCATAAACAATGATGCATATGCTGACATGGCTATTATTATGTGGTTAAAATTGTTTCCTCCACATATATATAATGTTATGTGATATTATATACATTTCATTAATTCGAAAGTTAATTTTGAAATACTGACTTATATTTATAACTAGTGAATGATACGAAAATACTGACGTTGGTTTACTATTAAGACCCAGATTGTTTTTTTTATAGAAAATAGCATACAATAGAAAAATATTAACCCCTTCACGCCAACATGTCTCCAAAGATACGTAAAATATTAACTTTACCAACATTTAATGAAAGATAACCAAAAATAACACTAATATCTACATAACCAACCCAGTATTTACTAAATTCGTCTAAAGGCAGCTGTATGAACATGAGTAGGCCTACTTACTAGATTTGAAGGGATTAATGAAGACAGTTTTTTCTATATACACTATTATAATGTCCACTGGGGGACAATAGTGGTGTAGTGAAATATGGTGAAAACATACTCCGACGAGCTAAACGTCTGGTGGTATTGTCTGCCATTTACCACAGGGCTTTCATATTTCAAAAGTTGTATTTTAAAATGCCCGCCGCCGGACCATCCACCCCGCCACTCCCCACCCCACCACCGGGGCACCACCGCCCCACCACCCCAGGAAGGGATAACGGGGGGGCTAATGACCCAGGGCAAGAGGGTCACCCAACCACCACTGACCTGTGCCCCTTTTCCCCGCAACTGCCCCGACACCAGGTGAGCCAGGATCGGAGACAACCTCACAGGCGGGCTAGCCATCGACAGCAGTGGGGTGGGACTGATAAAAAGTCAGTCCCTAGTAGCTTTTTGGCGACGGCCATAGTTACACCCCTCAAGGGCAGGAGGCCCTTTAGTGAGCCATGAGGTGTCCCCACCTCTGCCACAGTGAGCCACGAGGGAACAACACCCTCTGCCACATACCTAGTGAGCCACGAGGGACCAGTACCCTCTGCCACAGTGAGCCACGAGGGAACAACACCCTCTGCCACAAACAGGGCAGGAGGCCCAATAGTGAGCCACGAGGGGCCAGTACCCTCTGCCACAGTGAGCCACGAGGGAACAACACCCTCTGCCACAAACAGGGCAGGAGGCCCAATAGTGAGCCACGAGGGGCCAGTACCCTCTGCCACAGTGAGCCACGAGGGAACAACACCCTCTGCCACACACTCAACAGTGAGCCATGAGGGGCCAGTACCCTCTGCCACAGTGAGCCACGAGGGAGAAATACCCTCTGCCACAAACAGGGCAGGAGGCCCAATAGTGAGCCACGAGGGGCCAGTACCCTCTGCCACAGTGAGCCACGAGGGAACAACACCCTCTGCCACGTAGTCAGTGACCCATGAGGGAGAAATACCCTCTGTCACAAACAGGGCAGGAGGCCCAATAGTGAGCCACGAGGGGCCAGTACCCTCTGCCACAGTGAGCCACGAGGGAACAACACCCTCTGCCACGTAGTCAGTGACCCACGAGGGAGAAATACCCTCTGCCACAAACAGGGCAGGAGGCCCAATAGTGAGCCACGAGGGGCCAGTACCCTCTGCCACAGTGACCCACGAGGGAACAACACCCTCTGCCACATAGTCAGTGACCCACGAGGGAGAAATACCCTCTGCCACATACAGGGCAGGAGACCCAATAGTGAGCTACGAGGGGCCAGTATCCTATGCCACCCCAAGGGTAAGAGTCCCTAGTGGAAAACGAAACGTGGGTCCCACAGTAAAGCAACCTGGAGCCACGGCTGTGACAGAGACAGGAGAGAGAGTTGCCTCCGTGCTGCCCTCCCTGTATATAAGAGAGAACACGGTTTCTGTGTGCACTCTACCTTCAGCGTTCCCCTGTGGGAATAGCTGGACACCACTCGGGAGAGTTGCCCCGAAGGTGTCACTGGAGCGGAGGCAAAGTCCCAGTCTGGACCTGCCTCCTACTCCTGGGAAATTCTTGTCTTCTCCAGGCACCAGCAGGAGACGAGGCCGCAGCCCAACCCTGACGGCGCATCCCCTGGCAGACCTCCGCAGCCCCAGGACCCCCAGGCGAGCCCAGCAGCCTACAAGTGTGAGTAACGCTAACCCCCTCACACCACGGAGCCTCCGACGCCAGACCCACCTCCTCCAACTGTTTGGCCCCAGCCCTGAGGGCCACCTCCCAGGTCGAGGCCCCCAGACAGGCGGGCCTCCCCGCACCACACCGACGAGACCCTGAACTAAGGGTCTACCTCCAGGTCAAGGCCCCCTGCAACTCACCGTTGGACCGGACCTGGGTAGTGACTCCCCTGCGGGTAGTGTGTCGCCCGCCACGGGTAGAGTCCCCTGAGGTCCTCCCCCTCGACCAGAGTGAATTAACCCAGGAAAAACGGGTAGATCAGTGACGCCCCCTTCGACCTAAGTATACCCGAGAAAGAGGAACAGGAACAATGACAGAGTGACATAGTGCGATCCATAGGAAATCAACAGTTAAGTGTTATTAATCCTAAGAAACTCTCATGCCCCTTAAAGGAAAGTAATTCAACAATAGTAAGTAAAGTGTTATCCCCCTCCCAAAATAGAGGAGTTTCCCTGTCATTGTGAGCGGCAGTCGGGTGCGCGGGAAACCTAAGACGCCAAGAAGAGTGTCGCCGCGTCTAGTTAACTGAGTCGAGTGTCATGATCCGCACCCTGCTTTTCTTATAGTAATACTCCTCCTCTAGACTATTGACCTTGTGTATTCCTTTTACTACTGTGAGTATAGATATTTTGGGCTTTAATGAGAGACAATCACCCCCACTTATAGAACCACAAGCCATTGTTATTTGTGATCATATTGTGTGTTGAGTACAATGGTATCCCGTGTCATCCCAACCTAACTCTATGTCTCTATATCCTATATCCTAAATATCACTCTGTATCATATTGTAACGGTTGTAGAATTAAGGTAATAGATGTGTTAAGGTATACTGCCTAGTTTTTATGTCCTGTTCCTTTGTTGGTGCTTTACTTCCGGTCCGGAAAGAGGACCCCGCTCAGTCGCTAGTGTTTTTAGGGCGAGGAGTCGACCTAAAAACACTCAGCATAACATATTTAATCGTCGGCCAAAACCTCAACACAACTATTATCTCCCACTGTCCATGTGGACAACCTTATTAAGCCTATTGGTCATGTTATTTATTCAGCAACTTCCAATATATGTATTAGTTTATTGCAGTCAACAGTAGAAGACCTTGTTTAGCGTTAGAAAGTTTTGAGTGTAAAGGAGTTAAAAATTATTTATACATTAAAAATAATGAAATAAGTGTTTATACATTATACTTTGTTATTACCTATATTTACCGAGGTGTTTACTTACCTCCTTAATATTTGATGATGATGCCCTCGGCGTTTCTTGGTCACGGAGGAATAACAACCGGTCTTAGTACCATAGACTTGGACGACAAACTTCATCTGCAGCTGCCCCAGACTTCTTTAAACTTTCAACCTTTTTCACTTCCTTCCTGAAGGAACTGCGCATGTTATTTATCTTTTTTGTGGCCGTGTCACGAGTTGCACTTTCATCTTTCTCTTTAACTTTCTTTACTAATATTTCATAGGCTTCATTTTTCATATTCCTGTTTGAATAGTGTAATGCTAGGTGAAATTAGGCTCGACTTGTCGTTCCTATTTCACCTAACGTGGAGCGGGGTCCTCTTTCGAGACCGGAGCTTAGTGCAATAAAGAGAGGCAGGACACAAAAACTCTAGGCAACAACCTTTACACGTATATTACCACAATCAGACACAGGACAAATCAGCAGATATTACAGCATAATACATAGCAATATAAAACCTTGTCTAGGATATGTATATCTCGCAGGATACTTGCTTCTCTGATACTAATGACAACACAATCAATCCTAGTGTATCAAGAGTGCAGTAAATATCCGCGCGCGCGGGATTCGCGGGTGGGGGTTGAGTTTCACAAGGAGGAGATAGGGGAGGTGCGGGGAGTGACTTGTGACGGCTAGGGGAAAGTTATGGTAATACTAGAGAGCGGCAGATATTAGCCGTGAAGTTTATATGGTTTCCACTAGCCAAGGGACTTTGGTAATTGATTTTATCCTTGATTCACACTTACTCGGGATATTGGAGGGAGAGAGGGTGATAAACAAGATTTATGGGTAGCGTGCGGGAGGGAAAGAATACCATTAATACTTCTGAAATGCGTGGCTTTAACAATGCTCCCGAAGAATACCATAGTATCCCCAACGACAGGGCGAACCAGGAACAACAGAGTTTGCCCACAAACATGCCGACACCCCCACACGGACCCCAAGGGGTAGCCGCCACCAGCCACCACCACTCCAGGTAACGGCGACGCATGTCAGCCCGGGCCGTGCGCCCCTGTGACATGCAGCCACCACGCCGCCGCCACCGTAGGCGAAGGACACTACCTTCGCGTGGCGGAATCACTGAGCTAGCTAGGGGTGGAGTTAGAACTCAAACTCCAGGCGGCGCCCCTCTGGTAGAGACGATCTATGGTCGCTCCCAAAGTGTTTCGGTAGAGACAATCAATGGTCACTCCCGCAGTGTTCAGGTAGAGACAATCAATGGTCGCTCCCTTAGTGTTCCGGTAGAGACGATCAATGGTCGCTCCCACAGTGTCCAGGTAGAGACGATCAATGGTCGCTCCCTTAGTGTTCCGGTAGAGACGATCAATGGTCGCTCCCACAGTGTCCAGGTAGAGACGATCAATGGTCGCTCCCTTAGTGTTCCGGTAGAGATGATCAATGGTCGCTCCCACAGTGTCCAGGTAGAGACGATCAATGGTCGCTCCCTTAGTGTTCCGGTAGAGACGATCAATGGTCGCTCCCACAGTGTCCAGGTAGAGACGATCAATGGTCGCTCCCTTAGTGTTCCGGTAGAGACGATCAATGGTCGCTCCCACAGTGTCCAGGTAGAGACGATCAATGGTCGCTCCCTTAGTGTTCCAGTAGAGACGATCAATGGTCGCTCCCACAATGTCCGGGTAGAGACGATCAATGGTCGCTCCCCCAGTGTCCAGGTAGAGATGATCTATGGTCGCTCCCAGCCTCGTGAGATGATCTACGGTCGCTCCGAGGGCGTGCAAAGGAGAGGGACGTCTCCACGGCCGGAGATTGAAATCCAGGCTCTCTGTCCCAGAACACCCCGGACAGGCCTCCTCGCCTCCCCCGGTCTCTGTTCTTTACGCCTGGCTCTAGAGCAGACGCACCTGTCTTGCCCCAGTGAAAGTCGCTGCCGCAGTCCTCCCCTGACGGCGCCTCTAGACGTTGGAGACCGCAGCCCACCGTCTCTCTCGGTCCTCCCCAGAACACCCGGGCGAGACCTCTCCACGCCCCCACGACGCCGGGACCTGACACAGAGGTTCCTGGAGCTATTTGGCCCCAGTCCCAAGGGCCACACGCCGGAGCCCAGTCCGGAATCCACAGGGAGTCCCGAACACGAGAGGACGCCCTTGCGAGCCGCCCCGTGCCCTCTCGGCTCGCCCTGCCTTGACGGTGCCCCTAGCTCAGCCGGATCACCAATGTCGTGCTCCTGTCTTTTTCCCCAAGAAAATACGGGTGATAATGTAACATAAGTGATTTAGGTTAAGTGTGACTCTCTCCTAGAATAAGTATTGTGCAGTGAATCCATGTAATGCATATCGGGGTAAATCAGATCACAATGAGAAGTTAAAGGTCGAGAATGTGGACTAAGATCTGAGTGACTCGTATGTGCGAGTGCCACCCCGGATATCTATAAAGACATACCCCCATTGCTGTGAAGGAAGACTGTGAGAAAGGAATGTAATAGTGTTCTATCTCTCCCCACGCTGAAACAAGATCTATTGGCTAGCCGCGAAGTAATATTGTGAAAGTAGTACCTATTAAGAGTATTCCATCTTTCCCCACGCTGTGAAGCGAGATTCTATGGACTCTATCCGGAGGACCTTTCTGACATATATGTAATTAATAAGCCTGTGCCTAAAAAGATATACCCCCATTACGGCGAAAGAATATCGAGAAAGGAAGTGTTAATAATATTCCTTCCCTCCTCACGCTACCCGTAAAATCTTCTCTATTACTCGCTCTCGCTCCTAAAACTAAAGTAAGTGTAAATCAAGGATCAGAGTCATTTGCCAAAGTATCTTGACTAGCGGAAACCATATAAACTCCCCTGCTAATATCTGTCGTCTTCCAATATTACCATAACTTTCTCCTTGCCGTTTTAAGTCACTCTCCGCACCTCCCCTATCTCCTCATAGTGAGTCTCAACCCCCCTTTCCCCCCCCCCCTCCGCGCTCTGTGCGCACTTGTATTTACTGCACTCCTGATACACTAGGATTGTTGTGTTGTCATTAGTATCAAGAAAGCAAGTATCCTGCGAGATAGACATATCCTAGATAAGGTTTTATATTGCTCTATATTGTGTTGTAATATCTGTTGAATTGTCCTGTGTCTGACTGTGGTAATATACGTGTACGGTTTTGCCGAGAGTTTTTGTGTCCTGCCTCTCTTTATTGCACTAGCTCCGGTCTTGAAAGAGGACCCCGCTCCACGTTCGGTGAAATAGGAACGAGAAGTCGAGCCTAATTCTACCCAGCATTACACTGGTGGCCAGCGGTGGTTCTAGATCCGAGCGTAGAAGAGAGGCAAGCAGGAAATATTTGGAAAAATGGCAACTAAACCGCACGTTCAGTTACTCAAGTTTGACCCCGACCAGTATGACATACACACATACCTTGCAATAATTAAACCCTTACTGGATATTGGCTTTGAAAATGACCAACAAAAAATTGCAGTTACACTATCACTACTGGGTAAAGCCGCAGCAAACATTGCGCCGAAAATCGTCCCAGAACTCACCTGGCAGAACTTTACCAAGTTCACTGTCCAAGCCATCACCCCATCATTAGGGAAAGTAGTGGCTCTATCCAAATTGGATAGTTTTGCATTCGACGGGGATTTAGATAATACCCTGTTACAGGCAAGACGCCTGGTTACTGCTGCCTACCCGGAGGCAGATGAAGAAACCCGGGATCAGCATACCTTTAATACTCTCCTCAGAGTACTCCCAAGTGTTGTAAGACAACACTTCACTATCCATGATCCAACAGGAGACATGGATAGAGATATCAGTTTAATGAGGCGCCTTTTAGCCGTCCATGCCACCCCTCAACGCGTCGGCGAAATAAATCAATTCCCCGTTGACCTCATCACCATCAACCCGTGGGAATTTTCTCCGTGCTACCACGGATGTCCAATCCACGACATCCGTGAGCAGCTAGAAGCTGCCCAGTGCAGCCAAATGACACGAGGGCGCTTACAAACCTCCCCACCATACGCAAATTCCCCTAAGCCCCAGGGGGAGAAAAAACAAAAAGAGAAAAACAAAAAGCGCCCCCCCACTGCCCCCGCATCCCACCGTAATGGCGGGGGCCACCTCACCTCTCCCCCAGTCTACGACAGGGGGGAACGTTATCTTTCCTTTTCCTCCCCTCTCACTATCTCTTCTGTTCTACCTTCCCCTATTCCTGCCCCTAGTTCTAACCTTCCCACCCCACACACCACTATACTCCCGCAACACAAAACCCGCCTCCCTCTTCACAGGCCTCCTAGGACCCTCTCCACATCTTCCCCTAACCTACTTCCTAAAACCACCTCCCCCCGTCTACTGCCTTCCACCTCCCACCCCGCGCCACCCACCTCCATCACTTCACCACCGTTCGCTATCCCCGCCCACACAGTTAACTCATTCACCTTCCCTATCACACCCTCCTCCTCATCCCCGAGCATTTAAACAACCCCGCGAGGTCGCATCTCCCAACCACCACCGTCTCTCTCTCCCCCTACATTTCGCCCCACCTTTCCTCGGCTCCGATGGCACACACCACCTGCCACATCCCACTCCACAGCCCCTGCCAGGCCACCACGGTTTCAGCACCACACACTGTCCGCCATCGCCCCCACACCCGCACCATCCCCTAGCTTCGTACCCACCGCCCACCCCACACCACTAGCACAGAGCCCTGCTACGGCCCAGACCACTCCACCACCAAACACCGGGATGGCACCACAAGATCGCACTCCCTCCTAGCCACCTACCCTCCAAGCCAACTCTCCTGCCACCTCACCACCACTACCGACCTCACAACCCCAACCCCCCCCTGCTCCCGCACCGCCTGTCACTTCCACATACGAGTGAGATGTTTTCTCCTCGCCATCCCCCTCCACCTCCCCTACCACCTCAGCCTCCACCGCCTCCACCACCCCCTGCACCTCACCTGACATCTCACCCGCCACGCCTCGCTCACCCTCACCCCTTCCCTCCGCCGCCTCACCCTTTCTACCCAAGCCCACGTGCCCCGCCCACCCCGCCACCCCTGCAGGACAACCCACTACCACCGCCCTCTCCCCTCCACACCTATGCACGCCCACTCCGACGTTCTCACCTTCTCCCGCACCCCTAACGCGCGCGACGGCCCGTACTAACTGACCCTACCCACCCCGCACGCCTACTTCCCTACCCACACCCACCCTCAGAACCACCACCACCACCCCCTCCAGCCGACTCTCATGCCCACCCACCCGATACACACACACTGTCAAGTTACATCAGGCCCAAATCCCCTCTACCTGTACTCCCCAGAGACTCAACGCCGCATTACCACGACACAAAACCCGGCCTTCACCCACAGTATCCAGCATTCAGCCCCCAACCACACCGACAGCCACACCAAGCAACATGAGGATCAAGCGGGCCGTATGGGCACCTACCCTTAACAGGAACCACCGGCTCCGCGGGCCACACCACCTGTTAAACATCCTCCAGTCTACCACCGCCCCCTCCACACTCTTCCTCACCTACGACCTAGCACAAGAGGAGAATTCCTACACTGTTGCCTGGCAGAACACACTGCGACACCTCCAGCCCGTCTACACCACTCCCAACACACTGACGTTCCACCTCTAGCCACGGGGATGTGAGTTTTTACAGGAACAGGGTGGTGAAATGCATGGCTTTAACAGTGCTCCCGAAGAATACCATAGTATCCCCGACGACAGGGCGAACCAGGAACAACAGAGTTTGCCCACAAACATGCCGACACCCCGACACGGACCCCACGGGGTAGCCGCCACCAGCCACCACCACTCTGGGCAACAGCGGCGCATGTCAGACCGGGCCGTGCGCACCTGTGACATGCAGCCACCACGCCGCCGCCACCGTAGGAGAAGGACACTACCTTCGCGTGGCGGAATCACTGAGCTAGCTAGGGGTGGAGTTAGAACTCAAACTCCAGGCGGCGCCCCTCTGGTAGAGGCGATCTATGGTCGCTCCCAAAGTGTTTCGGTAGAGACGATCAGTGGTCACTCCCGCAGTGTTCAGGTAGAGACAATCAATGGTCGCTCCCAAAGTGTTTCGGTAGAGACGATGAATGGTCGCTCCCGCAGTGTTCAGGTAGAGACGATCAATGGTCGCTCCCAAAGTGTTTCGGTAGAGACGATCAATGGTCGCTCCCGCAGTGTCCAGGTAGAGACGATCAATGGTCGCTCCCTCAGTGTTCCGGTAGAGACGATCAATGGTCGCTCCCACAGTGTTCAGGTAGAGACGATCAATGGTTGCTCCCTCAGTATTCCGGTAGAGACGATCAGTGGTCGCTCCCACAGTGTCCAGGTAGAGACGATCAATGGTCGCTCCCTTAGTGTTCCCGTAGAGACGATCAATGGTCGCTCCCACACTGTCCAGGTAGAGATGATCAATGGTCGCTCCCTTAGTGTTCCGGTAGAGACGATCAATGGTCGCTCCCACAGTGTCCAGGTAGAGACGATCAATGGTCACTCCCTTAGTGTTCCGGTAGAGACGATCAATGGTCGCTCCCACAGTGTCCAGGTAGAGATGATCAATGGTCGCTCCCTTAGTGTTCCGGTAGAGACGATCAATGGTCGCTCCCAGAGTGTCCAGGTAGAGACGATCAATGGTCGCTCCCTTAGTGCTCCGGTTGAGACGATCAGTGGTCGCTCCCACAGTGTCCAGGTAGAGACGATCAATGGTCGCTCCCTTTGTGTTCCGGTAGAGACGATCAATGGTCGCTCCCACAGTGTACAAGTAGAGACGATCAATGGTCGCTCCCACAATGTCCAGGTAGAGACGATCAATGGTCGCTCCCCCAGTGTCCAGGTAGAGATGATCTATGGTCGCTCCCAGCCTCGTGAGATGATCTACGGTCGCTCCGAGGGCGTGCAAAGGAGAGGGACGTCTCCACGGCCGGAGATTGAAATCCAGGCTCTCTGTCCCAGAACACCCCGGACAGGCCTCCTCGCCTCCCCCAGTCTCTGTTCTTTACGCCTGGCTCTAGAGCAGACGCACCTGTCTTGCCCCAGTGAAAGTCGCTGCCGCAGTCCTCCCCTGACGGCGCCTCTAGACGTTGGAGACCGCAGCCCACCATCTCTCTCGGTCCTCCCCAGAACACCCGGGCGAGACCTCTCCACGGCCCCACGGCGCCGGGACCTGACACAGAGATTCCTGGAGCTATTTGGCCACAGTCCCAAGGGCCACACGCCGGAGCCCAGTCCGGAATCCACAGGGAGTCCTGAACACGAGAGGACGCCCTTGCGAGCCGCCCCGTGCCCTCTCGGCTCGCCCTGCCTTGACGGTGCCCCTAGCTCAGCCGGATCACCAATGTCGTGCTCCTGTCTTTTTCCCCAAGAAAATACGGGTGATAATGTAACATAAGTGATTTAGGTTAAGTGTGACTCTCTCCTAGAATAAGTATTGTGCAGTGAATCCATGTAATGCATATCGGGGTAAATCAGATCACAATGAGAAGTTAAAGGTCGAGAATGTGGACTAAGATCTGAGTGACTATATATGCGAGTGCCACCCCGGATATCTATAAAGACATACCCCCATTGCTGTGAAGGAAGACTATGAGAAAGGAATGTAATAGTGTTCTATCTCTCCCCACGCTGAAACAAGATCTATTGGCTAGCCGCGAAGTAATATTGTGAAAGTAGTACCTATTAAGAGTATTCCATCTTTCCCCACGCTGTGAAGCGAGATTCTATGGACTCTATCCGGAGGACCTTTCTGACATATATGTAATTAATAAGCCTGTGCCTAAAAAGATATACCCCCATTACGGCGAAAGAATATCGAGAAAGAAAGTATTAATAATATTCCTTCCCTCCTCACGCTACCCATAAAATCTTCTCTATTACTCGCTCTCGCTCCTAAAACTAAAGTAAGTGTAAATCAAGGCTCAGAGTCATTTGCCTCCCCTATCTCCTCCTAGTGAGTCACAATCCCCCCTTCCACCCCCCCCTTCGCGCTCTGTGCGCACTTGTATTTACTGCACTCCTGATACACAACGATTGTTGTGTTGTCATTAGTATCAAGAAAGCAAGTATCCTGCGAGATACACATATCCTAGATAAGGTTTTATATTGCTCTATATTGTGTTGTAATATCTGCTGAATTGTCCTGTGTCTGACTGTGGTAATATACGTGTACGGTTTTGCCGAGAGTTTTTGTGTCCTGCCTCTCTTTATTGCACTAGCTCCGGTCTTGAAAGAGGACCGCACTCCACGTTGGGTGAAATAGGAACGAGAAGTCGAGCCTAATTCTACCCAGCATTACAACTTCCTTTCACAATATTCCTTCACAGTAATGGGAGTATGTCTTTATAGGGGAATCTCCAGGCGGCATAGGCTTATTAACTGTATAACAGGGATGTCACTCATAAGTATAGTCAATCAAATCTTGTTCCACACTCTCGTCCTTTAACTTCTCACTGTGATCTTATTCACCCCGATATTCACTATATGAAATCACTGCACAATACTTACATTAGGGGAAATCACACTTAACCTAAATCACTCGTGCTACAATATCACACGTATTCATCAGGGGGATAGGCAGGAACATGTCATCGGCGATCCTGCCGGGCTAGGGGCACCGCCAATGCGAGGCGTGCCGAGAGGGCACGGGATAACTCGTAAGGGCGTCCTCTCGCGTCCTGGGCTTCCCGTGGCTTTTGGGCTTGGCTCAGGCGTGTGGCCCTCGGGACTGGGGCCGAATAGCTCCAGGAACCTCTGTGATAAGTCCCGGCGTCGTGGGGGCGTAGAGGGATCACGCACGGGTGTCCTGGGGAGAACCGAGACTGTGGGCTGCGGTCTCCAGCGTCTAGGGGCGCCGACAGGGGAGGGCTGCAGCAGCGACTTCCACTAGGGTCCGTCAGGTGCGTCTGCTCTAGAGCCAGGTGTAGGGAACCGAGACCAGGGCAGGCTGTGAGGCCTGTCTGGGTCACTCTGGGACAGGAAGCCTGGGCTCTAGTCTACTGCCGTGGGGACGTCTCTCCACTCACCTCTCTCTGCACACCCTCAGAGCGACAGTAGATCATCTCACGAGGAAGGGAGCGACAATAGGTCGTCTCTACCAAGACACTCTCAGAGCGACCATAGATCGTCTCATGAGGATGGGAGCGACCATAGATCGTCTCTACCGGAGCACTTTCGGAGCGACCATAGATCGTCTCACGAGGATGGGAGCGACCATAGATCGTCTCTACTGGAGCACTTTCGGAGCGACCATAGATCGTCTCACGAGGATGGGAGCGACCATAGATCATCTCACGGGGATGGGAGCGACCATAGATCGTCTCACGAGGATGGGAGCGACCATAGGTCATCTCTACCAAAGCACTGTCGGAGCGACCATGGATCGTCTCACGAGGATGGGAGCGACCATAGATTGTCTCTACCAGAACACTTTCGGAGCGACCATAGATCGTCTCACGAGGATGGGAGTGACCATAGATCGTCTCTACTGGAGCACTTTCGGAGCGACCATAGATCGTCTCACGAGGATGGGAGCGACAATGAATCGTCTCTACCGGAGCACTTTTGGAGCGACCATAGATCGTCTCACGAGGATGGGAGCGACCATAGATTGTCTCTACCGGAGCACTTTCGGAGCGACCATAGATCGTCTCACGAGGATTGGAGCGACCATAGATCGTCTCTACCGGAACACTTTGGGAGCGACCATAGATCGTCTCTACCGGAACACTTTGGGGGCGACCATAGATCGTCTCTACCAGAGGGGCGCCGTCTGGAGAGTCTTTTCTAACTCCACCCCTAGCTGACTCAACAATTCCACTCCACGAAGGTAGTGTCCTTCTCCTACGGTGGCGACGGCGTGGTGGCTGCATGACAGAGGGGCGCACGGCCCTGGCTGACATATGTCGCTGTTGCCGGGAGTGGTGGTGACTGGTGGCGGCTACCCCGTGGGGTCCGTGTGGGGGTGTTGGTGCATCCTCGGGCATACTAAGCTGTGTTTGGCTTGCCCTGTCGTCGGGGGTACTATGGTATTTCTCGGGGGCACTGTTCTTTAAGCCACGCATTTCACCACTCTCCCCCTATAAAAAGTCACGTCCTCGTGGCTGGAGGTGGAACGCTTGTGTGTTGGAGGTGGTGTAGACGGGCTGGAGGTGTTGTAGCGCAGTTTGCCAGGTGACAGTGTAGGGGTTCTCTTCTTGTGCTGGGTCGCAGGTGAGGAAGAATGTGGAGGTGGCGCTGGTAGACTGGAGGAGGTTTAGCAGGTGGTGTGGCCCACGGAGTCTGTGGTTCCTGCCAAGGGTAGGTGCCCATACGGCCCGCTTCACTCTCATCTTGCTTGGTGTGGCTGTCGGTGTGGTTGGGAGCTGAATGCTGGATACTGCAGGTAAGGGCTGGGTTTTGTGCCGTGGTAATGCGGCGTTGAGTCTCTGGAGAGTACAGGTAGAAGGGATTTGGGCCTGATGTAGCTTGACGGTGTGAAGTCGTGGAGAGGTGGGTGGTGTAGGGGTGTGCGAGTATCGGGTGGGCGGGTGTGAGAGGCGGCCCGAGTGGGTGGTGGTGGTCTTGAGGGTCAGGGTGGGGGGAGAAGTGGGCGTCTGGGATGGGCGGGTTGTTTTGTGTGTTGTGGGCGCATTGGGGCGCGGTGTTGGCGGAGTGGGTGTACGGATGGTGGGTGGGGGAGGGGGGGTGGTAGTGGGTTGTGGTGAGGGTGTGGTGGCATGGGCGGAAGATGTGGAAGTGGGCGTTGAGGGGGAGGCCATGGAAGGAAGGGGTGAGGGTGAGGGAGGGGTGGCGGGGGAGGCGTCAGGTGAGGTGCTGGGGGTGGTGGTGGCCGGGGAGGTGGAGATGGTAGGGGGAGTGGAGTGGGAGGGTGAGGAGGAAACATAGCACTCATATGTGACTGTAGAGGGTGGTGCGGGAGCCGGAGGGGGCTGGGGGTGTGGGGCCAGAGCGGGGGAGGTGGGCATGTGGAAACCGCACGTGACGGTTGCAGAGGGTACGAGGAGTGCCGTGATAGTCTACGACTACTTGGTATGGGTTGGGGACTTTGGTGATTGTGTGGGGCCCCATGAAACGGGGGGCGAGCTTGTGGGGAGTGGGAAGTTGGGCGACGACGACTGTGTCACCCGGGTTGAAAGGGTTGGAGGCTGTGTCAGGTCCAAGGTCTAGGTTCTTTTGTAGGTGGTATATCCGCCCTTTTAGCAGGTGTAGCGGGTCTGTAGTGGGAGCGGAAGCGGGCGGTTGCAGGTGATGGTGTAGGGGTAGTAGGAGGGGGGTTTCACCAAAGATTCTTTCGTGGGGGGAAACCCCGTCTTCTCGGGGGCACGAATTCATGCCCCATTGGACAATTTTTACATGTGCCGGCCAATCGTCTTTTGTAGCCTCGATTCTGGTGCGTAGCTGATTGATAAGGGTACAATGGCTACGTTCACATACCACGTTCCCTTGTGGCCAGTATGGTGAGGAGTGGGAGATCTTGTACCCGATAATCTTGGCTAGTTCTTCCCAGACTTTTCCGGAGAACTCGGGGGGGGCATTATCAGAATGGATGGCTTGGGGAATGCCAAAGTAAGGGAACACGTGTCGGAGTAGGGCATCGGCGACAGCGACGGCATGATGTTCCTTAGCTGGGCAGGCTACTATGAATTTGGAGTACGTGTCTACAAAAATGACCACGTATTTATATCCAGATTTAGGGGGAAGAGGGCCTACTACGTCAATTGCCAGGAGTTGCCAGGGCTTGTGGGAGGTGATATGGCCAGATGGCCCAGCGGTCCGGGTGATATCTTTCCCTAGCACGCAGGCGCGGCAAGTCTGGATAATTTCCTTGGCGAGGGTGGAGGGATTTGGGGCCCAGTAAATATCATTGAACACTTGTAGTAATTTTTTGGTGCCCAAGTGGATGCCGTTGTGGGCATGTAGGTGGCGCAGGGTGTCACGTGCCGCATTAGGGGTCAAGAGGATGTGTCTGGACAGGGTTAGAAGGTGGTCGTCCTGTCGGCACAGCTTGGGGAATAGGTGAGCAGGGATCCAGGGGGGCCGTTCCTTGTGGTGCCAGAGTTGTAGTAGGTCGGGGTCCGGCTGTACCGCGTGGATGGGGAGGCGGGAGAGGGCATCTACATTGGTGTGGAGCTTTCTGGGTCTGTATGAAATCTCGTACTGAAACTCCTGTAGGGTGTCACGCCACCAGACGAGTTGGGCATTATGGGAGTCTGGTTGGTGCAACCACTGGAGTGATTGGTGGTCGGTGATTATCGTGACTTGGGTCCCGGAAAGATAAGCCCTAAAATATTGGAGGGCCCAGATTATGCCGAGGCATTCTCGCTTGGTGGCAGCATAATTTTTTTCAGCTGGGTTCAGAGTGCGGCTGGCGGCAGGCGATGATGTGTTCCCGGCCAGCCTGCACCTGGGCTAGGACGGCGCCTATCGCGGTAAGGGATACATCCGTATAGAGGCGAAAAGGGAGGGCATAGTCGGGGAAGGCCACGATGGGGGCCGAGACAAGCTTGTCTTTCAGCTGTTGAAAAGCAGCTCGCCGATCCTCGGTCCAGAGGAAAGGTTCCCCTTTTCGTGTCAAGTCGTGAAGAGGCTTAGCGATCTGCGTGAATCCCTTCACGAAGCGACAGTAATAGGACGTGAGTCCCAGGAGGCGCAGACGCCGTGGACATCCTGCGGAGGTGGTATGTCCGCTATGGCACAGAGCTTGTCGGAATCTGGGGAAATTCCTGTTTGGGAAATAGTATGTCCTAGGAACGAGACAGTCTTAGCGG
Organism: Coenobita brevimanus; assembly: GCF_032717465.1. Lineage (NCBI taxonomy): Eukaryota > Metazoa > Arthropoda > Malacostraca > Decapoda > Coenobitidae > Coenobita > Coenobita brevimanus. Next base: position 34,512,241 of record NC_137008.1, on the reverse strand, counting down.
CCAGGACACATTTAGAAGGATGTAGCTTGAAGCCTGCCTGGAGAATTCTGGTGATAACTCGACGGAGGTGCTGCAAGTGGTTGGCCCAGGTCTGGCTAAAAACAATGACATCGTCAAGATAAGCTAAACATATTTCCCAAGTGAGGCCACTCAAGACAGATTCCATTAGTCTGGAGAAAGTGGCAGGGGCGTTGCAGAGGCCGAATGGCAGAACATTGAATTCGTAATGTTTGCCATTACTGGTGGAAAAGGCCGTCTTGCCTCGATGGTCCGGGTGGACGGGGACCTACTAGTATCCAGACTGGAGGTCGAGGGTAGAAAACCAAGAGGCCCCGTAGAGGGAGTCTAGGGAATCGTCAATGCGGGGGAGGGGGTGGCATCTTTAATGGTGACGTCGTTCACATGGCGGTAGTCGATGCAAAACCGCATCGTGCCGTCTTTCTTTTTTACTAGAATGACGGGGGAGGACCACGAGCTGGTGGAGGGGGAGATAACACCTGCCTCTTCCATTTCGCGCACCTGGTGGTTCTCCTCTTCTCTCTGTCAGGGGTTCTTGTGTCGGGAAGGTTGTCGTATAGGTGGGCCTGTCGTATGGATTTCATGCGACAGGTACGTGGTATGCCCTATATCTGCTGGTCCTGTCACAAACAAATCCTGGAAATCCAGGAGGCGGCGGCGTAGGGTGTCTGACTGTTGGTTGGAGAGATGGTCAGGGATGGGGGGTAGAGGGGTTGGGAGGTGGGAGGGGGATGGGGCACAGGGCTCGGCTTCCTCCATCTCTCCGATGATAAGCCCTTTGGGGAGAGTGAGAGAGGACGGGGCGAGATTGGCGATGTGGATGGCGGCGTGGTGGGGAGGGAGGAAGGTGGGGGACACAAGGCAGGCAGAAAGGGGTCTGGAGGGGAGGAGGAGGGAGAACAAAACGGATGGACTTGAGGGCCTGTTAAGGGGCACCCATGCCTCATGGTGGGAGGGGATGGTAACGGCGGCGGAGATGGTGGCAGGGAAAGAGGGGGCAGGAGTGGGGTGGAAAGGCACGGGAGGGGGAGGAGAGGGAGGTGGAAAAAGGGGGGAAGAAGGGGGGCACTGGGGGGAGGAAGAGGGCGAATCCTCCGGCCGGGGCCGCGGCGTGCATGTGCAAACGGCTGGGGTGGAACGGGGTGGGGGGCGGAACTGGAGTTGTCAGTGGCAACAGTCGATCATGGCTCCGAGTTTTTGGAGCAAGTCCAGCCCTAAATACCCGTCATAACTCCGGCAGGAGGAATCAAAAATGATGAATGGATGTTGGGTGGACACTGGCTGGTGGGTGTTGACCCGTAGGGCCTGAGTTTCCCCATGGATGGGCAGGGGGCCATCCCCCGCGTCCACAAGGTGAGTGGTAGTAGGGCGGAGTGGGCCAAACCGCGACTTGTAGTGGGAGAAATAGTGGCTGTAAAGGCAGGACCTGGCCGCTCCCATATCGACTAGTAGTCTGACCTTCACGCCATTTATTTTCATCTTGTGGTATACTGGGGGGCGATACTTAGGGGTGATGGCCCCTGCCACTGTGGGTTGGTGCGGGGGCGGGCCTAAAAATCCAGCTGGCTAGGGCTCTCGTTCTCCTGTTCCTGCTCTAGTTCTCCTGGATGGGGCTCGTCCACGGGCATCAGCTCGTCCCCTGGGGCCTCGCCTTCTAAGGCAGACACTTTACGTGAACCCGGGGCTGTGATTCTGCGGCGAGCAGCTTTAAGCTGGTCCCGTATGTCATGAAGGGGGCAGCGGGAGATGCAGGCTGTGAATTCCCACGGGTTGATAAGAATTAGGTTTGGGTTTTCTCGCGGGGAGGGGCGCCGACGGGAGGGGTGTGCCCTGGGCGGGCTAGGCGTCGGGGTCGGGCTGGTGTGAGGCAGAGGTGGACGCGATGTGGCTGGGGGAGCCGGGGGTCGGGTGGGGAATTTCTTAACAACATTAATTTGTTGTGGAGAAGGGCAGGCGGTCAGGAGGCGCCGCATCAGCTGTATATCTCTATCCATGTCTCCTATTGGGTCATGGATAGTGAAGTGTTGTTTCACAACACTTGGGAGTACTCTGAGCAGAGTATTAAATGTATGCTGATTCCGGGTTTCCTCATCTGCCTCCGGGTAGGCAGCAGTAACCAGGCATCTTGCCTGTATCAGGGTATTATCTAAATCCCCGTCGAATGAAAAACTATCCAATTTGGATAGAGCCACTACTTTCCCTAATGATGGGGTGATGGCTTGTACGGTGAACTTTGTAAAGTTCTGCCAGGTGAGTTCTGGGACGATTTTCGGTGCTATGTTCGCCGCCGCTTTACAAAATAGTGGTAGTGTGACTGCAATTTTTTGTTGGTCATTCTCAAAGCCAATATCCAGTAAGGGTTTAATTATTGCCAGATATGTGTGCATATCATACTGGTCGGGGTCAAACTTGGGTAACTGAACGTGCGGTTTGGTTGCCATTTTGCCAAATATTTCCTGATTACCTCTCTCTTACGCCCGGGTCCAGATCCCACCACTGCCACCAGTGTAATGCTAGGTGAAATTAGGCTCGACTTCTCGTTCCTATTTCACCTAACGTGGAGCGGGGTCCTCTTTCGAGACCGGAGCTTAGTGCAATAAAGAGAGGCAGGACACAAAAACTCTAGGCAACAACCTTTACACGTATATTACCACAATCAGACACAGGACAAATCAGCAGATATTACAGCATAATACATAGCAATATAAAACTTTGTCTAGGATATGTATATCTCGCAGGATACTTGCTTCTCTGATAGTAATGACAACACAATCAATCCTAGTGTATCAAGAGTGCAGTAAATATAGGCACGCGCGGGAGGCGCAGGGGTGGTTGAGTCTCACGAGGAGGAGATAGGGGAGGTGCGGGGAGTGACTTGTGACGGCTAGGGGAAAGTTATGGTAATACTAGAGAGCGGCAGATATTAGCCGTGAAGTTTATATGGTTTCCACTAGCCAAGGGACTTTGGCAATTGATTTTATTCTTGATTCACACTTACTCGGGATATTGGAGGGAGAGAGGGTGATAAACAAGATTTAAGGGTAGCGTGGGGGAGGAAGAGAATACCATTAATACTTCCTTTCACAATATTCCTTCACAGTAATGGGAGTATGTCTTTATAGGGGAATCTCCAGGCGGCACAGGCTTATTAATTGTATAACAGGGATGTCACTCGTAAGTATAGTCAATCAGATCTTGTTCCACACTCACGTCCTTTAACTTCTCACTGTGATCTTATTCACCCCGATATTCACTATATGAAATCACTGCACAATACTTACATTAGGGGAAATCACACTTAACCTAAATCACTCGTGCTACAATATCACACGTATTCATCAGGGGGATAGGCAGGAACATGTCATCGGCGATCCTGCCGGGTTAGGGGCACCGCCAATGCGAGGCGTGCCGAGAGGGCACGGGATAACTCGTAAGGGCGTCCTCTCGCGTCCTGGGCTTCCCGTGGCTTTTGGGCTTGGCTCAGGCGTGTGGCCCTCGAGACTGGGGCCGAATAGCTCCAGGAACCTCTGTGATAAGTCCCGGCGTCGTGGGGGCATAGAGGGATCACGCCTGGATGCCCTGGGGAGAACCGAGACTGTGGGCTGCGGTCTCCAGCGTCTAGGCGCGCCGACAGGGGAGGGCTGGGCAGCGACTTCCACTGGGGTCCGTCAGGTGCGTCTGCTCTAGAGCCAGGCGTAGGGAACCGAGACCAGGGGAGGCTGTGAGGCCTGTCTGGGTCACTCTGGGACAGGAAGCCTGGGCTCTAGTCTCCTGCCGTGGGGACGTCCCTCCACTCACCTCTCTCTGCACACCCTCGGAGCGACAGTAGATCGTCTCACAAGGAAGGGAGCGACAATAGGTCTTCTCTACCAAGACACTCTAGGAGCGACCAAAGATCGTCTCATGAGGATGGGAGCGACCATAGATCGTCTCTACTGGAGCACTTTCGGAGCGACCATAGATCATCCCACAAGGATGGGAGCGACCATAGATCGTCTCTACCAGAGCACTGTCGGAGCGACCATAGATCGTCTCACGAGGATGGGAGCGACCATAATTCGTCTCTACCGGAGCACTTTCGGAGCAACCATAGATTGTCTCACGAGGATGGGAGCAACCATAGATCATCTCTACCGGAGCACTGTCAGAGCGACCAAGGATCGTCTCACGAGGATGGGTGCGACCATAGATCGTCTCTACCGGAACACTTTTGGAGCGACCATAGATCGTCTTACGAGGATGGGAGCGACCATAGATCGTCTCTACCGGAGCACTTTCTGAGCGACCATAGATCGTCTCACGAGGATGGGAGCGACCATGGATCGTTTCTACCAGAGCACTTTCGGAGCGACCATAGATCGTCTCACGAGGATGGGAGCGACCATAGATCGTCTCTACCAGAGCACTTTCGGAGCGACCATAGATCGTCTCACGAGGATGGGAGCGACCATAGATCGTCTCTACCAGAACACTTTGGGAGCCACCATAGATCGTCTCTACCGGAACACTTTGGGAGTGACCATAGATCGTCTCTACCAGAACACTTTGGGAGCGATCATAGATCGTCTCTACCAGAGGGGCGCCGTCTGGAGTGTCTTTTCTAACTCCACCCCTAGCTGACTCAATAATTCCACTCCACGAAGGTAGTGTCCTTCTCCTACGGTGGCGACGGCATGGTGGCTGCATGACAGAGGGGCGCACGGCCCGAGCTGACATATGTCGCTGTTTCCGGGAGTGGTGGCGACTGGTGGCGGCTACCCCGTGGGGTCCGTGTGGGGGTGTCGGCGCATCCTCGGGCATACTAAGCTGTGTATGGCTTGCCCTGTCGTCGGGGATACTATGGTATTTCTCGGGGGTACTGTTCTTTAAGCCACGCATTTTAAATAGTCCTTACTTTTGATATTCCATAAACATGGGTGTTGTTTGTATATATCGATAAACTCGCACCAAAATCATTTATCAACCCAGATATCAGACATTACGCTCGCCTAATCAGTGAGTGCTTCTCCGGTGACGTTTAACTATAGACTGAAAATAAACCTGCAGGCCTCATCGAAGTCACCTCACAGACTTTAAGGCCTGATCGAACAGATCTCGAACCTGTCCGGTCGCCTGTGAGGTCGAATCAGACGATTGATATTCCACCATACATGCAACGATTCAGTTAAACCACGCCCACAACGTTCTAGCCTGATTGCTGCATCTGCGCGTGAATGGGGGGCCTTGAGTGTATTTCCTGTGTCAGAGAAAAACCACGGAGACGAGAGTGAACAGTGACAGTGCAAGAATGAGGGCAGAATAATATTAGTAACACATAGTGAATTAAATACCCAGACAGAACAGGGAAAGACCATTGAACCCGGACATAGAACCTGAGCACAGAGAAAAGCCAAAAGACGGTGAGCAGTGTCCCCGTGACTAAGTAACTTCCTCAAGTGTTGCGGCCCGTGTTATAATCAATTATAGTGATACTCACTCTCTCGACCCTTGGCCCACTCCACCCATAGTGCATCAGGTTGAGATTATTAAATACACATTTTGCCTATAGACACAATACGGGTATATTGAACTTACGATCCACCATCGAGATATAATTACAGAACTCTACCCGCTGCCTGTGCTATGTGTGTTATATGTTATTGTGAAGTTAACTCTGTAGCCCTGTCCCTACCATATCTTGTAACTCTTTGCTTGTATTGTCACAGTGTATTGAAATAAGCTAATAGATGTGTAAAGGTGTACTGCCTAGTTTTTATGCCCTGTTCCTTTGTGAGTGTTTTATTTCCGGTCCGGAAAGAGGACCTCGCTCAGTCGCGCGTGTTTTTGGCGCGAGAAGTCGAGCCAAAAACACCTCGCATAACACAAATTTATTTCTTAGCTGAGGCTTATATTCCAGGAGCTTGTGCTCTAGGGTCCTTTGTTCAATATATACTGTAATGTCAAGTAGTGTGCAGTGTAAGGTAGTGTCTGTTAGTTATGTGCAATGCACACGGATGTTGCAGTAGTGTTGTATAGCTGTAATGTTAAATATAATTCAGTCTGTACAGTATATTGAAAGTAATGTAGGGGAGGACGGTGATGGTTCGGACAGTGCATTTCCTGAAAAACATATGGGACCTTGGGCCGCGAGATCTTGCGTGTAAGTGGGAGAGTTTGCTTACTTCAACTACACGGAACCTCCAAGCTAGAAATACCACACTTTTTGATGGAGGTCAGATTTTATGTTTTTTCGCATCTCCTATGTAATAATTTAAGTGTATATCGTTAGCTTTACCTTTACGAATATGCCTAGCATTGAATTGTGCATTATCAAGGTGAGTCTGTGTTGCATGTAGACCATATTGCTATGAAAAACAAATGCTAAACTCTCGTGTGAAACTTGAGGGTACCCATCACTTAATTCTATAGATTCGGGATGATTTGGACAGTTGAGGAGAGGGATGGTTCTGACAGTGTCTGAACTATCCCTCCACTATTATGAAGTCATGACCTCATCAAATGATAACGCTACTTCTTTTAATTATTTATATTTGAACACAGTAAAACACCATTCGGAATAGTTATCAGAGAACCTATATTTATAGTTTTGTTTATTTAACCTATTCCACGAAGTGTAAAAAAAAGGACGGGGTATTACAACTTCTATTTCAGTTTTGCAGGCTACAATATGTGTTTAAAGTCCTAAGTTAAGCAGTCAGAAATAGGGAAATAAATTAATAAATCAAGACGTTCAGAGTTTTTTAAAGTCTGAAATAAGGCCTAGAAAATGAAAAGCGAAGTCAATATGAGACAGACAGACAGAGATAGTGGGAGAGAGAGTGTTATGCTGAGTGTTTTTAGGTCGACTCCTCGTCCTAAAAACACTAGCTACTGAGCGGGGTCCTCTTTCCGGACCGGAAGTAAAGCACTAACAAAGGAACAGGACATAAAAACTAGGCAGTCCACCTTAACACATCTATTACTCTTACCTTAATTCTAACACCGTTACAATATTACATAGAATGATATTCAGGATATGGGATACAGATATACAGGGTTACGTTAGGATGACACGGGATATTCAACACACACTGTAATCACACTTAACAATGGATTGTGGTTCTATAAGTGAAGGTGATTGTCTTTCATCAAAGCCCAAAAAGTCTGTTCACAACCACAAGAGGAATATACAGGATTAATAGTCTAGGGGAGGAGTATTACTATAAGAAAGGCAGGGGACGGATCACGACACTCGACTTGATCAACTAGGCGCGGTGACACGCGCCCGCGCATTCGGCTGCCGTTCACGTTGACAGGGGGGAATTCCTTTATTCTGGGATGGAGGAACGACACTAGATTTACTATTATAGAATTACTGTCTGTAAGAAGGGGCAGGTGAGTTTATGGGAATCACGAACACTTATTTGTTGACTTCCTCTAGATCGCACTGTCACTCTGTCACTGTTCCGGTTCCACTTTCTCGGGTATGTTGAGATTAAAGAAGATGTCACTGATCTTACCCGTTTTTCTGGGGTGATATCACTCTGTCGCTATAGGGGGGACCTCTGGGGACTCTACCCGTGGCGGGCGTCACATTACCCGCAGGGGGGAGTCACTACCCGGGTCCGTCCCGTCGATGCGTTGCAGGGAGGCCCTCTTGCCTGAGGCCTCGACCTGGTGTAGACCCTCCTCTCAGGGTTTCGTCGTCGTGATGCAGGGAGGCCCGTCTATGTGGGGCCTCGACCTGATGTAGACCCTCCTCTCAGGGTCTCGTCGTCGTGGTGCAGGGAGGCCCGCCTATGTGGGGCCTCGACCTGGTGTGGTGGCCCTCGGGACTGGGGCCAAACAGGCGGAGGAGGCGTGTCTGGCGACGGAGGCTCCGTGATGGGGGTAGGGCAGCGTTGGTAGGCTGCTGGGCTCGCCTGGGGGTCGGGTCCTGGGGCTGTGGAGGTCTGCCAGGGGACGCGCCGTCAGGTGTGGGCTGCGGCCTCGTCTCCTGCTGGTGCCTGGGGGAGACACGAATTTCCCAGGATTAGGAGGCAGGCCCCGACTGGGGCTTGGTCTCTGCTCCGGCGACACCTTCGGGGCAACTCTCCCGAGTGGTGTCCAGCTACTCCCGTAGGAGTTTGCTGAAGGTAGAAGACACATGGAGACCGTGTTCTCTCTCCTATACAGGGAGGGTAGCACGGAGGCAACTCTCTCTCCTGTCTCCGTCACAGCCATGGCTCCAGGTTGTTTTACCCTGGGACCCACTTTTGGCTTTATACAAGGGACTCTTACCCTTGGGGTGGCTGAGGGTACTGGCCCCTTACAGCTCACTATTGGGCCTCCTGCCCTGTTTGTGGCAGAGGATATTTCTCCCTCGTAGCTCACTAAAGGACCTCCTGTCCGGTTCATGGCAGAGGGTATTTCTCCCTCGTGGCTCACTGTGGCAGAGGGTACTAGCCCCTCGTGGCTCACCAGAGTTGTGGCAGAGGGTGGTGTTCCCTCGTGGCTCACTGTGGCAGAGGTGGGGACACCTCGTGGCTCACCAAGGGACCTCCTGCCCTTAAGGGGTGTAGCTATGGTCGTCACCAAAAAGCTACCAGGGACTGATTTTGTATCACTCCCACCCCACTGCTGTCAATGGTCAGCCCGCTGTTGAGGTTGTTGCGGATCTAGGCTCACCTGGCGTTGGGGCAGTTGCAGGGTAAAATGCCCGCCGTGCCCGCCGCAGGACCTCCCACCTCACCACCCCCCACACCACCACCGAGCCGCCACCCCACCACCACCCCAGGAGGACACACCAGTGAGGTTATTACTCCCGGGCAAGAGGGTCATCGAGGCAGCCCGACCCCGAGCCCTTATTCCCCGCAAGTGCCCCAACCCCAGGCATTCAGGCAAACTGAACTATTGTGTAGTGACCGTCAGACCAGGGGTGGGACTGAAAAGAGGTCAGTCCCAGGTAACATCGTATTGACGGTCTTGTTACACCCTCTAGGGCAGGAAGAGGCCCAAGGGCAGGAAGAGGCCCAAGGCTACGGCCAAAAGAGAGAAAGAGAGATAGACACAGGCTACGGCCTGACAGAGTGTGTAAAGGGGAAGGTGACCCCAGGCTTCGGCCTTAACACGCTGAGGAGAGAGAGTTGCCTGTGTGCATCCCTCTTCAGTTGTTCTTTGGCTACGGCCAGAATACGGTCCAGGGTAGAGAGACCCTGCTACCGTACGTGTAGCGCTACCCAATTACGGAAGAGGCGTCCCGGGGTCGGCCTCTTGCCGCAACGGACGGGTGAACCTGTTCATCCGTTAGTCGCTTTCCGTACGGGCAGACAGTCAGTTTCGGCTGGGGCACGTACCAGGGTGGAGAATTCCCTGACGGTAGGATCTGTCCGTATTGGAGAGAGTGCGGCTCCTGAGCCCCTCACTCTGGCTTGTCTCCTACTGCGGGAGGAACACCACATCGGCGGTACCTTGCCACGGCGAAAGGGCGACCTCGATCACCCTATAGGTGTCCCCCGCACGGCGGGCAAGTTCACGGCTTCAGCCAAAGTGCACAATAGGGGAAGTAGAGCCCCGACTCAGACCTATGGACACACTCAGGGAACCACGAAGAGCGTGAGTCCCCCTTTAGCCTCTTTCCCTTCGGGGAGCCCTTCGTCGCCATCCAGGCTTCTAGGCCAGGAGGAGGCACTAGAGTGGTGGCAAGGCCCGATAACGGACTTACCGCCCACACCCGGGAGTTCTTTAGCCCTATCGGAGCCCTACAGGAGACGCTGCCGCAGCCCAGCCCTGACGGCGCCTCTCCCCCTGAGCACCTGCAGTCCCAGGGCGCCCAGGCCCTCCACCGCAGTCTACAATGACGGAGATCTAGGCTCCCTCACTCCCCGGAAGCAGAGGAAGCAGGCCCGACTACTCCGGCTGTTTGGCCCTAGCCCCGAGGGCCCCCGATCAGGTCGAGGCCCCCAGACCACAGGGCCTCCCTGCACCCCACCAGCGCGGCCCTAGGAAGGAGCCGCCCCTCAGGTCGAGGCCCCAGACAAGGGAGCCTCCCTGACAGTAAGTACCAGTGATTTAATAACCCAGGAAACAAGGGTAAGACAGTGACAGTGACAGTGACCCAGAATACAGTGACAGTGATCCAAAGTACAGTGACAGTGTTTTATAAAAGATATATTAAACAGTGGCATAACAGAAATTCGTGTAACCAGGGTACGAAGTGTAAAGTGTTAAATAACTCAGTCCCCCCCTGCATCAAGGAACCAGGGAGTTTTCTGTGGAACTAGAGGTAGGTGCGCGAGTGAGCCAAAAGGCAAGTGATGTGCCCCCGCGACTTGGTGACAGTGTCGAGTGTCGCCATCCGCACCCTACCTCTATTATAGTAATATCTCCGACACAGACTCCCAATCGCAGTGATCCAAAGTGAAACTCCCCCATTTATTATTATCTACAAGTAACATAATAATTAATTCAAACTAACAATCACAGTGAGGTAATATTCCATTCAAGTAACAGTAAAGAATATCCACGACTGCCCTTTGCCACGTGTTAATATATATTGGATCAGTCTATGTAAACGAGTGTAATATTGTATCTCTGTTCTCCTATGTACCAAATATCGTTGTATGTACACTGTAATGAGTAGAACTTAAGCAATAGATGTGATACGGTATACTGTCTCTTTTTATGCCCTGTTCCTTTGTTAGTGCATTACATCCGGTCTAGTAAAAGGACCCCGTTCCAGTGCTCGTGTTTTTACGACGAGAAGTCGCCTTAAAAACACAGCATTACACTGGTGGCAAGCGGTGGTTCTGGATCTGAGTAAAGCACGGAGGAACGCAGAAAGGAAACTTACACAATGGCAGCCAAACCACACATCCAATTGCCGAGGTTCAACCCGGACCAGTGCAACATAGACGTATATTTGGACATGGTCAAACCCCTCCTGGACATAGGGTTCGACTCAGACAGAGAAAAGATCGCTGTCACACTACCTAACCTGGGTAAAATAATCACTAGTGTCGCACCAAAAATCGTCCCAGAACTGTCATGGGACCAATTCTCACAAATAGTTAGACAGGCATTCACGCCATCAATTAGCCGAGTTGTCGCTCTCTTTCAACTCGACGCCCTCACCTACGACGGAAACCTGGATGACACATTCACCCAGGCTAGGCGCCTCGTCAGCGCTGCCTATCCTGAGGCACCACCAAATGCCCGGGATATCCATACATTCAATGCTCTATTGAGGATCCTCCCCAGCATAGTCAGGGAGCATTTCTCAATCTACGACCCGTCAGGGGACATGGAAAATGACCTACAACTCGTCCAACGTCTGCTCGCCGCCCGCCCCACACCACAGCCACTCCACGCGGTGACACGTTTTCCTACAAGGCAACACCCCCCTTCCAAACCTAAGCTGCCGCCTCACCAGCCAACTACTGAGCTGCCCCCCACAGTCCCTAGAGCTTACCCGCAGAAGAAGCGCTCAAACCCCAGGGAACAAGGAAACCTCATCACTATTAACCCCTGGGAATTCACGGCTTGCAGCCGCACCTGCCCTCTACACGACATTAGGGAACAGCTCAAAGCTAGCAGGCACAGAAGCTTTCAACAAGGGCGCAAGAAAGTCTCCTCCTTAGACGCCGCCGCCCAGGAAGACGACACACCGCCGCACGCTTTCTCGGGAACAGACGACGATGACCAAGAAGACACCACTCCACAACAGATGGATTTTTAGGCCCGCCCCCGCACCTCCCCACGGTGGCGGGGGCCACCTCACAGAACTACAGACCCCCAGTTTACAACAAGATTTGGCTAAACGGGGTCAAGCATACGGGAGCAGCCAGATCGTGCCTCTACTCCCACTTCTACTCCCGCCACATGGGTGCATTCGGCCCCCTCTTCCCCACCTCAGCCAACCTCGTCGACGCGGGGGACGGCCCCCTGCCTATCCGTGGGGAAACTCGGGCCCTTCAGACCCACACCCATCAGCAAATATCCCCTAGCCACCCATTCATCATATTCGACTCAACATGCAGTCAATATGATGGATATTTAGGGCTGGACCTCCTCCAGAAATTACACGCCACCATTGACTGCCATCAACGCCGCCTCCACTTCAATCCAGCCCACCAGAACCAACCAGCAGTCAAGAAGAAGGAAGAAAAAAAAAAGAACACCCACCCCCACACACTACCATCAGACACTCACCTGTCCCATACCACAGACACACCTAAACCCAACCCAGCCCCTCACACCACTAGACTCCCATCACCACCACCCACCACTCATCATCTGCATCCCTCCCCATCTTTTTCAGCCACTGTCGCCTCCTCTATCACCATTCCACCACACCATGAAGCTTGGGTAAAACTGAACAAACCTTCCCATACCTCCGTTCTCTTCTCACCATCCATCCCCACCGGACCACTCTCTTCCTGTCTAGTAAGCCCCACCTTCCTCCCCCCACATGCCCAAGAAATCCGTATCGCCAACCTCGCTACTACACCACTAACCTTACCAAGAGGACTCACCATCGGCGATACTGAAGAAGCCGAACCATGCCCAACGCCACCCCCAGACCCACCCACTCTCCCCGCCCTACCATCACACCTATCCCCAACCCAAACCAACAGCCTCCGACAACTCCTCCTGGATTTTCAAGACCTATTCTCCTCAGGCCCGACCGACCTTGGCCATACCACCTATCTCAGCCATGAGATACACACGACAGGACCTCCAATTCGCCAACCATCACGACGGAAAAATCCTAAGCAACGAGAGGAAGAAGACCGGCAGGTCCAGGACATGCTAGATGCCGGCGTAATCTCCAACTCTACTAGCCCATGGTCCTCTCCGGTGGTACTCGTAAGAAAAAAAGACGGGACAATGCGTTTCTGCGTTGACTACCGCCGAGTAAATGATGTCACAATCAAAGACGCCACTCCCCTGCCATGCATCGAAGACTCACTTGACTCGTTACATGGCTCGACATGGTTCTCCACCTTAGACCTGCAGTCGGGTTACTGGCAAGTCCCTGTGCATCCCGACGACAAACACAAAACCGCCTTCTCCACATCGAATGGCAAACATTACGAGTTCAGTGTCCTCCCTTTCGAACACTGCAACGCCCCTGCCACATTCTCCCGTTTAATGGAGTCCATCCTTAGCGGTTTAACTTGGGAGACTTGCTTAGCATACCTCGATGACGTCATTGTTTTCAGTCGTACATGGACCGACCACCTTCACCGCCTCAAGCAAGTGTTTCACCGCATATGCCAAGCAGGACTTAAACTGAAACCAACGAAATGCGTATTGGCAGAGAGATCAGTGTCTTTCCTGGGACATCTCATTAATGCCGAGGGCATCTCACCAGACCCAGATAAGCTTCGAGCCATCGCAGAAATCCCACTACCCCGTGACGTGCACGAAGTCAGAGCCTTCCTGGGGTTAACATCGTACTACAGGCGATTCGTCAAAGGATTCGCTGACATCGCAAAACCCCTTCACGAACTAACAAAAAAAGGTGAGCCTTTTCTGTGGGCCGAGACAAGACAAACGGCCTTTACCACCCTCAAATCAAAATTAACCACCGCCCCAGTAGTTGCGTTCCCAGACTACAACCTCCCATTCCGCCTGTATACTGATGTGTCCCTCATCGCCATAGGAGCTGTCCTTGTGCAGGTACAAAATGGGAGAGAACACATCATCGCCTGTGCCAGTCGCACCCTTAACACGGCAGAGCGGAACTACGCGGCCACAAAGCGTGAGTGCCTAGGGATCATCTGGTCCCTAGAATATTTCAAGTCCTACATCTCAGGCACCCACGTAGTAGTCATTACGGATCACCAATCCCTACAGTGGCTACGGCAGTCAAACACAAACAATGCCCAACTGATACGCTGGCGAGAAACCCTCGAAGAATATGACTTCGAAATCGCATACCGACCAGGCAAGCTACACACCAACGCTGATGCCCTATCCCGTCTCCCAATCAACGCCATCAAGACAGAACCCGACCTGGTTCAAATGTGGATTAATAAACAACGCCCAACTTGGATTCCACAGACCACATTCACCAAACTCCACCCACATGGCGAACATCTCTTTGACCCGAACGGACACATTGTCCTCAGCCCAGCTACGGCCCACGACACCATGCTCCACCTCCATGCCCACAACGGCATCCACCTGGGAACGAAGAAGCTGCTACAAATCTTTAACGATATGTACTGGACCCCTAACCCATCCACCATCGCAAAGAAGATCATACAATCATGCTGAGCATGCGCCCTTGGGAAAGACATCACCTGAACACCAGGCCCTACAGGAAAAGTCACAGCACAAAAACCGTGGCAACTACTCTCCCTAGACGTCGTTGGCCCCCTTACACCAAAAGCAGGCTACAAGTACATAATTACCTTCGTGGATGTATATTCTAAGTTCATCATCGCCTGCCCCGCCAAGGACCACACCACACTGTCAGTCGCTGACGCCCTCACCCGACATGTTTTCCCTTATTTTGGGATTCCACAGGCCCTTCATTCGGATAATGCTCCAGAATTTACGGGAAAGATCTGGGAAGAACTAGCCAGCATATTCGGATACAACATCTCTCACTCATCCCCCTACTGGCCCATAGGCAACAGCGTATGCGAAAGAAGCCATCGCTCCCTTATGAATCAGGTCCGCACACGCATTACGCAAACGGGAAATGAAGACTGGCCTGCACACGTCAAGATCATACAATGGGGGTTAAATACGTGCCCAAGAGAAGATGGAATAACCCCGCACGAACACGAGAGAGTGTTCGGGGAACCACCCCTACTCCTGCCACTCCGCCACCACCTACAACTGCCCACTCCACCCTCCACCACCGACCCTCTCCACCACCTCAAATGCCGCCTCCACCACCTACACTCAAAACAAGATCTAGCACCTGACACAACCCACTCCAACCCATACACACCTGGCCAATCTGTTGTGGTTGCAAACCTCCCTACCCCACCGAAGACCTCCCCCCGATTCAACGGACCTTACAAAATTGTGCGAGTACCTAACCCATACCAAGTCACCGTGGATCAACAGGGGCAACACCGCACATATAGAAACCGCCACGTGCGCCCCTTCAACCCACCCGACACCACCCACCCCCGCACTAAGCCTACCTCCACCCCGGCCCGCACACCTGGCCACCCTGACCTTCCTCAACATCACCCCCCAGACTCCTACTACTACTCCTTCTCACCCCCCTCCTCAAACTCTCCACCTACCAGCCCTCCCCCCAATACACCATCACCACAACCTCATACCACCACCACTACTTCACAACCAGACACTCACCCACCGAACACCCCTCCACCCACCACCTCTCAACCCATCCCACCCAGGCCGCCCTCGTCACCACAGCCGCCCACCTCCCCCGAGAATCACGCCACCCCCACACCCACCACTGCCCTCCCTCATGACCACTCCCATTATACACGCCACACCGCACCACCAACCATCCCCGCACCTCAGCACCGTACACCCTCACCGCCACCACACACTCAACCAGCCTCACCACCCACACCCACCATAACCACGACCACCACCAGATCAGGACGACTCTCACGCCCACCCACAAGATACACCCCGACACCTCCACCCAGCACACACCTACCCCAAAATCCACCATCCCCACCCACCCCCAACACCTCCCCCATAACCCTACCCCTCCACCAAGCACGTTGGAACTTTCCCAACTCCCAATTCCCCAAAGGACAACGCTCCTCCCACCACATTAGCCCAAATAAAAGCACCAACCTCCCATCACTCTCCAGCATTCAAATTTCGTCTCCCCACCAGGCACCATTCCCCGAGATGAAGGTGACAAGGGTCCGATGGCAACCTTACAGCCACCCACCAACCAGAATCAGAGGCACCGACCACCTGCTACACTTCCTACGCCGGACCAACCAGCCGTCCTCCCTCCACTTCACGCTCAGCCCCCACCAGGAGCCCAACCAATTCACCACGCACTGGATCAGCTTCACCCAACACCTTACCCCGGCCTACCAGACAGCCACCTCCACCACCTACCACCTCCAGTCACGGGGCTGTGACTTCAACGACGCGGAGGGTGGTAAAATGCCCACCGTGCCCGCCGCAGGACCTCCCACCTCACCACCCCCCACACCACCACCGAGCCACCACCCCAGGAGGACACACCGGTGAGGTTAGTAGTCCCGGGCAAGAGGGTCATCGGGGCAGCCCGACCCCAAGCCCCTATTCCCCGCAAGTGCCCCAACCCCAGGCGTTCAGGCAATCTGAACTACTGTGCGGGCGGGGTAGTGACCGTCAGACCAGGGGTGGGACTGAAAAGAGGTCAGTCCCAGGTAACACCGTATTGACGGTCTTGTTACACCCTCTAGGGCAGGAAGAGGCCCAAGGGCAGGAAGAGGCCCAAGGCTACGGCCAAAAGAGAGAAAGAGAGATAGACACAGGCTACGGCCTGACAGAGTGTGTAAAGGGGAAGGTGACCCCAGGCTCCGGCCTTAACACGCTCAGGAGAGAGAGTTGCCTGTGTGCATCCCTCTCCAGTTGTTCTTTGGCTACGGCCAGAATACGGTCCAGGGTAGAGAGACCCTGCTACCGTACGTGCAGCGCTACCCAATTATGGAAGCAGCGTCCCGGGGTCGGCCTCTTGCCGCAACGGACGGGTGAACCTGTTCATCCGTTAGTCGCTTTCCGTATGGGCAGACACTCAGTTTCGGCTGGGACACGTACCAGGGTGGAGAATTCCCTGACGGTAGGATCTGTCCGTATTGGAGAGAGTGCGGCTCGTGAGCCCCTCACTCCGGCTTGTCTCCTACTGCGGGAGGAACACCACGTCAGCGGTACCTTGCCACGGCGAAAGGGCGACCTCGATCACCCTATAGGTGTCCCCCGCACGCCGGGCAAGTTCACAGCTTCAGCCAAAGTGCACAATAGGGGAAGTAGAGCCCCGACTCAGACCTATGGACACACTCAGGGAACCACGAAGAGCGTGAGTCCCCCTTTAGCCTCTTTCCCTTCGGGGAGCCCTTCGTCGCCATCCAGGCTTCTAGGCCGGGAGGAGGCACTAGAGTGGTGGCAAGGCCCGATAACGGACTTACCGCCCACACCCGGGAGTTCTTTAGCCCTATCGGAGCCCTACAGGAGACGCTGCCGCAGCCCAGCCCTGACGGCGCCTCTCCCCCTGAGCACCCGCAGTCCCAGGACGCCCAGGCCCTCCACCGCAGTCTACAACGACGGAGATCTAGGCTTCCTCACTCCCCGGAAGCAGAGGAAGCAGGCCCGACTACTCCGGCTGTTCGGCCCTAGCCCCGAGGGCCACCGATCAGGCCGAGGCCCCCAGACCACAGGGCCTCCCTGCACCCCACCAGCGCGGCCCTAGGAAGGAGCCGCCCCTCAGGTCGAGGCCCCAGACAAGGGAGCCTCCCTGACAGTAAGTACCAGTGATTTAATAACCCAGGAAACAAGGGTAAGACAGTGACAGTGACAGTGACCCAGAATACAGTGACAGTGATCCAAAGTACAGTGACAGTGTTTTATAAAAGATATATTAAACAGTGGCATAACAGAAATTCGTGTAACCAGGGTACGAAGTGTAAAGTGTTAAATAACTCAGTCCCCCCCTGCATCAAGGAACCAGGGAGTTTTCTGTGGAACTAGAGGTAGGTGCGCGAGTGAGCCGAAAGGCAAGTGATGTGCCCCCGCGACTTGGTGACAGTGTCGAGTGTCGCCATCCGCACCCTACCTCTGTTATAGTAATATCTCCGACACAGACTCCCAATCGCAGTGATCCAAAGTGAAACTCCCCCATTTATTATTATCTACAAGTAACATAATAATTAATTCAAACTAACAATCACAGTGAGGTAATATTCCATTCAAGTAACAGTAAAGAATATCCACGACTGCCCTGTGCCACGTGTTAATATATATTCGATCAGTCTATGTAAACGAGTGTAATATTGTATCTCTGTTCTCCTATGTACTAAATATCGTTGTATGTACACTGTAATGAGTAGAACTTAAGCAATAGATGTGATACGGTATACTGTCTCTTTTTATGCCCTGTTCCTTTGTTAGAGCATTACATCCGGTCTAGTAAAAGGACCCCGTTCCAGTGCTCGTTTTTTTACGACGAGAAGTCGCCTTAAAAACACAGCATTACACTGGTGGCAAGCGGTGGTTCTGGATCTGAGTAAAGCACGGAGGAACGCAGAAAGGAAACTTACACAATGGCAGCCAAACCACACATCCAATTGCCGAGGTTCAACCCGGACCAGTGCAACATAGACGTATATTTGGACATGGTCAAACCCCTCCTGGACATAGGGTTCGACTCAGACAGAGAAAAGATCGCTGTCACACTACCTAACCTGGGTAAAATAATCACTAGTGTCGCACCAAAAATCGTCCCAGAACTGTCATGGGACCAATTCTCACAAATAGTGAGACAGGCATTCATGCCATCAATAGGCCGAGTTGTCGCTCTCTTTCAACTCGACGCCCTCACCTACGACGGAAACCTGGATGACACATTCACTCAGGCTAGGCGCCTCGTCAGCGCTGCCTATCCTGAGGCACCACCAAATGCCCGGGATATCCATACATTCAATGCTCTATTGAGGATCCTCCCCAGCATAGTCAGGGAGCATTTCTCAATCTACGACCCGTCAGGGGACATGGAAAATGACCTACAACTCGTCCAACGTCTGCTCGCCGCCCGCCCCACACCACAGCCACTCCATGCGGTGACACGTTTTCCTACAAGGCAACACCCCCCTTCCAAACCTAAGCTGCCGCCTCACCAGCCAACTACTGAGCTGCCCCCCACAGTCCCTAGAGCTTACCTGCAGAAGAAGCGCTCAAACCCCAGGGAACAAGGAAACCTCATCACTATTAACCCCTGGGAATTCACGGCTTGCAGCCGCACCTGCCCTCTACACGACATTAGGGAACAGCTCAAAGCTAGCAGGCACAGAAGCTTTCAACAAGGGCGCAAGAAAGTCTCCTCCTTAGACGCCGCCGCCCAGGAAGACGACACACCGCCGCACGCTCTCTCGGGAACAGACGACGACGACCAAGAAGACACCACTCCACAACAGATGGATTTTTAGGCCCGCCCCCGCACCTCCCCACGGTGGCGGGGGCCACCTCACAGAACTACAGACCCCCAGTTTACAACAAGATTTGGCTAAATGGGGTCAAGGCACGTCTACTAGTGGATACGGGAGCAGCCAGATCGTGCCTCTACTCCCACTTCTACTCCCGCCACATGGGTGCATTCGGCCCCCTCTTCCCCACCTCAGCCAACCTCGTCGACGCGGGGGACGGCCCCCTGCCTATCCGTGGGGAAACTCGGGCCCTTCAGACCCACACCCATCAGCAAATATCCCCTAGCCACCCATTCATCATATTCGACTCAACATGCAGTCAATATGATGGATATTTAGGGCTGGACCTCCTCCAGAAATTACACGCCACCATTGACTGCCCTCAACGCCGCCTCCACTTCAATCCAGCCCACCAGAACCAACCAGCAGTCAAGAAGAAGGAAGAAAAAAAAAAGAACACCCACCCCCACACACTACCATCAGACACTCACCTGTCCCATACTACAGACACACCTAAACCCAACCCAGCCCCTCACACCACTAGACTCCCATCACCACCACCCACCACTCATCATCTGCATCCCTCCCCATCTTTTTCAGCCACTGTCGCCTCCTCTATCACCATTCCACCACACCATGAAGCTTGGGTAAAACTGAACAAACCTTCCCATACCTCCGTTCTCTTCTCACCATCCATCCCCACCGGACCACTCTCTTCCTGTCTAGTAAGCCCCACCTTCCTCCCCCCACATGCCCAAGAAATCCGTATCGCCAACCTCGCTACTACACCACTAACCTTACCAAGAGGACTCCTCATCGGCGATACTAAAGAAGCCGAACCATGCCCAACGCCACCCCCAGACCCACCCACTCTCCCCGCCCTACCATCACACCTATCCCCAACCCAAACCAACAGCCTCCGACAACTCCTCCTGGATTTTCAAGACCTATTCTCCTCCGGCCCGACCGACCTTGGCCATACCACCTATCTCAGCCATGAGATACACACGACAGGACCTCCAATTCGCCAACCATCACGACGGAAAAATCCTAAGCAACGAGAGGAAGAAGACCGGCAGGTCCAGGACATGCTAGATGCCGGCGTAATCTCCAACTCTACTAGCCCATGGTCCTCTCCGGTGGTACTCGTAAGAAAAAAAGACGGGACAATGCGTTTCTGCGTTGACTACCGCCGAGTAAATGATGTCACAATCAAAGATGCCACTCCCCTGCCACGCATCGACGACTCACTTGACTCGTTACATGGCTCGACATGGTTCTCCACCTTAGACCTGCAGTCGGGTTACTGGCAAGTCCCTGTGCATCCCGACGACAAACACAAAACCGCCTTCTCCACATCGAATGGCAAACATTACGAGTTCAGTGTCCTCCCTTTCGAACACTGCAACGCCCCTGCCACATTCTCCCGTTTAATGGAGTCCGTCCTTAGCGGTTTGACTTGGGAGACTTGCTTAGCATACCTCGATGACGTCATTGTTTTCAGTCGTACATGGACCGACCACCTTCACCGCCTCAAGCAAGTGTTTCACCGCATACGCCAAGCAGGACTTAAACTGAAACCAACGAAATGCGTATTGGCAGAGAGATCAGTCTCTTTCCTGGGACATCTCATTAATGCCGAGGGCATCTCACCAGACCCAGATAAGCTTCGAGCCATCGCAGAAATCCCACTACCCCGTGACGTGCACGAAGTCAGAGCCTTCCTGGGGTTAACATCGTACTACAGGCGATTCGTCAAAGGATTCGCTGACATCGCAAAACCCCTTCACGAACTAACAAAAAAAGGTGAGCCTTTTCTGTGGGCCGAGACAAGACAAACGGCCTTTACCACCCTCAAATCAAAATTAACCACCGCCCCAGTAGTTGCGTTCCCAGACTACAACCTCCCATTCCGCCTGTACACTGATGTGTCCCTCATCGCCATAGGAGCTGTCCTTGTGCAGGTACAAAATGGGAGAGAACACATCATCGCCTGTGCCAGTCGCACCCTTAACACGGCAGAGCGGAACTACGCGGCCACAAAGCGTGAGTGCCTAGGGATCATCTGGTCCCTAGAATATTTCAAGTCCTACATCTCAGGCACCCACGTAGTAGTCATTACGGATCACCAATCCCTACAGTGGCTACGGCAGTCAAACACAAACAATGCCCAACTGATACGCTGGCGAGAAACCCTCGAAGAATATGACTTCGAAATCGCATACCGACCAGGCAAGCTACACACCAACGCTGATGCCCTATCCCGTCTCCCAATCAACGCCATCAAGACAGAACCCGACCTGGTTCAAATGTGGATTAATAAACAACGCCCAACTTGGATTCCACAGACCACATTCACCAAACTCCACCCACATGGCGAACATCTCTTTGACCCGAACGGACACATTGTCCTCAGCCCAGCTACGGCCCACGACACCATGCTCCACCTCCATGCCCACAACGGCATCCACCTGGGAACGAAGAAGCTGCTACAAATCTTTAACGATATGTACCGGACCCCTAACCCATCCACCATCGCAAAGAAGATCATACAATCATGCTGAGCATGCGCCCTTGGGAAAGACATCACCTGAACACCAGGCCCTACAGGAAAAGTCACAGCACAAAAACCGTGGCAACTACTCTCCCTAGACGTCGTTGGCCCCCTTACACCAAAAGCAGGCTACAAGTACATAATTACCTTCGTGGATGTATATTCTAAGTTCATCATCGCCTGCCCCGCCAAGGACCACACCGCACTGTCAGTCGCCGACACCCTCACCCGACATGTTTTCCCTTATTTTGGGATTCCACAGGCCCTTCATTCGGATAATGCTCCAGAATTTACGGGAAAAATCTGGGAAGAACTAGCCAGCATATTTGGATACAACATCTCTCACTCATCCCCCTACTGGCCCAAAGGCAACAGCGTATGCGAAAGAAGCCATCGCTCCCTTATGAATCAGGTCCGCACACGCATTACGCAAACGGGAAATGAAGACTGGCCTGCACACGTCAAGATCATACAATGGGGGTTAAATACGTGCCCAAGAGAAGATGGAATAACCCCGCACGAGCACGAGAGAGTGTTCGGGGAACCACCCCTACTCCTGCCACTCCGCCACCACCTACAACTGCCCACTCCACCCTCCACCACCGACCCTCTCCACCACCTCAAACGCCGCCTCCACCACCTACACTCAAAACAAGATCTAGCACCTGACACAACCCACTCCAACCCATACACACCTGGCCAATCTGTTGTGGTTGCAAACCTCCCTACCCCACCGAAGACCTCCCCCCGATTCAACGGACCTTACAAAATTGTGCGAGTACCTAACCCATACCAAGTCACCGTGGATCAACAGGGGCAACACCGCACATATAGAAACCGCCACGTGCGACCCTTCAACCCACCCGACACCACCCACCCCCGCACTAAGCCTACCTCCACCCCGGCCCGCACACCTGGCCACCCTGACCTTCCTCAACATCACCCCCCAGACTCCTACTACTACTCCTTCTCACCCCCCTCCTCAAACTCTCCACCTACCAGCCCTCCCCCCAATACACCATCACCACAACCTCATACCACCACCACTACTTCATAACCAGACACTCACCCACCGAACACCCCTCCACCCACCACCTCTCAACCCATCCCACCCAGGCCGCCCTCATCACCACAGCCGCCCACCTCCCCCGAGAATCACGCCACCCCCACACCCACCACTGCCCTCCCTCATGACCACTCCCATTATACACGCCACACCGCACCACCAACCATCCCCGCACCTCAGCACCGTACACCCTCACCGCCACCACACACTCAACCAGCCTCACCACCCACACCCACCATAACCACGACCACCACCAGATCAAGACGACTCTCACGCCCACCCACAAGATACACCCCGACACCTCCACCCAGCACACACCTACCCCAAAATCCACCATCCCCACCCACCCCCAACACCTCCCCCATAACCCTACCCCTCCACCAAGCACGTTGGAACTTTCCCAACTCCCAATTCCCCAAAGGACAACGCTCCTCCCACCACATTAGCCCAAATAAAAGCACCAACCTCCCATCACTCTCCAGCATTCAAATTTCATCTCCCCACCAGGCACCATTCCCCGAGATGAAGGTGACAAGGGTCCGATGGCAACCTTACAACCACCCACCAACCAGAATCAGAGGCACCGACCACCTGCTACGCCTCCTACGCCGGACCAACCAGCCGTCCTCCCTCCACTTCAAGCTCAGCCCCCACCAGGAGCCCAACCAATTCACCACGCACTGGATCAGCTTCACCCAACACCTTACCCCGGCCTACCAGACAGCCACCTCCACCACCTACCACCTCCAGTCACGGGGCTGTGACTTCAACGACGCGGAGGGTGGTAAAATGCCCACCGTGCCCGCCGCAGGACCTCCCACCTCACCACCCCCCACACCACCACCGAGCCACCACCCCAGGAGGACACACCGGTGAGGTTAGTAGTCCCGGGCAAGAGGGTCATCGGGGCAGCCCGACCCCAAGCCCCTATTCCCCGCAAGTGCCCCAACCCCAGGCGTTCAGGCAAACTGAACTACTGTGCGGGCGGGGTAGTGACCGTCAGACCAGGGGTGGGACTGAAAAGAGGTCAGTCCCAGGTAACACCGTATTGACGGTCTTGTTACACCCTCTAGGGCAGGAAGAGGCCCAAGGGCAGGAAGAGGCCCAAGGCTACGGCCAAAAGAGAGTAAGAGAGATAGACACAGGCTACGGCCTGACAGAGTGTGTAAAGGGGAAGGTGACCCCAGGCTCCTGCCTTAACACGCTGAGGAGAGTTGCCTGTGTGCATCCCTCTCCAGTTGTTCTTTGGCTACGGCCAGAATACGGTCCAGGGTAGAGAGACCCTGCTACCGTACGTGTAGCGCTACCCAATTATGGAAGCGGCGTCCTGGGGTCGGCCTCTTGCCGCAACGGACGGGTGAACCTGTTCATCCGTTAGTCGCTTTCCGTACGGGCAGACACTCAGTTTCGGCTGGGACACGTACCAGGGTGGAGAATTCCCTGACGGTAGGATCTGTCCGTACTGGAGAGAGTGCGGCTCCTGAGCCCCTCACTCCGGCTTGTCTCCTACTGTGGGAGGAACACCACGTCGGCGGTACCTTGCCACGGCGAAAGGGCGACCTCGATCACCCTATAGGTGTCCCCCGCACGCCGGGCAAGTTCACAGCTTCAGCCAAAGTGCACAATAGGGGAAGTAGAGCCCCGACTCAGACCTATGGACACACTCAGGGAACCACGAAGAGCGTGAGTCCCCTTTTAGCCTCTTTCCCTTCGGGGAGCCCTTCGTCGCCATCCAGGCTTCTAGGCCAGGAGGAGGCACTAGAGTGGTGGCAAGGCCCGATAACGGACTTACCGCCCACACCCGGGAGTTCTTTAGCCCTGTCGGAGCCCTACAGGAGACGCTGCCGCAGACCAGCCCTGACAGCGCCTCTCCCCCTGAGCACCCGCAGTCCCAGGACGCCCAGGCCCTCCACCGCAGTCTACAACGACAGAGATCTAGGCTCCCTCACTCCCCAAAAGCAGAGGAAGCAGGCCCGACTACTCCGGCTGTTCGGCCCTAGCCCCGAGGGCCACCGATCAGGTCGAGGCCCCCAGACCACAGGGCCTCCCTGCACCCCACCAGCGCGGCCCTAGGAAGGAGCCGCCCCTCAGGTCGAGGCCCCAGACAAGGGAGCCTCCCTGACAGTAAGTACCAGTGATTTAATAACCCAGGAAACAAGGGTAAGACAGTGACAGTGACAGTGACCCAGAATACAGTGACAGTGATCCAAAGTACAGTGACAGTGTTTTATAAAAGATATTAAACAGTGGCATAACAGAAATTCGTGTAACCAGGGTACGAAGTGTAAAGTGTTAGATAACTCAGTCCCCCCCTGCATCAAGGAACCAGGGAGTTTTCTGTAGAACTAGAGGTAGGTGCGCGAGTGAGCCGAAAGGCAAGTGATGTGCCCCCGCGACTTGGTGACAGTGTCGAGTGTCGCCATCCGCACCCTACCTCTATTATAGTAATATCTCCGACACAGACTCCCAATCGCAGTGATCCAAAGTGAAACTCCCCCATTTATTATTATCTACAAGTAACATAATAATTAATTCAAACTAACAATCACAGTGAGGTAATATTCCATTCAAGTAACAGTAAAGAATATCCACGACTGCCCTGTGCCACGTGTTAATATATATTGGATCAGTCTATGTAAACGAGTGTAATATTGTATCTCTGTTCTCCTATGTACTAAATATCGCTGTATGTACACTGTAATGAGTAGAACTTAAGCAATAGATGTGATACGGTATACTGTCTCTTTTTATGCCCTGTTCCTTTGTTAGTGCATTACATCCGGTCTAGTAAAAGGACCCCGTTCCAGTGCTCGTGTTTTTACGACGAGAAGTCGCCTTAAAAACACAGCATTACACGGGGAGAAGGCGCACAGGTCAGTGGTGATTGGGTGACCCTCTTGCCCTGGGTCATTAGCTCCCCCGTTGTCCCTTCCTGGGGTTGGGGGATGGTGGTGGCCCGGTGGTGGTGTGGGGGGTGGCGGGGCGGAAGGCCCGGCGGCGGGCATTTTAGAGAGAAAGAGACAGAGATAGTGAGAGACAGACAGACAGACAGAAACAGAGATAGTGAGAGACAGACAGAAACAGAGATAGTGAGAGACAGACAGAAACAGAGATAGAGAGAGGGGAAGCCAATTTTGCATAATTTTGAAGCAGAAAATAAGAGGTTAAGTCATATTAATAAATCTAGGGATGGTTATTTCAATGATAAAACATTATTATTATTATTATTATTTTTACAAATATCAAGTGGTTCATTTGGATTCCGAAGTTTAATTTTGTACTTTAAGAAAGTAAAATGTGTTTGAATTAATAAATGTTTGTTTTTATCCAATCCAACTCATAATTTTAAGAATATGCCAAGTAATACATTTGGCCGAACCATCCCACCCTTCTGTCCGAACCATCACCAAAACAATAACTTTAAAACCGTCGTCTGGGTACTCTCTCTCTCTCTCTCTCTCTCACAGACACACACACACACACACACATAGGAGCATCCCTAATGAAAACTAAAATGATGAAAATGAAACTAGATTACATGCAGAGTATCATGAAAAGAGAAAACAGTCTGGTTTACGAAATAACAGAAATAATAAAATGAGGTAAGGAGAACAGGTGGATGAAAGAATGTAAGAAAGACCTAAAAGAACTGAACACAAATTTTGACAAGCTAAAAAACATCAGCAAAGATTAAATAACAACAAGACTACATGAATGGGACACAAAAGTGTGGAAAACAGAAATGGGAACAAAAAGTACACTAAGAATATACAGAAAATGGAAGACAGAAATGGGTGGGGAAGATATGAAATATGACAACACACCAGCCTCTATCACTTTCTTCACGTGCCGCACCAATACATTGAAATTAAATGACAGAAAAAGGCACTCACAAGAAGAAACAAAGTGCATAATGTGTGGCAACGAGAATGAGGATTTAGAACACTTCATATTAGATTGCCAGGCATACAGGGAAGAAAGAGAAAAACAACCAGAACTACAACAACCGTACGTAGAAAACAAAGAGGACATATTAGGACAACTATTATTTGAAGCGGAAGATTTTGAAAGAATAAAACAATTCACACATAAGTGCTGGGAAAAGAGAGAGAAAAAAAATCAAGGAGCTCAGCAACGAATAAACTGTAAAACCAAGAGATACTACAAGGCTATCCCTCTTTCATCGCATCGCATCACTGGTAGGGATGATTCGGACGATTTAGTCACTTGTGTTTAGTTAACTATAGCTTAAAGATGAAAAGAGCTAAGAATTTCATATTATCAGTGAAATGCGTGGCTTTGACGGACACACATACGGTACTCCGGAATATTCCGGAGAATACCATAGTATCCCCGACAACGAGGCGAACCAGAAGCAGCGGAGTTCGCCCTCAAGAATGCCGACACCCCCACTCGGACCCCACGGGGTAGCCGCCACCAGCCACCACCACTCCGGGCAACAACGACGTATGTCAGCCCGGGCCGTGCGCCCCTGTGACATTCAGCCACCACGCCGCCGCCACCGTAGGCGAAAGACACTACCTTCGCGTGGCGGAATCACCGAGTCAGCTAGGGGTGGAGTCAGAAACAATACTCCAGGCAGCGCCCCTCTGGTAGAGACGATTTATGGTCGCTCCCACAGTGAACAGGTAGAGACGATCTATGGTCGCTCCCACAGTGAACAGGTAGAGACGATCTATGGTCGCTCCCACAACATCCAGGTAGAGACGATCAATGGTCGCTCCCTTAAAACCCCGGTAGAGACGATCAGTGGTCGCTCCCATAACACCCAGGTAGAGACGATCAATGGTCGCTCCCTTGGCCCTCCGGTTGAGACGATCAACGGTCGCTCCCACAGTGCTCGGGTAGAGACGATCAATGGTCGCTCCCCCAAAATCCAGGTAGAGACGATCAATGGTCGCTCCCCCAAAGCTCAGGTAGAGACGATCAATGGTCGCTCCCTTAGCCCTCCGGTCAAGACGATCAATGGTCGTTCCCCCAAAGCTCAGGTAGAGACGATCAACGGTCGCTCCCCCAAAGCCCAGGTAGAGACGATCAATGGTCGCTCCCTTGGCCCTCCGGTAGAGACGATCAATGGTCGCTCCCACAGTGCTCGGGTAGAGACGATCAATGGTCGCTCCCCCAAAATCCAGGTAGAGACGATCAATGGTCGCTCCCTTGGCCCTCCGGTAGAGACGATCAATGGTCGCTCCCACAGTGCTCGGGTAGAGATGATCAATGGTCGCTCCCCCAAAATCCAGGTAGAGACGATCAATGGTTGCTCCCTCAAAGCTCATGTAGAGACGATCAACGGTCGCTCCCTCAGCACTCCGGTCAAGACGATCAATGGTCGCTCCCACAATATTCGGGTAGAGACGATCAATGGTCGCTCCCCCAGTGTCCAGGTAGAGACGATCAATGGTCACTCCCAGGGTGTAGTGAGGAGAGGGACGTCTCCACAACCGGAGGTTGAACTCCAGGGGTCTCGCTCCAGAATATCTCGGAGAGACCTCCCTGTTTCCCCCGGCCTCTGTTCCCTACGCGTGGCCTTCGAGCAGACACACCTGTCGGGCCCCCGTGACAGCCGCTGCCGCAGCCCTCCCCTGACGGCGCCCCTGGTCGTGGGAGACCGCCCTAGGACACCCGGGCGAGACCTCACCACGCCCCCGCGACGCCGGGACCTGACCCAGAGGTTCCTAGACCTCTTCGGCCCCAGTCCTACGGGCCTTACGCCGGAACCCAGTCCGGAAACCCCCGGACGCGAGAGGACGCCCTCGCGAGCCGCCCCGTGCCCTCCCGGCTCGCCCCGCCCAGACGACGCCCTCAGTCCGACCGGATCGCCGATGACGTGTCCTTGTTTCTCTCCATGAGGAAATACGAGTGACCCTGTAACAATCGTGAAGTAGGTTAAGTGTGACTCCCTGTCTCTTAGAATAAGTATTGTGCAGTGACTTTATATCCAGTTGAAGGACGAGAATGTGGGTTGAGACCTAAAGTGAAAATACGTGCGAGTGCCACCCCGAATCTTTCTAAAGACATATCTCTAGAACCCGGAGAAAGACTAAAATATTACTGGAGTTCTATTGGCTAGTCTTTAAGTAATATGGTGAACTAGTATTTACGAGTATTCCGACTTTGTTACGCGTTGTGAAGCGAGAATCTACATATCATACCGAGGAGATGTGTAACGAATAAGTGGTGCCTACAGAAAACCATATTTCCACCAAAATATCAAGGAAGGCGAGTATTAACGATATTCCCCCCCTCCGCCCGCTATTCCTAAAAACTCTCTCCATTCCTCGCTCCCACTCTTAAAGTCAAAGTAAGAATCAGAGTTATTTGTCAAAGAATCTTCGCCAACAGAAAACACCTAAACTCCCTTGCTAACATCGGGCATCCTTCAATATTACCATAACTACTTCCTCGCCGTTTTAAGTCACTCTCCGTGTCTCCCCTACCTCCTCCTAGTGGATCACAAATCTCCCCCCCCTCACGCGCTCCACGCGCACTTGTACTTACTGCACTCCTAGTACTAAGATTTGTTGTATTGTCATTAGTATCTAGAAAGCTAGTATCCTGCGAGATACACAATATTTTAGATAAGGTTTTTGTATTGCTCTATATTGTGTTGTAATATCTGCTGAAGTGTCCTGTGTCTGACTGTGGTAATATACGTGTATGGTGTTGCCGAAGGTTTTTATGTCCTACCTCTCTTTATTGCACTAGCTCCGGTCTCGAAAGAGGACCCCGCTCTACGTTGGGTGAAATAGGTACGAGAAGTCGAGCCTAATTCAACCCAGCATTACACTGGTGGCCAGCGGTGGTCCTAGATCCGAGCGTAGAAGAGAGGTAAATAGGAAATATTTGGGAAAATGGCAACTAAACCGCACGTTCAGTTACCCAAGTTTGACCCTGACCAGTATGACATACACACATATCTTGCAATAGTTAAACCCTTACTAGATATTGGCTTCGATAATGACCAACAAAAAATTGCAGTCACACTACCACTACTGGGTAAAGCCGCAGCGAATATTGCGCCAAAAATTGTCCCAGAACTCACCTGGCAGAACTTTACCAAGTTCGCGGTCCAAGCCATCACCCCATCACTAGGGAAAGTGGTGGCTCTATCCAAATTGGATATATTTACTTATGACGGGGATTTAGATAATACCCTGTTGCAGGCAAGACGCCTGATTACTGCTGCCTACCCGGAGACAGACGAAGAAACCCGGGATCAGCACACCTTCAATACTCTGCTCCGAGTACTCCCAAGTGTTGTGAAGCAACACTTTACTATCCACGACCCGACAGGAGACATGGATAGGGATATACAGCTGATACGGCGCCTCCTGACCGCCTGCCCTCCTCCACAACAAATTAATGTTGTCAAGAAATTCCCCACCCGACCCCCGGCTCCCCCAGTCACACCGCGTCCGCCCCTGCCCCACACCAGCCCGACCCCGACGCCTAGCCCACCCAGGGCGCACCCCTCTCGTCGGCGCCCCGCCCCGCGAGAAAACCCAAACTTAATTCTGATCAACCCGTGGGAATTCACAGCCTGCAACTCCCGTTGCCCCCTTCATGACATACGGGACCAGCTGAAAGCTGCTCGCCACAAAAGCACAACCCCGGGTTCGCAAAAGGTTTCCGCCCTAGAAGGCGAAGCCCCAGGGGACGAGCTGGTGCCGGCGGATGACCCCCCACCAGGAGAACTAGAGCAGGAACAGGAGCACGAGAGCCCTAGCCAGCTGGATTTTTAGGCCCACCCCCGCACCAACCCACGGTGGCGGGGGCCATCACCCCTAAGTATCGCCCCCCAGTATACCACAAGATGAAAATCAACGGCGTGAAGGCCAGACTACTAGTTGATACGGGAGCAGCCAGATCCTGCCTTTACAGCCATTATTTCTCCCGCTACAAATCACGGTTTGGCCCGCTCCGCCCCACTACCACTCACCTTATAGACGCGGGGGATGGCCCCCTGCCCATCCGTGGGGAAACTCGGGCCCTACGGGTCGACACCCACCAGCCAGTATCTGCCCAGCACCCCTTCATCATTTTTTATTCCTCCTGCCGGAGCTATGACGGATATTTAGGGCTAGACCTACTTCAAAAACTCGGAGCCACTGTCGACTGTCGCAAACGACAACTCCAGTTCCACCCCCTACCCCGCTCCGCTCCAGCCGTTTGTACCTGCAAGCCGCAGCCCCGGCCGGAGGACCCACACAACCCCCCCCCCCGCGCTCTCTCTCTTTTTTCCCCCCTTCTTCACCCCCCCCTTCCCCCGCGCTGCCCCACCCCACTCTTGCCCCCTCCTTCCCTGCCACCATTTCCGCTGCCGTTACCATCCCCTCACACCACGAGGCATGGGTGCCCCTGAACAGGCCCTCGGGCCCATCCGTTTTGTTCTCCCCCCTCCTCCCTGCCGGACCCCTTTCTGCCTGCCTCGTTTCCCCTACCTTTCTCCCCCCCCACCGCGCTGCCATTCGCATCGCCAATCTCGCACCATCCCCTCTCACCCTCCCCAAAGGGCTTATCGTCGGAGAGATGGAAGAAGCCGAGCCCTGTGTCCCGTCCCCCCCCCCACCGCCCCGCCCCCTTCCCCCCATCCCTGACCATCTCTCCGACCAACAGTCAGATGCCTTACGCCGCCTCCTCCTGGAGTTCCAGGATTTGTTTGCGACAGGGCCCGCAGATATAGGACACACTACGTACCTGTCTCATGAGATCCATACGACAGGCCCTCCGATACGACAACCTTCCCAACGTAAGAACCCCCGACAGAGAGAAGAGGAGGACCGCCAAGTGCGCGAAATGGAAGAGGCGGGTGTTATTTCCCCCTCCACCAGCCCGTGGTCCTCCCCCGTCGTTCTAGTGAAAAAAAAAGACGGCACGATGCGGCTTTGCATCGATAACTGCCGCATGAACGACGTCACGATTAAGGATGCTACTCCCCTCCCCCGCATCGACGATTCCCTAGACTCCCTATACGGGGCGTCTTGGTTTTCTACCCTTGACCTCCAGTCTGGATATTGGCAGGTCCCCGTCCACCCAGATCATCGAGGCAAGACGGCCTTCTCTACCAGTAATGACCGACATTATGAATTTAATGTCCTGCCATTCGGCCTCTGCAATGCCCCTGCCACGTTTTCCAGGCTGATGGAATCTGTCTTAAGCGGCCTCACTTGGGAGATATGTTTGGCCTATCTTGATGATGTCATTGTTTTTAGCCAAACCTGGGCCGACCACTTGCAGCGCCTCCGCCGAGTTTTCACCCGAATTCGCCAGGCAGGCCTCAAGTTACATCCATCCAAATGTGTCCTGGCCACAAAAACCGTCGCATTTCTAGGCCATACAATTTCCCAAGCAGGAATTTCCCCAGGCCCCGACAAGCTGCTTGCCATAGCGGACATACCACCTCCGCAGGATGTCCACGGCGTCCGTGCCTTCTTGGGGCTCGCGTCCTACTATCGCCGCTTCGTGAAGGGGTTTGCACAGATTGCTAAACCTCTTCACGACCTGACGAGAAAAGGGGAACCTTTCCTCTGGACAGAGGACCGACAAACCGCTTTCCAACAGCTGAAAGACAAGCTCATCTCGGCCCCCATCGTGGCCTTCCCCGACTATGCCCTCCCTTTTCGCCTCTACACGGACGTCTCCCTTGACGCCATTGGCGCTGTTCTAGCCCAGGTACAGGCCGGTTGGGAACACATTATTGCTTGTGCCAGCCACACACTGAACCCGGCCGAGAAAAATTATGCCGCCACCAAGCGAGAATGCCTCGGCATAATCTGGTCCCCCCAATATTTTAGGGCTTACCTTTCCGGGACCCAAGTCACTATAATAACCGACCACCAATCACTCCAGTGGCTGCGACAATCGGACTCCCAGAACGCTCAAATCGTCCGATGGCATGACACCCTAGAGGAATTCCAATATGAGATCTCGTACAGACCCGGGAAGCTCCACACCAACGCAGATGCCCTCTCCCGCCTTCCCGTCCGCGCGATCCAACCAGACCGGGACCTGCTGGAACTCTGGCACCACAAGGAACGCCCCCCCTGGATTCCAGCCCACCTGTTTCCCAAATTGTGCTGACAGGGCGACCACCTTTTAACCCTGTCTGGACACATCCTCTTGGCCCCCAATGCGGCACGTGACACCCTGCGCCAGTTACACGCCCACAACGGCATCCATTTGGGAAAAAAAAAATTGCTACAGGTGTTTAATGACGTCTACTGGGCCCCGAACCCCTCCACCCTCGCCAAGGAAATTATTCAAACTTGTCGCGCCTGCGCGCTCGGGAAAGACATTACCCGGACCGCTGGGCCTTCTGGCCATATCACCGCCCACAAACCCTGGCAGCTCCTAGCAGTCGACGTGGTAGGGCCTCTCCCTCCTAAATCGGGATATAAGTACGTGATCACTTTTGTCGACACGTACTCCAAGTTCGTAGTAGCCTGCCCCGCTAAAGAACATCACGCCGTTGCTGTCGCCAATGCCTTACTCCGACACGTTTTCCCCTACTTTGGCATTCCCCAAGCCATCCATTCCGATAATGCCCCCGAATTCTCCAGAAAAGTCTGGGAAGAGCTGGCCAGGATTTTTGGATACGAAATCTCCCACTCCTCACCATATTGGCCTCAAGGGAACGCGGTGTGTGAACGCAGCCATCGTACCCTGGCAAATCAGCTACGGACCAGAAAGGATCTTTGGCGAAACCCCCCTCCTACTACCTTTACGCCATCACCTGCAACCGCCCACCTCCGCCCCCGCCACGGATCCGCCACACTTGCTAAAAAGGCGGATATACCACCTACAGTGGAACTTAGATCTTGAACCCGACACAGCCACCAACCCCATCAAGCCGGGTGACACCGTAGTCGTCGCCCAACTCCCCACTCCCCACAAACTTGCCCCCCGTTTCACGGGCCCCCACACCATCACCAAGATCCCCAACCCTTACTAGGTGGTCGTGGACTACCACGGCACTCCCCGTACCCTCCGAAACCGACACGTGCGCCCCTTCCGCACGCCCATTCCCCCCGCCCCGACCCCAACCCCCCACAGCTCCCGCTCCACCATCTACAACCACATATGAGTCCTACATCTCCTCCTCCCCTTCCCCCTCTCCCCCCCCTACCACCTCCACCTCACCTGCCCCAGGCGCCTCACCTGACGCCTCCCCCGCCACCCCCCCTCCCCCTCGCCCCACCCATCCATGGCTTCCCCCTCAGTCCTCACTCCCCCATCTCCAGCCCCTGCCGCCACCCCCTCCCCCCAGCCCACCACCACCTCTTCCGCCCGCACCACCACTCCTTCGCCACACCCCCCTTCCACCCCCCTTCCCCTGCCCACCACCCGTATGCCCACTCCACCAATACCACGTTCTACCACGCCCGCGGCACGAAAGACAACGTGCCCACACCCAACGCCCCCCTCCCCCCCACCCCTACCCTCACCACCACCACCACCCGCTCCGGCCGCCTCTCACGCCCACCCGCCCGATATTCCCACACCCCTACACCACCCACCTCCCCGCGACTTCACACCATCCAGCTACATCGGGCCCAAATCCCTCCTACCTGTACTCCCCAGAGACTCAACGCCGCATTACTGCCCCACAAAACCCGGCCTTCGCCCACTCTATCCAGCATTCAACCTCCAACCACACCGACAACCACACCAAGCAACATGAGGATTAAGCAGGCTGTATGGGCCCCTTCCTTTACCAAGAACCACCGGCTCCGCGGGCCACACCACCTGTTAAATATCCTCCAGCACACCACCACCCCCTCCGCCCTCTTCCTCACCTATGACTAAGCACAAGAGGAAAACTCTTACACTGTCGCCTGGCAGAACACACTCCGACACCTCCAGCTCATTTACACCACCCCCAACACTCTAGCGTTCCACCTCCAGCCACAGGGACGTGACTTTTTTCAAGAACACGGTGGTGA
Organism: Coenobita brevimanus; assembly: GCF_032717465.1. Taxonomy (NCBI): domain Eukaryota; kingdom Metazoa; phylum Arthropoda; class Malacostraca; order Decapoda; family Coenobitidae; genus Coenobita; species Coenobita brevimanus. The sequence continues at coordinate 34,477,537 of NC_137008.1, read as the reverse complement.
AATGCGTGGCTTTGACGGACACACATACGGTACTCCGGAATATTCCGGAGAATACCATAGTATCCCCGACAACGAGGCGAACCAGAAGCAGCGGAGTTCACCCTCAAGAATGCCGACACCCCCACTCGGACCCCACGGGGTAGCCGCCACCAGCCACCACCACTCCGGGCAACAACGACGTATGTCAGCCCGGGCCGTGCGCCCCTGTGACATTCAACCACCACGCCGCCGCCACCGTAGGCGAAAGACACTACCTTCGCGTGGCGGAATCACCGAGTCAGCTAGGGGTGGAGTCAGAAACAATACTCCAGGCAGCGCCCCTCTGGTAGAGACGATCTATGGTCGCTCCCACAGTGAACAGGTAGAGACGATCTATGGTCGCTCCCACAGTGAACAGGTAGAGACGATCTATGGTCGCTCCCACAGTGAACAGGTAGAGACGATCTATGGTCGCTCCCACAGTGAACAGGTAGAGACGATCTATGGTCGCTCCCACAGTGAACAGGTAGAGACGATCTATGGTCGCTCCCACAGTGAACAGGTAGAGACGATCTATGGTCGCTCCCACAGTGAACAGGTAGAGACGATCTATGGTCGCTCCCACAGTGAACAGGTAGAGACGATCTATGGTCGCTCCCACAGTGAACAGGTAGAGACGATCTATGGTCGCTCCCACAGTGAACAGGTAGAGACGATCTATGGTCGCTCCCACAACATCCAGGTAGAGACGATCAATGGTCACTCCCTTAAAACCCCGGTAGAGACGATCAATGGTCGCTCCCCCAAAGCTCAGGTAGAGACGATCAATGGTCGCTCCTTTGGCCCTCCGGTTGAGACGATCAACGGTCGCTCCCACAGTGCTCGGGTAGAGACGATCAATGGTCGCTCCCCCAAAACCCAGGTAGAAACGATCAATGGTCGCTCCCCCAAAGCTCAGGTAGAGACGATCAATGGTCGCTCCCTTAGCCCTCCGGTCGAGACGATCAATGGTCGCTCCCCCAAAGCTCAGGTAGAGACGATCAATGGTCGCTCCCCAAAAGCCCAGGTAGAGACGATCAATGGTCGCTCCCTTGGCCCTCCGGTAGAGACGATCAATGGTTGCTCCCACAGTGCTTGGGTAGAGACGATCAATGGTCGCTCCCTTGGCCCTCCGGTAGAGACGATCAATGGTCGCTCCCACAGTGCTCGGGTAGAGACAATCAATGGTCGCTCCCCCAAAATCCAGGTAGAGACGATCAATGGTCGCTCCCCCAAAGCTCAGGTAGAGACAATCAACGGTTGCTCCCTCAGCACTCCGGTCGAGACGATCAATGGTTGCTCCCACAATATTCGGGTAGAGACGATCAATGGTTGCTCCCCCAGTGTCCAGGTAGAGACGATCGATGGTCGCTCCCAGGGTGTAGTGAGGAGAGGGACGTCTCCACAACCGGAGGTTGAACTCCAGGGGTCTCGCTCCAGAATATCTCGGAGAGACCTCCCTGTTTCCCCCAGCCTCTGTTCCCTACGCGTGGCCTTCGAGCAGACACACCTGTCGGGCCCCCGTGACAGCCGCTGCCGCAGCCCTCCCCTGACGGCGCCCCTGGTCGTGGGAGACCGCAGTCTGTCGCCTCTTCCGGCCCGCCCTAGGACACCCGGGCGAGACCTCACCACGCCCCCGCGACGCCGGGACCTGACCCAGAGGTTCCTAGACCTCTTCGGCCCCAGTCCTACGGGCCTTACGCCGGAACCCAGTCCGGAAACCCCCGGACGCGAGAGGACGCCCTCGCGAGCCGCCCCGTGCCCTCCCGGCTCGCCCCGCCCAGACGACGCCCTCAGTCCGATCGGATCGCCGATGACGTGTCCTTGTTTCTCTCCATGAGGAAATACGAGTGACCCTGTAACAATCGTGAAGTAGGTTAAGTGTGACTCCCTGTCTCTTAGAATAAGTATTGTGCAGTGACTTTATATCCAGTTGAAGGACGAGAATGTGGGTTGAGACCTAAAGTGAAAATACGTGCGAGTGCCACCCCGAATCTTTCTAAAGACATATCTCTAGAACCCGGAGAAAGACTAAAATATTACTGGAGTTCTATTGGCTAGTCTCTAAGTAATATGGTGAACTAGTATTTACGAGTATTCCGACTTTGTTACGCGTTGTGAAGCGAGAGTCTACATATCATACCGAGGAGATGTGTAACGAATAAGTGGTGCCTACAGAAAACCATATTTCCACCAAAATATCAAGGAAGGCGAATATTAACGATATTCCCCCCCTCCGCCCGCTATTCCTAAAAACTCTCTCCATTCGTCGCTCCCGCTCTTAAAGTCAAAGTAAGAATCAGAGTTATTTGTCAAAGAATCTTCGCCAACAGAAAACACCTAAACTCCCTTGCTAACATCGGGCATCCTTCAATATTACCATAACTACCTCCTCGCCGTTTTTAGTCACTCTCCGTGTCTCCCCTACCTCCTCCTAGTGGATCACAAACCTACCCCCCCTCACGCGCTTCGCGCGCACTTGTACTTACTGCACTCCTAGTACTAAGATTTGTTGTATTGTCATTAGTATCTAGAAAGCTAGTATCCTGCGAGATACACAATATTTTAGATAAGGTTTTTGTATTGCTCTATATTGTGTTGTAATATCTGCTGAAGTGTCCTGTGTCTGACTGTGGTAATATACGTGTATGGTGTTGCCGAAGGTTTTTATGTCCTACCTCTCTTTTTATTGCACTAGCTCCGGTCTCGAAAGAGGACCCCGCTCCACGTTGGGTGAAATAGGTACGAGAAGTCGAGCCTAATTCAACCCAGCATTACAATCAGCCTAAAGAGCCAAATGATGTGGCAGCATTTTAACATAAACCAGATTACACTCCTGCTTAAAACTGAATTTTTATAAATATTAAAAAAAAAAAATGTTCGAACCATCACTGCCCTCCCCTACACTATAGTAATAGTACTGTTCAGTAGTGCTGCACAACATGCAGCAGTAGTTGTGCTTGTAATAAGCCGATAATAATGTGACTAATCACACACACCACAAAGCCAGTCAGGAGACAGGACGTGTGTGCTGGGCAATCCCCAGGTCCTGTCCTCGTCACTTACTATTTTTTAATCAGCCCATACCCCACTGACCGGGCTAATGTATGGCCCGGCCTGCACTATATGTGCAGGAAATCTTCGAACGAACGAAATGTGACTAATGTTTTCTGCTCACTCTGCACTTCCCAAACTGACAGCTATTGGTAAATTTTCGTATTTACACCCAACTCCCAAACAAGCCTAAAATTATATTTTTCCAAAGGATTTTAGTGTTTTTCGTGTGAATCTGATAATCATTTCTGTCGGAAATCACTTTTTTTTGCGGTCAATGGAGAACCTGTGGGAAAGCAGGGTTTTCGGTGGGAAAACACGCAAAAATGAGTGATTTCCGACCGAAACTGTTATCAAATTCAAACCAAAAACTCTAAAATCCGCCGGAAAAATATAATTTTAAGCTTCTTTGGTAGTTCGTTTTTCCCAACTGGGAGGCTTCGCCCCCCAGACCCCGCCTGACATTAACCAAACCTCATCTAACCTAACTAAAATGCCCGCCGTGCCCACCGCAGGACCTCCCACCTCACCACCCCCCACACCACCACCGAGCCACCACCCCAGAAGGACACACTGGTGAGGTTAGTAATCCCGGGCAAGAGGGTCATCAGGGCATCACGGCCCTGAGCCCCTATTCCCCGCAAGTGCCCCAACCCCAGGTGATCAGGGGAACCAAACTACTGTGCGGGCGGGGTAGTGATCGTCAGACCAGGGGTGGGACTGAAGCAAATTCAGTCCCAGGTAACACCGTATTAACGGTCTTGTTACACCCTCTAGGGCAGGAGGCCCAAGGGCAGGAGGCCCAAGGCTACGGCCTAAATAAAGAGAGATTGACATAGGCTACGGCCTAACAGAGTGAGCAAAGGGGAAGGTGACCCCAGGCTCCGGCCTTAACACACCTAGGAGAGAGAGTTGCCCTCGTGCATCCCTCTCCAGCTGCTCCTCGGCTACAGCCAGAATACGGTCCAGGGTAGAGAGCCCCTGCTACCGTACGTGTAGCGCTACCCAATTAAGGAAGCTGCGTCCTGGGGTCAGTACCCTGCCGCAACGGACGGGCGAACCAGTTCGCCCGTTAGTCGCCTTCCATACGGGCAGACACTCGGCTTCGGCCGGGGCACGTACCAGGGTAGAGAATTCCCTGCAGGTAGGATCTGTCCGTATTGGAGAGAGTGTGGCCTCTGTGCCCCTCACTCCGGCTTGTTTCCTACTACGGGAGGAACACCACGCCGGCAGTACCTTGCCACGGCGAAAGGGCGACATCGATCGCCCTATAGGTGTCCCCCGTACGCCGGGCAAGTTCACGGCTACAGCCAAGGTGCACAATAGGGGAAGGAGATCCCCGGCTCAGGCCTACAGACACACTCAAGGGACCACGAGTAGCGTGAGTCTTCCTTTAGCCTCTTTCCCTTCGGGGAGCCCTTCGTCGCCATCCGGGCATATAGTCCTGGATGAGACACTAGAGTGGTGGCAAGGCCTGATATCGGACCTACCGCCCACACCCGGGAGTTCCTTGTCCCTGCCGGAGCCCCACAGGAGACGCTGCCGCAGTCCAGTCCTGACGACGCCTCTCCCCCTGAGCACCCGCAGTCCCAGGACGCCCAGGCCCGCCGCCGCAGTCTACAACGAAGGCGATCCAGGCTCCCTCACTCCCCGGAGGCGGAGTAAACAGGCCCGACTGCTCCGGTTGTTCGGCCCCAGTCCCGAGGGCCACCGATCAGGTCGAGGCCCCCAGACCACAGGGCCTCCCTGCACCCCACCGGCACGGCCCTAGTACGAGGGCCGCCTCTCAGGTCGAGGCCCCCAGACAGGTGAGCCTCCCTGACCTTAAGTGAAACAATGAACTCTTAAGCCCAGGAAACAAGGGGAAAGACAGTGACAGTGACAGTGACCAAGAGTACAGTGATAGTGCTTACACAGAAAATATATTAAACAGTGGCCCCCTAGAAACTAGTGCCATCGGGGTAGGAAGTGTATTTTGTCAATTGATTTAGTCCCTCCCCACATCACGGAACCAGGGAGTTTTCTGTGAGTCCAGAGGTAGGTGCGCGGGCGAGATAAAAGATAAGTGTACGTGTCTCCGTGACCAGGTGACAGTGTCGAATGTCGCTATCTGCACCCTACCTCTATTATAGTAATATCCTCGACACAGACTCTCAATCTCGGTATTCTTAAAGTGAACAACCCCATTTTTATATTACCCTTCAGTGACATAAGAATCCCATTCAATAATATAAAGTGAACAACCCCATTTGCATATTACCTTCCAAGTGACTTGAGAACCCTATCAAAGAATACCTGCGATCTCCCTGTGTAATAGTGATAATATATATGATCATTCTGTGAAGCCAAGTGTAATCCTGTATCTCTGTTTTCTCTATATACTAAATATCATTGTATGTACACTGTTATGAGTAGGACCTAGGTAATAGATGTGATACGGTATATTGCCTGGTTTTTATGTCCTGTTTCTTTGTTAGTGCTTTACATCCGGTCTAGAAAGAGGACCCCGCTTTAGTAGCTAGTGTTTTTACGACGAGAAGTCGCCTTAAAAACACAGCATTACACTGGTGGCAAGCGGTGGTTTTGGATCCGAGTAAAGCACGGAGGAACGCAGAAAGGAAACTTACACAATGGCAGCCAAACCACACATCCAATTGCCGAGGTTCAACCCGGACCAGTGCGACATAGATGTATATATTTAGACATGGTCAAACCCCTCCTAGACATAGGGTTCGACTCAGACAGAGAAAAGATCGCAGTCACACTACCTAACCTGGGCAAAATAATCACTAGTGTCACACCAAAAATCGTCCCAGAACTGTCATGGGACCAATTCTCACAAATAGTGAGACAGGCTTTTACGCCATCAATAGGCCGAGTTGTTGCTCTCTCTCAACTCGACGCCCTCACCTACGACGGAAACCTGAATGACACATTCACTCAGGCTCGGCGCCTCGTCAGCGCTGCCTATCCCGAGGCACCTCCAAATGCCCGGGATATACATACATTCAATGCTCTATTGAGGATCCTCCCCAGCATAGTCAGGGAGCATTTCTCAATCTACGACCCGTCAGGGGACATGGAAAATGACCTACAACTCGTCCGACGTCTGCTCGCCGCCCGCCCCACACCACAGCCACTCCACGCGGTGACACGTTTTCCAACAAAGCAACACCCCCCTTCCAAACCTAAGCTGCCGCCTCACCAGCCAACTACCGAGCCATCTCCCCCAGTCCCTAGAGCCTACCCGCAGAAGAAACGCCCAAACCCCAGGGAGCAAGGAAACCTCATCACAATTAATCCCTGGGAATTCACGGCTTGCAGTCGCACCTGCCCTCTACACGACATTAGGGAACAGCTTAAAGCTAGCAGACACAGAACCTTTCACCAAGGGCACAAGAAAGTCTCCTCCTTAGACGACGACGCCCCGGAAGACGACGCACCGCCACAACATTACTCGGGAACGGACGACGACGACCAAGAGGACACCACTCCACAACAGATGGATTTTTAGGCCCGCCCCCGCACCTCCCCACGGTGGCGGGGGCCACCTCACAGAACTACAGACCCCCAGTTTATGACAAGATTTGGCTAAACGGTGTCAAGGCACGTCTACTAGTGGATACGGGAGCAGCCAGATCGTGCCTCTACTCCCACTTCTACTCCCGCCACATTGGTGCATTCGGCCCTCTTTTCCCCACCTCAGCCAACCTCGTCGACGCGGGGGACGGCCCCCTGCCTATCCGTGGGGAAACTCGGGCCCTTCAAACCCACACCCACCAACAAATATCCACTACCCACCCATTCATCATATTCGACTCGACATGCAGTCAATATGATATTTAGGGCTGGACCTCCTCCAGAAACTACACGCCACCATTGACTGCCATCAACGCCGCCTCCACTTCAGTCCAGCCCATCCCAACCAACCAGCAGTCAACAAGAGAAAAGAAAAAAAAAGAAAACACATCGAAGAACCAACAAGAACACCCCCCCTCACACACTACCATCAAACACTCACCTGTCCCAAATCACACACACACCTAACCTCAACCCAACCCCTCACACTACTCTACCCCCGTCACCACCACCCACCACACATCATTTGCATCCCTCCCCATCTTTTCCTGCCACTGTCGCCTCCTCAATCACTATTCCACCCCACCATGAAGCTTTGGTAAAACTAAACAAACCTTCTCATACCTCCGTCCTCTTCTCACCATCCATCCCCACCGGACCACTCTCTTCCTGTTTAGTAAGCCCCACCTTCCTCCTCCCACATGCCCATGAAATCCGTATCGCCAACCTCGCTACTACCCCACTAACCCTACCAAGAGGACTCATCATCGGCGACACTGAAGAAGCCGAACCATGCCAAACACCACCCTCAGACCAGCCCACTCTCCCCGCCCTACCATCACACCTATCCCCTGCCCAAACCAACAGCCTCCGACAACTCCTCGTGGATTTTCAAGGCCTATTCTCCTCCGGCCCAACCGACCTTGGCCATACCACCTATCTCAGCCATGAGATACACACGACCGGACCTCCAATTCGCCAACCATCACGACGAAAGAATCCAAAGCAATGAGAAGAAGACCGGCAGGTCCAGGACATGCTAGATGCCAGCGTAATCTCCAACTCGACTAGCCCATGGTCCTCTCCGGTGGTACTCGTAAGGAAAAAAGATGGGACAATGCATTTCTGTGTTGACTACCGCCGAGTCAACGATGTCACAGTCAAAGATGCAACTCCCCTACCACACATCGACGACTCACTTGACTCATTACATGGCTCGACATGGTTCTCCACCCTAGACCTGCAGTCGGGCTATTGGCAAGTCCCTGTACATCCCGACAACAAACACAAAACCGCCTTCTCCACATCGAATGGCAAACATTATGAATTCAACTTCCTCCCTTTCGGACTCTGCAACGCCCCTGCCACATTCTCCCGTTTGATGGAGTCTGTCCTTAGTGGACTAACGTGGGAGACTTGCTTGGCGTATCTCGACGACGTCATCGTTTTTAGTCGTACATGGACCGACCACCTTCATCGCCTCAAGCAAGTGTTTCACCGCATACGCCAAGCAGGACTAAAGCTGAAACCAACAAAATGCGTCTTGGCAGAGAGATCCGTGTCTTTCCTGGGACATCTTATTAATGCCGAAGGCATCTCACCAGACCCAGATAAACTTCGAGCCATCGCAGACATCCCTCTGCCCCGCGACATACATGAGACCAGAGCCTTCCTGGGGTTAACATCATACTACAGGCGATTTGTCAAAGGGTTCGCTGACATCGCAAAACCCCTTCAAGAGCTAACAAAAAAAGGTGAGCCTTTCATGTGGACCGAGACAAGAAAAACAGCATTTACCACCCTCAAATCAAAGTTAACCACCGCCCCAGTAGTCGCGTTCCAAGACTACAACCTCCCATTCCGCCTGTATACTGACGTGTCCCTCATCGCCATAGGGGCTGTCCTTGCACAAGTACAAAATGGGAGAGAACACATCATCGCCTGTGCCAGTCGCACCCTGAATATGGCAGAACGAAACTACGCGGCCACTAAACGTGAGTGCCTAGGGATCATCTGGTCCCTAGAATATTTTAAGTCCTACATCTCAGGCACCCATGTAGTAGTCATTACGGATCACCAATCCCTACAATGGCTATGGCAATCAAACACCAACAATGCCCAACTGATAAACTGATGAGAGACCCTCGAAGAGTATGACTTCAAAATCGCATACCGACCAGGCAAACTCCACACCAATGCCGATGCCCTATCCCATCTCCCAATCAACGCCATCAAGACAGAACCAGACCTGGTCCAAATGTGGAACAATAAACAACGCCCCACTTGGATTCCACAGACCACGTTCACTAAACTCCATCCACACGGCGAACAACTCTTCGACCCGAACGGACACATTGTCCTTAGCCCAGCCACTGCCCACGACACCATGCTCCACCTCCATGCCCACAACGGCATCCACCTGGGAACGAAGAAGCTGCTACAAGTCTTTAACGATATGTACTGGACCCCAAACCCATCCACCATCGCAAAGAAGATCATACAATCATGCCGAGCGTGCGCCTTTGGAAAGGACATCACCCGAACACCAGGCCCTACAGGAAAGCTAACAGCACAAAAACCGTGGCAACTACTCTCCCTAGACGTCGTCGGCCCTCTCACACCAAAAGCAGGCTACAAGTACATAATAACCTTTGTGGATGTATATTCTAAGTTTATCATCGCCTGCCCCACCAAGGATCACACCGCACTATCAGTCGCCGATGCCCTCACCCGACATGTCTTCCCTTATTTTGGGATTCCACAGGCTCTTCATTCGGATAATGCTCCAGAATTTACGGGAAAAATCTGGGATGAACTCGCTAGCATATTCAGATACAACATCTCTCCCTCATCCCCCTACTGGCCCCAGGGCAACAGCATATGCGAGAGAAGCCATCGCTCCCTTATGAATCAGGTCCGCACACACATTATGCAAACGGGGAACGAAGACTGGCCTGCACATGTCAAGATCATACAATGGGGATTAAATACGTGCCCAAGAGAAGATGGAATAACTCCGCACGAAAGAGTCTTCGGAGAATCGCCCCTACTCCTACCACTCCGCCACCACCTACAACCACCCACTCCACCCTCCACCACCGACCCTCTCCACCACCTCAAACGCCGCCTCCACCACCTACACTCAAAACAAGACTTAGCACCTGACGCAACCCACTCCAACCCATACACACCTGGCCAGTCTGTTGTTGTAGCAAACCTGCCTACCCCACCCAAGACCTCCCCCCGATTCAACGGACCTTACAAAATTGTGCGAGTACCCAACCCATACCAAGACACTTTGGATCAACAAGGACAACACCGCACATACAGAAATCGCCACGTGCGTCCCTTCCACCCACCCGACACCACCCACCCCCGCACTAAGCCTACCTCCACCTCGGCCAGCACACCTGGCCACCCCGACCTTTCTCAGAATCACCCCCCAGACTCCTACTCCTACTCCTTCTCACCCCCCTCCTCAAACTCTCCAGCAACCAGCCCACCCCCCGACACACCACCACCACAGCCTGAAACCACCACTGCTTCACAACCTGAAATTCACCCACCAAACACCCATTCACCCACCACCTCCCAACCCACTCCACACATCCCGCCCTCATCACCACAACCGCCCCCCCCCCCGAAAGCCACACCACCCCCACACCCACCACCGCCCTTCCTCATGACCACTCCCATTATACGCACCACACCGCACCACCAACCATCCCCCCCCTCACCACCGCACACCCTCACCACCACCATGCACACAACCAGCCTCACCACCCACACCCACCATAACCACTACCACCACCAGATCAGGACGACTCTCACGCCCACCCGCAAGATACACCCCGACACCTCCACCCATCACACACCCACCCCAAAACCCACCCTCCCCACCCACCCCAAACACCTCCCCCATAACCCTACCCCTCCACCAAGCACGTTGGAACTTTCCCAATTCCCAATTCCCCAAAGGACGACGCTCCTCCCACCAAATTAGCCCCAATAAAACCACCAACCTCCCATCACTCTCCAGCATTCAAATTTCATCTCCCCACCAGGCACCATTCCCCCGAGATGAAGGTGACGAAAGTCCGCTGGCAACCATACAACCACCCACCAACCAGAGTCAAAGGCACCGACCACCTGCTACGCCTCCTACGCCGGACCAACCACCCGTCCTCCCTCCACTTCATGCTCAACCCCCATCAGGAGCCCAACCAGTTCACCACTCACTGGGTCAGTCTCACCCAACACCTTACCCCGGCCTACCAGACAGCCACCTCTACCACCTACCACCTCCAGTCACGGGGCCGTGACTTCAACGACGCGGAGGGTGGTAAAATGCCCGCCATGCCCGCCGCAGGACCTCCCACCTCACCACCCCCCACACCACCACCGAGCCGCCACCCCACCACCACCCCAGGAGGACACACTGGTGAGGTTAGTAATCCTGGGCAAGAGGGTCATCAGGGCATCACGGCCCTGAGCCCCTATTCCCCGCAAGTGCCCCAACCCCAGGTGATCAGGGGAACCAAACTACTGTGCGGGCGGGGTAGTGATCGTCAGACCAGGGGTGGGACTGAAGCAAATTCAGTCCCAGGTAACACCGTATTGATGGTCTTGTTACACCCTCTAGGGCAGGAGGCCCAAGGGCAGGAGGCCCAAGGCTATGGCCTAAATAAAGAGAGATTGACAGACATAGGCTACAGCCTAACAGAGTGTGCAAAGGGGAAGGTGACCCCAGGCTCCGGCCTTAACACACCTAGGAGAGAGAGTTGCCCTCGTGCATCCCTCTCCAGCTGCTCCTCGGCTACAGCCAGAATACGGTCCAGGGTAGAGAGCCCCTGCTACCGTACGTGTAGCGCTACCCAATTAAGGAAGCAGCGTCCCGGGGTCGGTACCCTGCCGCAACAGACGGGCGAACCAGTTCGCCCGCTAGTCGCCTTCCATACGGGCAGACACTCGGCTCAGGCCGGGGCACGTACCAGGGTAGAGAATTCCCTGCAGGTAGGATTTGTCTGTATTGGAGAGAGTGTGGCCTCTGTGCCCCTCACTCTGGCTTGTCTCCTACTACGGGAGGAACACCACGCCGGCGGTACCTTGCCACGGCAAAAGGGCGACATCGATCGCCCTATAGGTGTCCCCCATACGCCGGGCAAGTTCACGGCTACAGCCAAGGTGCACAATAGGGGAAGGAGATCCCCGGCTCAGGCCTACAGACACACTCAAGGGACCACGAGTAGCGTGAGTCTTCCTTTAGCCTCTTTCCCTTCGGGGAGCCCTTCGTCGCCATCCGGGCATATAGTCCCGGATGAGACACTAGAGTGGTGGCAAGGCCCAATATCAGACCTACCGCCCACACCCGGGAGTTCCTTGTCCCTGCCGGAGCCCCACAGGAGACGCTGCCACAGTCCAGTCCTGACAGCGCCTCTCCCCCTGAGCACCCGCAGTCCCAGGACGCCCAGGCCCGCCACCGCAGTCTACAACGAAGGCGATCCAGGCTCCCTCACTCCCCGGAGGCGGAGTAAACAGGCCCGACTGCTCTGGTTGTTCGGCCCCAGTCCCGAGGGCCACCGATCAGGTCGAGGCCCCCAGACCACAGGGCCTCCCTGCACCCCACTGCAAGGCCCTAGTACGAGGGCCGCCTTTCAGGTCGAGGCCCCCAGACAGGTGAGCCTCCCTGACCTTAAGTGAAACAGTGAACTCTTAAACCCAGGAAACAAGGGGAAAGACAGTGACAGTGACAGTGACCAAGAGTACAGTGATAGTGCTTACACAGAAAATATATTAAACAGTGGCCCCCTAGAAACTAGTGCCATCGGGGTAGGAAGTGTATTTTGTCAATTGATTTAGTCCCTCCCCACATCACGGAACCAGGGAGTTTTCTGTGAGTCCAGAGGTAGGTGCGCGGGCGAGTTAAAAGATAAGTGTACGTGTCTCCGTGACCAGGTGACAGTGTCGAGTGTCGCCATCCGCACCCTACCTCTATTATAGTAATATCCTCGAAACAGACTCTCAATCTCGGTATTCTTAAAGTGAACAACCCCATTTTTATATTACCCTTCAGTGACATAAGAATCCCATTCAATAATATAAAGTGAACAACCCCATTTGCATATTACCTTCCAAGTGACTTGAGAACCCTATCAAAGAATACCCGCGATCTCCCTGTGTAATAGTGATAATATATATGATCATTCTGTGAAGCCAAGTGTAATCCTGTATCTCTGTTTTCTCTATATACTAAATATCATTGTATGTACACTGTTATGAGTAGGACCTAGGTAATAGATGTGATACGGTATATTGCCTGGTTTTTATGTCCTGTTTCTTTGTTAGTGCTTTACATCCGGTCAAGAAAGAGAACCCCGCTTTAGTAGCTAGTGTTTTTACGACGAGAAGTCGCCTTAAAAACACAGCATTACACTAACCTGACTGGGTGTAAATACGAAATAATGCCTTTACTCACTAGTTTACAGCGCCTGAAGTAATTATGATAATTTTGCAGCCTTCACAGTTCATGGCTGGAGACGAACTGACTTTCAAATCCTGCGGGCCCTAACGTGGGGCGTTTGAAATCCTATTTTGTGATTGGCTGAATCATGCGCAATGCATGCGCTTTATCCACCCACACGCATAACATGCACAAACGAACACACACAACTGTCCGACCACTGCAAGGGAAAAATGGCTGTCTCCCACTGAAAATAATAACAATATTGTAATGCTAGGTGAAATTCGGCTCGACTTCTCGTTCCTATTTCACCTAACGTGGAGCGGGGTCCTCTTTCAAGACCGGAGCTAGTGCAATAAAGAGAGGCAGGACACAAAAACTCTAGGCATAAATCTTTACACGTATATTACCACAGTCAGACACAGGACAAATCAGCAGATATTACAGCACAATATATAGCAATATAAAACTTTATCTAGGATATGTGTATCTCGCAGGATACTTGCTTCTCTGATAATAATGACAAAAATATCAACCCTAGTGTATCAGGAGTACAATAAATATATGCGCGCACGGGGGCGCGGGAGAGGTGTTGAATCTCACGAGGAGGAGATAGGGGAGGTGCAGGGAGTGACTTGTGACGGCTAGGGGAAAGTTATGGTAATACTGGAGAGCGGCAGATATTAGCCGTGAAGTTTATATGGTTTCCACTAGCCAAGGGACATTGGTAATTGATTTTATTCTTGATTCACACTTACTCGGGATATTGGAGTGAGAGGGGGTGATAAACGAGATTTATGGGTAGCGTGGGGGAGGGAGAGAACACCATTAATACTTCCTTTCACAATATTCCTTCACAGTAATGGGGGTATGTCCTTATAGGCGAATCTCCCGGCGGCACACAGGCTTATAAATTGTATAACAGGGATGTCACTCATAAGTATAGTCAATCAGGAGGCGGATGCACTAACACGTCCCCGTAAGGTCCCCGTAAGGCCGCCGCCGCTACGGTCCCCGTACGATAGTCGGTGTTTTGCTATGTACTAACATTTCTCCCACCATCGTACGGTGACCGTAAGGCTAAGGGCGGGGAAAAACTTGCTGTGTTTGAGGGAATTTTTCCCCGCTCAGCTGATGGTCGCTTTGGCCAATCACAACGCAGGATGCTTCTCTGCCTAGACGCTTCAGCCAATCATCGTGTTTGGTGACACTGACTCTCAGCTGAGTAGAACTCAAAAACAAAACAGAGGACAGGCTTGGATGAAATATATGAAGTGTTGTCAGTTTGGGAAGTGCAATGAGCAGAAAGCATTACTCACAATATTACCAGCATAGCTACTGCTGCATGTTGTGCAGTAGTACTGCACATTACTATTATACAATAATGTACGAGTAAAGTGCCTTCAGCATACTGTACAGACTGAATCGCTCATATTTAACATTTCAGCCGTACAACACTTATTACATTAATGTGCGTTCTGCAAAACTAAACTGACACTGTTGTACACTGTACAGTACTGTACCTGACATTTTATGTTGAACAAAAGCACCCTAGAAAAAGCACCCTGGGATAAAAGCTCCAGCAAAGAAAATAAATTTTGTGTAGTTTTTTATTTTATTTTTGCTGAACAGTAACCTAACCTAACAACCTAAAGTAACCTGACCAAAGGTAACTGAACAGCCTATGCAAAGCCAACGAGCCTAACCTAACCAAACCTTAACCAAACAATTTCACCTTACCTAACAACCTAACCATACCTAACTAAATAACCTAACCTAACAGAACTTAGCTGAAGAAACATAAGAGCCACATAGAACAAGCTAACCTAAGCCAGCAAAAAAAAAATATATATATAATAATCGACCTAACAAGCTAAATTTATCCAACCCAAACCTTGCTCTGAGATTCACATATATAATGTTCTCAGTCATTCCTCATTTTTGCCAGAAAATACTGAATAATTCCTTTCTAAGTCCCAAGAGGGATTCCATCTCTCCTTTGAAGTTTTGAATAAATATATACTTGGGTTAATCTTAAATTTTTATGGCACGGAATTTAGTGGTTTTAGTGAAAATTTTGGTATAATCTGTTTATATTAAGATTTTGTACTTTTATGTGGCCATAACAATTATGTGAGGATCCAAATTTTGTCCTTACTCTCAGAAGGCACAAATCAAAAGCCAAAAACCATAAAATCAAACCAACATACAGGCTTTTATGACCGTTTTTTTTTTTTTTTTTTTTTAATTGCCCCTTTGAAATGTTAAAATTCCCCTTGCCCTGTTCACACAACTGTCATATGCTAACTCAACATAACCCTAAACTTTAATTAGCCTAGCTTAATAAATTAAGATAATTTTAACCCACCCCATTCCAGTAATAAACTACCCTAACTTAACCTAAATTTTAAATAATCAAGTTTAAGCTAAAAGTAACCAAGGCTTAACCCAATTCTTACACCAACCTAATCTCACCTAACCTTAAATTAGCCTAACATTAGCTTAACATAGCTAACCTTATCAATACTCAAACCAAAAATAAACAAATCTTACCTAACAAAAATAAACCTAATCTAACCAACATTTAACCTAACCTAACCTAATTCTTAAATTAACCTAACCTAACCCCGTGCAAACCTAACCTTACGTGAGCCCAAATTAAACTAAGCTAACCTTACAATAATCCAGTCCACATATAAACAAACCTAACCTAACAAAAATTAACCTAATCAAAAATAAACTAACCTTGATTTTAAATTAACCTATCTTGAAACTATATTAGAAAAGGGATTTTTTTTTCTAGGGGCTTGACCTGTTAGGCTATTCTCCTAGAGGTTCTTGTCCTGACGGTGTACTCTACTGCACAACAGAACATATTATACTACTCTACAGCACTACACCTTACACTATTTCACACTAACATTGCTGTACACTACTATAGACTACATTAAAGCACACTATAATTTTCTACCAACCTAAAGCATACGTTAATACTGTAAAACACTAATTTATAGTACTACACAACACTGATGAGCATATAATACAGTAGAACACTAATGAACACATACTGAAACCACCAAGGGGTAAGAGCCCCTTGTATAAAGCCACAAGTGGGTCCCAGGGCCGATCGACCTGGTGCCACGGCTGTGTCGGAGACAAGAGTGAGAGTTGCCTCTGTGCTACCCTCCTTGTGTAAGAGAGAGAACACGGCCTCCGTGTGTCCTCTAAATTCAGCCAACTCCTGCAGGAGTAGCTGGACACCACCCGGGAGAGTTGCAAAGGTGTCACCCGAGCAAAGACCCGGTCCCAGTCGGGACCTACCTCCCACATCTGGGAGATTCTTGTCTTCCCCAGGCACCAGCAGGAGACGAGGCTGCAGCCCACACCTGACGGTGCGTCTCCTGACAGACCTTCACAGTCCCCGGACCCCCAGACGAGCCCAGCAGCCTACCAACGCTGTCCTCCTCCTGCCACAGACCCTCCGACGCCAGACACGACTGCTCCACCTGTTTGGCTCCAGTCCTGAGGGCCACCACAACAGGTCGAGGCCACACATAGATGGGCCTCCCTGCACCACTACGACGGGACCCTGAGAAGAAGGACTACAACAGGTCGAGACCCCAGGCAAGAGGGTCTCCCTGCACCATGATGACGGGACCAGAGAGGAGGGTCTACAACAGGTCGAGACCCCAGGCAAGAGGGTCTCCCTGCAACGCCTCAGTGGATCGGACCTGGGTCAAGTCTCCCCCCAGCGGGTACAGTGATTCCCGCCACGGGTAGAGCCCCCGGAGGTCCCCTTAAAGTGACAGAGTGATATCACCCCAGAAAATCGGGCAAGATTAGTGACCTTCCCTCCTACAGTGAGACAGGGACAGTGATACAGTGACAGTGAATAAGAGGGATCCCATCTATAATTGTCCGTGATTTCTTTCCCTTGATTAAAGACTATAAGTTCTGGGCCCGTGAATCTAGTGTTGTTCCCCAGTCCAGAATAGAGGAGTTCCCCCTTACCAGTGCACGTGCGAGCGAGAGTCGCTGCGCCGAGCCCAGCCAGTAAATTATAGTGATCTGCTCCCCCTGTCCTTTTATAGTAATAATCCTCCCCAGGCTCATCAAGCCTATACACCCCTATTGTACCAGTGCACTAAGACCTTTTGGACTTTAATGAAAGCCAGTCACATTCACTTATGGAACCTTAACCCATTGTAAAGTGTAATTATAGTGTGTGTGAATATCCCGTGTTATCTTAACGTAACTTTGTATGTCTGTATCCCCTCTCCAGAATATCATTCTATGTAATATTGTCACGGTGTTAGAATTAAGGTAATAGATGTGTTAAAGGTGGACTGCCTAGTTATTATGTCCTGTTCCTTTGTTGGTGCTTTACTTCCGGTCTGGAAAGAGGACCCCGCTCAGTAGCTAGTGTTTTTAGTACAAGGAGTCGGCCTAAAAACACTCAGCATAACACTGGGCTTCCTGTGGCTTCCGGGCTTGGCTCAGGTGTCTGGCCCTCGGGACTGGGGCCAAATAGCTCCAGGAACCTCTGTGATAAGTCCCGGCGTCGTGGGGGCGTAGAGGGATCATGCCTGGGTGTCCTGGGGAGAACCGGGAGAGACTGTGGGCTGTGGTCTCCAGCGTCTAGGGGCGCCGACAGGGGAGGGCTGCGGCAGCGACTTCCACTGGGGTCCGTCAGGTGCGTCTGCTCTAGAGCCCGGCGTAGGGAACAGAGACCAGGGGAGGCTGTGAGGCCTGTCTGGGTCACTCTGGAACAGGAAGCCTGGGCTCTAGTCTCCTGCCATAGGGATGTCTCTCTCCTTACCTCTCTCTGCACACCTTCGGAGCGACAATAGATCGTCTTACGAGGAAGGGAGCGACCATAGGTCATCTCTACCAAGACACTCTCAGAGCGACCATAGATCGTCTCATGAGGATGGGAGCGACCATGGATCGTCTCTACCGGAGCACTTTCGGAGTGACCATCGATTGCCTCATGAGGATGGGAGCGACCATAGATCGTCTCAACCGGAGCACTTTCGGAGTGACTGTAGATCGTCTCACGAGGATGGGAGCGACCATAGATCGTCTCTACCGGAGCACTTTCGGAGCGACCATGGATCGTCTCTCGAGGAAGGGAGCGACCATAAATCATCTCTACTGGGGCACTTTCGGAGCGACCATGGATCGTCTCACGAGGATGGGAGCGACCATAGATCGTCTCTACCGAAACACTTTCGGAGCGACCATAGATCGTCTCACGAGGATGGGAGCGACCATAGATCGTCTCTACCGGAACACTTTCGGAGCGACCATAGATCGTCTCTACCGGAACACTTTTGGAGCGACCATGGATCGTCTCTCGAGGATGGGAGTGACCATAGATCGTCTCTACTGGAGCACTTTCGGAGCGACCATGGATTGTCTCACGAGGATGGGAGCGACCATAGATCGTCTCTACCGGAACACTTTGGGAGCGACCATAGATCGTCTCTACCGGAACACTTTTGGAGCGACCATAGTTCGTCTCACGAGGATGGGAGTGACCATAGATCGTCTCTACCGGAACACTTTGGGAGCGACCATAGATCGTCTCTACCAGAACACTTTCGGAGCGACCATAGATCGTCTCTACCGGAACACTTTTGGAGCGACCATAGATCGTCTCACGAGGATGGGAGCGACCATAGATTGTCTCTACCGGAACACTTTGGGAGCGACCATAGATCGCCTCTACCGGAACACTTTGGGAGCGACCATAGATCATCTCTACTGGAACACTTTGGGAGGGACCATAGATCGTCTCTACCTGAACACTTTGGGGGCGACCATAGATCGTCTCTACCAGAGGGGCGCCGTCTGGAGTGTCTTTTCTAACTCCATCCCTAGCTGACTCAACAATTCCACTCCACGAAGGTAGTGTCCTTCTCCTACGGTGGCGACGGCGTGGTGGCTGCATGACACAGGGGTGCACGGCCCGGGCTGACATATGTCGCTGTTGCCGGGAGTGGTGGTGACTGGTGGCGGCTACCCCGTGGGATCCGTGTGGGGGTGTCGGCGCATCCTCGGGCATACTATGCTGTGTTTGGATTGCCCTGTTGTCGGGGGTACTATGGTATTTCTCGGGGGCACTGTTCTTTAAGCCACGCATTTTACCACTCTCCCCTTGTAAAAAGTCACGTCCTCGTGGCTGGAGGTGGAACGCTTGTGTGTTGGAGGTGGTGTAGATGGGCTGGAGGTGTTCCAGCGCAGTTTGCCAGGCGACAGTGTAGGGGTTCTCTTCTTGTGCTGGGTCGCAGGTGAGGAAGAGTGTGGAGGTGGCGGTGGTAGACTGGAGGAGGTTTAGCAGGTGGTGTGGCTCGCGGAGTCTGTGCTTCCTGCCAAGGGTAGGTGCCCATACGGCCCGCTTCACTCTCATCTTGCTTGGTGTGGCTGTTGGTGTGGTTGGGGGCTGAATGCTGGATACTGCAGGTATGGGCTGGGTTTTGTGCCGTGGTAATGCGGCGTTGAGTCTCTGGGGAGTACAGGTAGAGGGGATTTGGGCCTGATGTAGCTTGACGGTGTGAAGTCGTGGAGAGGTGGGCGGTGTAGGGGTGTGCGTGTATCGGGTGGGTGGGCATGAGAGTCGGCCGGAGGGGGTGGTGGTGGTGGTCCTGAGGGTGGGTGTGGGTGGGGAAGTAGGTGTGCGGGGTGGGCGGGGTCGGTTAGCACGGGCTGTTGCGCGCGTTGGGGGCGCGGTGGAAGGTGAGATCGTCGGAGTGGGCGTGCGTAAGTGTGGAGGGGAGAGGGCGGTGGTAGTGGGTTGTCCTGCGGGGGTGGCGGGGTGGGCGGGGCACGTGGGCTTGGGTGGAAAGGGTGAGGCGGCGGAGGGAAGGGGTGAGGGTGAGCGAGGTGTGGCGGGTGAGATGTCAGGTGAGGTGCGGGAGGTGGTGGAGGCGGTGGAGGCTGAGGTGGTAGGGGAGGTGGAGGGGGATGGCGAGGAGGAAACATAGCACTCGTATGTGGAAGTGACAGGCGCTGCGGGAGCAGGGGGAGGTTGGGGGTGTGGGGTCGGTAGCGGTGGTGAGGTGGTAGGAGAGTTGGCTTGGAGGGTAGGTGGCGAGGAGGGAGTGTGATCTTGTGGCGCCATCCCGGTGTTTGGTGGTGGGGTGGTTTGGGCCGTAGCAGGGTTCTGTGCTAGTGGTGTGGGGTGGGCGGTGGGTACGAAGCTAGGGGATGGTGCGGGTGTGGGGGTGATGGCGGACGGTGTGCGGTGCTGGAACCGTGGTGGCTTGGCAGAGGCTGTGGAGTGGGATGTGGCAGGTGGTGTGTGTCGTCGGAGGCGAGGAAAGGTGGGGTGAGGTGTAGGGGAAGAGGGAGCCGGTGGTGGTGGGGAGATGCGGCCTCGCGGAGTTGTCTGAATTTCGGGGATGGGGCGGTGCAGGTGGTAGCAGGGGGCTGAGCTCATGAGAGAGTGATGGGTGGTGGGGTGTGGGATGTGGTGGGCGGCGAGGCATCTGGTGGGGTTATTGGGGACGAGGTGGTGGTCCGTGGGGATGGTGAGGTTGAAGGTGGGGTGGGGAGGTTAGAACTAGGGGCAGGAATAGGGGAAGGTAGAACAGAAGAGATAGTGAGAGGGGAGGAAAAGGAAAGATAACGTTCCCCCCTGTCTTAGACTGGGGGAGATGTGAGGTGGCCCCCGCCATTACGGTGGGATGCAGGGGCAGTGGGGGGGGGACGCTTTTTGTGTTTCCCTTTTTGTATTTTCTTCCCCTGAGGCTTAGGGGAATTTGCGTATGGTGGGGAGGTTTGTAAGCGCCCTCGTGTCATTTGGCTGCACTGGGCGGCTTCTAGCTGCTCACGGATGTCGTGGATCAGGCATCCCTGTTAGCATGGAGAAAATTCCCACGGGTTGACGGTGATGAGGTCAACGAGGAATTTATTTATTTCGCCGACGCGTTGAGGGGTGGCATGGATGGCTAAAAGGTGCCTCATTAAAATGATATCTCTATCCATGTCTCCTGTTGGGTCATGGATAGTGAAGTGTTCTTTCACAACTCTTGGGAGTACTCTGAGCAGAGTGTTAAATGTATGCTGATCCCGGGTTTCCTCATCTGCCTCCGGGTAGGCAGCAGTAACCAGGCGTCTTGCCTGTATCAGGGTATTATCTAAATCCCCGTCGAATGAAAAACTATCCAATTTGGATAGAGCCACTACTTTCCCCAATGATGAGGTGATGGCTTGTACAGTGAACTTTGTAAAGTTCTGCCAGGTGAGTTCTGGGACGATTTTCGGCGCTATGTTCGCCGCCTTTTTACCCAACAGTGGTAGTGTGACTGCAATTTTTTGTTGGTCATTTTCAAAGCCAATATCCAGTAAGGGTTTAAATATTGCCAGATATGTGTGTATATCATACTGGTCGGGGTCAAACTTGGGTAACTGGACGTGCGGTTTAGTTGCCATTTTGCCAAATATTTCCTGATTAACTCTCTTTTACGCCCGGGTCTAGAACCACCGCTGCCCACCAGTGTAATGCTAGGTGAAATTCGGCTCGACTTCTCGTTCCTATTTCACCTAACGTGGAGCGGGGTCCTCTTTCGAGACCGGAGCTAGTGCAATAAAGAGAGGCAGGACACAAAAACTCTAGGCAACAACCTTTACACGTATATTACCACAGTCAGACACAGGACAAATCAGCAGATATTACAGCACAATATATAGCAATATAAAACCTTATCTAGGATATGTGTATCTCTCAGGATACTTGCTTCTCTGATAATAATGACAACAATATCAACCCTACTGTATCAGGAGTGCAATAAATATAGGCGCGCACGGGGGCGTGGGAGAGGTGTTGAATCTCACGAGGAGGAGATAGGGGAGGTGCGGGGAGTGACTTGTGATGGGTAGGGGAAAGTTATGGTAATACTGGAGAGCGGCAGATATTAGCCGTGAAGTTTATATGGTTTCCACTAGCCAAGGGACTTTGGTAATTGATTTTATTCTTGATTCACACTTACTCGGGATATTGGAGTGAGAGGGGGTGATAAACGAGATTTATGGGTAGCGTGGGGGAGAGAGAGAATACCATTAATACTTCCTTTCACAATATTCCTTCACAGTAATGGGGGTATGTCCTTATAGGGGAATCTCCCGGCGGCACAGGCTTACATTTGTATAACAGGGATGTCACTCATAAGTATAGTCAATCAGATCTTGTTCCACACTCTCGTCCTTTAACTTCTCACTGTGATCTTATTTACTCCGATATTCACTATATGAAATCACTGCACAATACTTACATTAGGGGAAATCACACTTAACCTAAATCACTCGTGCTACAATATCACACGTATTCATCAGGGGGATAGGCAGGAACATGTCGTCGGCGATCCTGCTGGGCTAGGGGCACCGCCAATGTGAGGCGTGCCGAGAGGGCACGAGATAACTCATAAGGGAGTCCTCTCGCGTCCTGGGCTTCCTGTGGCTTCCGGGCTTGGCTCAGGCATGTGGCCCTCGGGACTGGGGCCGAATAGCTCCAGGAACCTCTGTGATAAGTCCCGGCATCGTGGGGGCATAGAGAGATCACGCCTGGGTGTCCTGGGGAGAACCGGGAGAGACTGTGGGCTGCAGTCTCCAGCGTCTAGGGGCGCCGACAGGGGAGGGCTGCGGCAGCGACTTCCACTGGGGTCCGTCAGGTGCGTCTGCTCTAGAGCCCGGCGTAGGGAACAGAGACCAGGGGAGACTGTGAGGCCTGTCTGGGTCACTCTGGGACAGGAAGCCTGGGCTCTAGTCTCCTGCCGTAGGGACGTCTCTCTCCTTACCTCTCTCTGCACACCCTCGGAGCGACAGTAGATCGTCTCACGAGGAAGGGAGCGACCATAGGTCGTCTCTACCAAGACACTCTCAGAGCGACCATAGATTGTCTCACGAAGATGGGAGCTACCATGGATCGTCTCTACCGGAGCACTTTCAGAGCGAACATTGATCATCTCACGAGGATGGGAGCGACCATAGATCGTCTCTACCGGAGCACTTTCGGAGCGACCATAGATCATTTCTACCGGAGCACTTTCGGAGAAACCGTAGATCGTCTCGAGGATGGGAGCGACCATAAATCGTCTCTACCGGAGCACTTTCGGAGCGGCCATAGATCGTCTCTCGAGGATGGGAGCAACCATAGATCGTCTCTCGAGGATGGGAGCAACCATAGATCGTCTCTCGAGGATGGGAGCAACCATAGATCGTCTCTCGAGGATGGGAGCAACCATAGATCGTCTCTACCGGAGCACTTTCGGAGCGACCATAGATCGTCTCTACCAGAACACTTTGGGAGCGACCATAGATCGTCTCTACCGGAACACTTTGGGAGCGACCATAGATCGTCTCTACCGGAACACTTTGGGAGTGACCATAGATCATCTCTACCGGAACACTTTGGGAGCGACCATAGATCGTCTCTACCGGAACACTTTGGGAGCGACCATAGATCGTCTCTACCGGAACACTTTGGGAGCGACCATAGATCGTCTCTACCGGAACACTTTGGGAGCGACCATAGATCGTCTCTACCGGAACACTTTGGGAGCGACCATAGATCGTCTCTACCGGAACACTTTGGGAGCGACCATAGATCGTCTCTACCGGAACACTTTGGGAGCGACCATAGATCGTCTCTACCGGAACACTTTCGGAGCGACCATAAATCGTCTCTACCGGAGCACTTTCGGAGCGACCATAGATCGTCTCTCGAGGATGGGAGGAACCATAGATCGTCTCTACCGGAGCACTTTGGGAGCGACCATAGATCGTCTCTACCGGAACACTTTGGGAGCGACCAATAGATTGTCTCTACCGGAACACTTTGGGAGCGACCATAGATCGTCTCTACCGGAACACTTTGGGAGCGACCATAGATCGTCTCTACCAGAGGGGCGCCGTCTGGAGTGTCTTTTCTAACTCCACCCCTAGCTGACTCAACAATTCGACTCCACGAAGGTAGTGTCCTTCTCCTACGGTGGCGTCGGCGTGGTGGCTGCATGAAACAGGGGCGCACGGCCCGGGCTGACATATGTCGCTGTTGCCGGGAGTGGTGGCGACTGGAGGCGGCTACCCCGTGGGGTCCGTGTGGGGGTGTCGGCGCATCCTCGGGCATACTATGCTGTGTTTGGCTTGCCCTGTCGTCGGGGGTACTATGGTATTTCTCGGGGGCACTGTTCTTTAAGCCATGCATTTTAAATATAAATTGCATAACTCTTCAACAGTTGATGTACGATGGAAATGCGATAGAAAAAAAAAAAAGGCTTAAAATTATGTAAAGTGTAAGGTGAGTTAGCCCATTTTCTTGTCAGTGAGTTGGGTGTAAATACGAAACAATACCCAGACATTTGATTTGCGACCAGGCCTGTCCAGTATTGTTTTTGAGTTCCCGTCAACTGAGTGTCAGTGTCTCCAAACACAATGATTGGCTGAAGCTTTTAGGCTGAGAAGCATCGTGTGTTTGTGTTATGCTGGGTGTTTTTAGGCCAACCTCTCGTCCTAAGAACACCAGCAACTGAGCGGGTTCCTCTTTCCGGACTGGAAGTAAAGCACCCACAAAGGAACAGGACATAAAAACCAGGCAGTACACCTTAACACATCTATTGTCTTAATTCTTACACCGTTACAATAAAAAACAGAGAGGTATTGGATATGCTGTGGACAGGGACACAGAGTTAGCCTTTAACACCAAGGTTTACAGTTACACTTAAGACACAGGATTCTTCATTTATACTTAGATAATAAATTACACTTATTCACAAACTTTTGATTCTCCCGCGCACCCTGGTCTTGGTCCATTTCTATAAGTTCTTTTGTCTGGGATTTAGGACATTTCCTATTCTGCTGGGTATCGGGCCTTAGTAGGTTATTGGTAACTCTGTCACTTGTATTGTTCTGGCCCTTACTTTGTCACTGGTCACTGTTATATTCCCGTCTCGACTGTTCACGACACAAGAGGCGTTAATGTCACTCTTTACCCATGGTTCCTAGGTATAATCTGCTACGGTGTCCAGGCGTGAGGGGGAGGCCCTACGGGGAGCCTTCCTGCAGGGGGCAATGCACTGCCCAGGTCTCGGTCGTCAGTGGAGTGCAGGGAGGCCCTCCTGTATGGGGGCCTCAACCTGGGAGGAGGCCCTCGTACTGTAGCCTCGTCGGTGGGGTGCAGGGAGGCCCTCCGGTCTGGGGGCCTCGACCTGAGAGGTGGCCCTCGGGACTGGGGCCAAACAGCTGTAGGAGGCGGGCCTGTTGCCTCTGGCTGCGGGGAGAGAGAGAGCCTGGGTTGCCCGGCCCTAGTGGCTGCTGGTTGGGCCTGGGGGTCCTGGGGCTGCGGCCGCCTGTAGGGGGAGGCGCCGACAGGGGTGAGCTGCGGTACCGTCTCCGTCAGGTGTCCAGCAGGGGCAGGGATCTCCCAGGGGTAGGTGGTATGGCCTGGATCGGGCCACGCCACCACTCTGGCAGCACCTTTGAGGAAACACTCATGGAAGGGGACAAAGGGCGTCCCATGCAGCCGAGAGGAAAAAGATCGGCCGCGCAATGGACTTCCTGCGTCGGGAGGGCCTTCGGAACGACGAATGAAGGGTGTACAGTGGCCGCTCCTTCCTCGTCACGTATAGTGGCGGTGAGCACGTTTCGTGACTCCTAGGGCCCGCAGCTGAAGGGTGTACAGTGGCCGCTCCTTCCCCCGCATGTACAGTGGCCGTGCTGGCGGTGCTGCTCCCGAAGGAGGAAAAGGCAGGAGGGGTACACGGAGTCCGCGCCCTCTCCGGTACGTACAGAGGCCGTAGCCGTGGGTCTATCTACCCTGGTACATACAGCGGCCATAGCCGTGGGCCTATCCGCCCTTTGGGAAGCAACTGAAGGGCGTACAGTGGCCGCTCCTTCCCCGTCACGTACAGTGGCCGTGAACGCGGTGTTGCTCCCATAGGAGGGAAAGGCAGGAGAGGGGTGAACAGGGGCCGCGCCCTCTCCAGTACGTATAGAGGCCGTAGCCATGTGTCTATCTACCCTGGTATGTACTTTGGCTGTAGCCGTGAGCTTGCCCACCCTTAGGGAATCAACTGAAAGGCGTACAGTGGTCGCTCCTTCCCCGTCACATACAGTGGCCGTGAACGCGGTGTTGCTCCCGTAGGAGAGAAAGGCAGGAGAGGGGTGCACAGAGGCCGTGCCCTCTCTGGTACGTACAGAGGCCGTAGCCGTGGGTCTGTCTACCCTGGTACGTACTTTGCCCATAGCCTTGGGCCTGCCTGCCCTTCGGGAGGTAACTGAAGGGCGTACAGTGGCCACTCATTCCCTGTCACGTACAGTGGCCATGAATGCGGTGTCACCTGGGACTGACTCTAGTTCAGTCCCACCCCGATTCTGGTGAAGGCTGCCACACACGCAGGGTCGTTGTCTCCTGGAGGTGGTATGTTGTGGTGGTGGATGTCTGGTGGGCTGGCTTGAGATGTTGGAGGAGGTTGGTCCAATGGTGGGTGGTGAGGTTTGGCTCCTGGTGAGGGTTGAGGGTGAGGCGTAGGGACGATGGTTGGGTGGTCTGGCATAGGAACCGGAGGAGCTGGTGTGTCGCCCTTATTCTGATGGTGGGGCGGTCGTGGGGGCGCCAGAGTACCCTCTCAATCTTCATTTCTGGTGGTGAAGTGGGAAGTTTCCACGATGCCTGATGAAGGGGGAGGATGATGGGGGTGATGTTTGGGGTGTGGGTGGCATGTGTTGGGGATTGGGGAGCAGGATGGGGAGGAGATGGAGGGGTTGGGGTGTGTCTAGATGGTGGGCGGGTGAGGCGTCGTGATCTGGTGGTCGTTGTGGTGAGGGTGGGTGTAGGTGGTGATGGTGTTTGGGCACGTGGCGGCATGGGCTTCCCATCATGGTTGTGGGCGGTTGTTGTTGGTGGTGTGGGGTGTCTTGTGTAGTGGGCATGGTCGGTGGGTAATGAGTGGCCAGGAGTGGATGAGTGGGTGGCAGGTGGGGTTGGTGCACATGGGGAGTTGGTGGGTGATGTGTTGCGTGGGGCAGTGCGTGGTGGGGTGCGGGTGGGGTGTGGTGGGAGTTGTGGTGGTACGGTGGTGGTGGTTGTTTCCGCGGCAGTGAAGGTGGGAGTTGGTGATGGGTGGTGTGGTGTGGTGTTGGTGGGGGGCGTAGAGGGCAGTGATTGAGAGTGTTGGGTTGGAGGAGGTGGGGTAGCCGTAGGAGATGCAGGCAGAGGTAAGGTTGGTGAAGGATCAGAATCGGAGGAAGGTGGTGGTGGGTTAGGTGAAGGTGAAGTGAGGGAAGGGGTTTGTGGGTATGGTGAGGTTGAGGGTGGGGTGGGGGAGGTGAGCGAGGAAATAGAGGCAGGTGAGAATGAGGAGGAGGATGGTGTGATAGGGAAGGCGAATGAGTTGGCCGTGTTGGCAGGGAAGATGAGTGGCGGGGAAGTGATGGTGGTGGGTGGTGCAGGGTGGTAGGTGGGAGGCAGTAGACAGGAGGAGGCGGTTTTGGGAAGTAGGTTAGGGGAAGATGAGGTAAGGGTTCAAGGAGGCCTGTGAAGGGGGAGGCAGGCTTTGTGTTGGGGAGGAATAGGAAGGGGGGAGGCGGTAGTAGTGGAGAAAGTGGTGTGTGAGGTGGGAAGGTTAGGAATAGGGGAAGGCAGAATAGAAGAGATAGTGAGAGGGGAGGATAAGGAAACATGACGTTTCCCCCTGTCGTAAACAGGGGAAGATGTGAAGTGGCTCTCGTCACTACGGTGGGATGCAGGGGCAGTGGGGGGGCGCCTTCTGTGCTTTTGTCGTATTTTCCTTCCCTGAGGCTTGGGGCAATCGGCGTATGGTGGGGAGGCTTGTAGGCGCCTTTGTGTAGTTTTGCTGTGCCGGGCAGCTTTTAGCTGCTCACGCATGTCGTGGATTGGGCACTCAGGTCAGCAAGGAGAAAATTCCCATGGATTTACGGTGATGAGATCCGTGGGGAATTGCTTGATTTCGCTGATGCGTTGGGGGGAGGAGTGGACGGCTAGAAGGCGCCTTATTAAATTTATTTCTTTATTCAGGTCTCCCGTCGGTTCATGTATTATAAAGTGTTCTTTAATGAAACCGGGGAGGATCCTGAGGAGTTTGTGGAATATAAGTTGTTCCCGGGTTTTTGCGTCTGTGCCCGGGTACGCAGCGGTGACGAGCCGCCTAGCCTGGATGAATGCATCATCAAGGCTTCCGTCATATGTGAGGGCGTCTAGTTGCGATAAGGCTACAACTGTGCCCAGAGATGGCGTCACTGCCTGTTTCACAATTTGTTTGAATTGATCCCATTTTAGTCTCGGGACGATTTTCGGAGTTACAGTAGCAGTTATTTTGCCCAGGTTGGGTAGTGTGACGGGTATCTTTTCTCTGTCGGTGTCGAATCCGATGTCTAGGAGGGGTTTGACCATATCCAAGTATACGTCAATGTCATATTGCTCCGGGTTGAACCTTGGCAATTGGATGTGAGGTTTGGCTGCCAATGTGCAAGTTTCCTTTATCGTTCCTCCGTGCTTTATTCGGATCCAGAACCACCGCTGGCCACCAGTGCTATGCTGGGTGTTTTTAGGCCGACCTCCCGTCCTAAGAACACCAGCGACTGAGCGGGGTCCTCTTTCCGGACCGGAAGTAAAGCACCCACAAAGGAACAGGACATAAAAACCAGGCAGTACACCTTAACACATCTATTGTCTTAATTCTTACACCGTTACAATATTAAACAGAGAGGTATTGGATATGCTGTGGACAGGGACACAGAGTTAGCCTTTAACACCAAGGTTTACAGTTACACTTAAGACACAGGATTCTTCATTTACACTTAGATAATAAATTACAATATCGTGATACCCATGTTTCGTTTATTGGCAGAATTGGTATTATACATATATTGAGTCCGATGCGCTAGTGGCGGACAGGGCCAAGAGTTAGTGGAGTGAATATTACTATAAATGGATAGGGTGCGGGTCGCGACACTTGATGGAGTCACTTAGTCGCGATGACACTTATTCACAAGCTTTTGATTCTCCCGCGCACCCTGGTCTTGGTCCACGATTTCTATAAGTTCTTTTGTCTGGGATTTAGGACATTTCCTATTGTGCCAGGTATCGGGCCTTAGTAGGTTATTGGTAACTCTGTCACTTGTATTGTTCTGGCCCTTACTTTGTCACTGATCACTTATATTCCCGTCTCGACTGTTCACGACACAAGAAGCGTTAATGTCACTATTTACCCATGGTTCCTAGGTATAATCTGCTACGGTGTCCAGGCGTGAGGGGAAGGCCCTACGGGGAGCCTTCCTGCAGGGGGCAATGCACTGCCCGCAAGGGAGTCACTGCCCAGGTCTCGGTCGTCGGTGGAGTGCAGGGAGGCCCTCCTGTCTGGGGGCCTCGACCTGGGAGGAGGCCCTCGTACTGTAGCCTCGTCGGTGGGGTGCAGGGAAGCCCTCCGGTCTGGGGGCCTCGACCTGAGAGGTGGCCCTCGGGACTGGGGCCAAACAGCTGTAGGAGGCAGGCCTGTCGCCTCAGGCTCCGGGGAGAGAGGGCCTGGGTTGCCTGGCCCTATGGGCTGCTGGTCGGGCCTGGGGGTCCTGGGGCTGCAGCCGCCTGTAGGGGGAGGCGCCGACAGGGGTGAGCTGCGGCACCGTCTCCATCAGGTGTCCGGCAGGGGCAGGGATCTCCCAGGGATAGGTGGTATGGCCTGGATCGGGCCACACCACCACTCTGGCAGCACCTTTGGGGAAACACTCATGGAAGGGGACAAAGGGCGTCCCACGCAGCCGAGAGGAAAAAGATCGGCCGCGCAATGGACTTCCTGCGTCGGGAGGGCCTTCGGAACGACGAATGAAGGGTGTACAGTGGCCGCTTCTTCCTCGTCACATACAGTGGCGGTGAGCACGGTTTCGTGACTCCTAGGGCCCGCAGCTGAAGGGTGTACAGTGGCCGCTCCTTCCCCCGCATGTACAGTGGCCGTGCTGGCGGTGCTGCTCCCGAAGGAGGAAAAGGCAGGAGGGGTACACGGAGTCCGCGCCCTCTCCGGTACGTATAGAGACCGTAGCCGTGGGTCTATCTACCCTGGTACATACAGCGGCCATAGCCGTGGGCCTATCCGCCCTTTGGGAAGCAACTGAAGGGCGTACAGTGGCCGCTCCTTCCCCGTCACGTACAGTGGCCGTGAACGCGGTGTTGCTCCCATAGGAGGGAAAGGCAGGAGAGGGGTGCACAGGGGCCGCGCCCTCTCCGGTATGTATAGAGGCCGTAGCCATGTGTCTATCTACCCTGGTATGTACTTTGGCTGTAGCCGTGAGCTTGCCTACCCTTAGGGAATCAACTGAAAGGCGTACAGTGGTCGCTCCTTCCCCGTCACATACAGTGGCCGTGAACGCGGTGTTGCTCCCGTAGGAGAGAAAGGCAGGAGAGGGGTGCACAGAGGCCGTGCCCTCTCTGGTACGTACAGAGGCCGTAGCCGTGGGTCTGTCTACCCTGGTACGTACTTTGCCCATAGCCTTGGGCCTGCCTGCCCTTCGGGAGGTAACTGAAGGGCGTACAGTGGCCACTCCTTCCCTGTCACGTACAGTGGCCATGAACGCGGTGTCACCTGGGACTGACTCTAGTTCGGTCCCACCCCGATTCTGGTGAAGGCTGCCACACACGCAGGGTCGTTGTCTCCTGGAGGTGGTATGTTGTGGTGGTGGATGTCTGGTGGGCTGGCTTGAGATGTTGGAGGAGGTTGGTCCAATGGTGGGTGGTGAGGTTTGGCTCCTGGTGAGGGTTGAGGGTGAGGCGTAGGGACGATGGTTGGGTGGTCTGGCATAGGAGCCGGAGGAGCTGGTGTGTCGCCCTTATTCTGATGGTGGGGCGGTCGTGGGGGCGCCAGAGTACCCTCTCAATCTTCATTTCTGGTGGTGAAGTGGGAAGTTTCCACGATGCCTGATGAAGGGGGAGGATGATGGGGGTGATGTTTGGGGTGTGGATGGCATGTGTTGGGGATTGGGGAGCAGGATGGGGAGGAGATGGAGGGGTTGGGGTGTGTCTAGATGGTGGGTGGGAGAGGCGTCGTGATCTGGTGGTCGTTGTGGTGAGGGTGGGTGTAGGTGGTGATGGTGGTTGGGTACGTGGCGGCATGGGCTTCCCATCATGGTTGTGGGCGGTTGTTGGTGGTGGTGTGGGGTGTCTTGTGTAGTGGGCATGGTCGGTGGGTAATGAGTGGCCAGGAGTGGATGAGTGGGTGGCAGGTGGGGTTGGTGCACATGGGGAGTTGGTGGGTGATGTGTTGCGAGGGGCAGTGCGTGGTGGGGTGCGGGTGGGGTGTGGTGGGAGTTGTGGTGGTACGGTGGTGGTGGTTGTTTCCGCGGCAGTGAAGGTGGGAGTTGGTGATGGGTGGTGTGGTGTGGTGTTGGTGGTGGGCGTAGAGGGCGGTGATTGAGAGTGTTGGGTTGGAGGAGGTGGGGTAGCCGTAGGAGATGCAGGCAGAGGTAAGGTTGGTGAAGGATCAGAATCGGAGGAAGGTGGTGGTGGGTTAGGTGAAGGTGAAGTGGGGGAAGGGGTTTGTGGGTATGGTGAGGTTGAGGGTGGGGTGGGGGAGGTGAGCGAGGAAATAGAGGCAGGTGAGAATGAGGAGGAGGATGGTGTGATAGGGAAGGCGAATGAGTTGGCCGTGTTGGCGGGGAAGATGAGTGGCGGGGAAGTGATGGTGGTGGGTGGTGCGGGGTGGTAGGTGGGAGGCAGTAGACAGGAGGAGGCGGTTTTGGGAAGTAGGTTAGGGGAAGATGAGGTAAGGGTTCAAGGAGGCCTGTGAAGGGGGAGGCAGGCTTTGTGTTGGAGAGGAATAGGAAGGGGGGAGGCGGTAGTAGTGGAGAAAGTGGTGTGTGAGGTGGGCAGGTTAGGAATAGGGGAAGGCAGAATAGAAGAGATAGTGAGAGGGGAGGATAAGGAAACATGACGTTTCCCCCTGTCGTAAACTGGGGGAGATGTGAGGTGGCTCCCGTCATTACGGTGGGATGCAGGGGCAGTGGGGGGGCGCCTTCTGTGCTTTTGTCGTATTTTCCTTCCCTGAGGCTTGGGGCAATCGGCGTATGGTGGGGAGGCTTGTAGGCGCCTTTGTGTAGTTTTGCTGTGCCGGGCAGCTTTTAGCTGCTCACGCATGTCGTGGATTGGGCACTCAGGTCAGCAAGGAGAAAATTCCCATGGATTTACGGTGATGAGATCCGTGGGGAATTGCTTGATTTCGCTGATGCGTTGGGGGGAGGAGTGGACGGCTAGAAGGCGCCTTATTAAATTTATTTCTTTATTCAGGTCTCCCGTCGGTTCATGTATTATAAAGTGTTCTTTAATGAAACTGGGGAGGATCCTGAGGAGTTTGTGGAATATAAGTTGTTCCCGGGTTTTTGCATCTGTGCCAGGGTACGCAGCAGTGACGAGCCGCCTAGCCTGGATGAATGCGTCATCAAGGCTTCCGTCATATGTGAGGGCGTCTAGTTGCGATAAGGCTACAACTGTGCCCAGAGATGGCGTCACTGCCTGTTTCACAATTTGTTTGAATTGATCCCATTTTAGTCTCGGGACGATTTTCGGAGTTACAGTAGCAGTTATTTTGCCCAGGTTGGGTAGTGTGATGGATATCTTTTCTCTGTCGGTGTCGAATCCGATGTCTAGGAGGGGTTTGACCATATCCAAGTATACGTCAATGTCATATTGCTCCTGGTTGAACCTTGGCAATTGGATGTGAGGTTTGGCTGCCAATGTGCAAGTTTCCTTTATCGTTCCTCCATGCTTTATTCGGATCCAGAACCACCGCTGGCCACCAGTGCTATGCTGGGTGTTTTTAGGCCGACCTCCCGTCCTAAGAACACCAGCGACTGAGCGGGGTCCTCTTTCCGGACCGGAAGTAAAGCACCCACAAAGGAACAGGACATAAAAACCAGGCAGTACACCTTAACACATCTATTGTCTTAATTCTTACACCGTTACAATATTAAACAGAGAGGTATTGGATATGCTGTGGACAGGGACACAGAGTTAGCCTTTAACACCAAGGTTTACAGTTACACATAAGACACAGGATTCTTCATTTACACTTAGATAATAAATTACAATATCGTGATACCTGTGTTTCGTTTATTGGCAGAATTGGTATTATACATATATTGAGTCCGATGCACTAGGGGCGGACAGGGCCAAGAGTTAGTGGGGTGAATATTACTATAAATGGATAGGGTGCGGGTCGCGACACTTGATGGAGTCACTTAGTCGCGATGACACTTATTCACAAGCTTTTGATTCTCCCGCGCACCCTGGTCTTGGTCCACGATTTCTATAAGTTCTTTTGTCTGGGATTTAGGACATTTCCTATTGTGCCAGGTATCGGGCCTTAGTAGGTTATTGGTAACTCTGTCACTTGTATTGTTCTGGCCCTTACTTTGTCACTGATCACTTATATTCCCGTCTCGACTGTTCACGACACAAGAGGCGTTAATGTCACTATTTACCCATGGTTCCTAGGTATAATCTGCTACGGTGTCCAGGCGTGAGGGGAAGGCCCTACGGGGAGCCTTCCTGCAGGGGGCAATGCACTGCCCGCAGGGGAGTCACTGCCTAGGTCTCGGTCGTCGGTGGAGTGCAGGGAGGCCCTCCTGTCTGGGGCCTCGACCTGGGAGGAGGCCCTCATACTGTAGCCTCGTCGGTGGGGTGCAGGGAAGCCCTCCGGTCTGGGGGCCTCGACCTGAGAGGTGACCCTCGGGACTGGGGCCAAACAGCTGTAGGAGGCAGGCCTGTCGCCTCAGGCTCCGTGGAGAGAGGGCCTGGGTTGCCTGGCCCTATGGGCTGCTGGTCGGGCCTGGGGGTCCTGGGGCTGCGGCCGCCTGTAGGGGGAGGCGCCGACAGGGGTGAGCTGCGGCACCGTCTCCATCAGGTGTCCGGCAGGGGCAGGGATCTCCCAGGGATAGGTGGTATGGCCTGGATCGGGCCACGCCACCACTCTGGCAGCACCTTTGGGGAAACACTCATGCAAGGGGACAAAGGGCGTCCCACGCTGCGTCAGGAGGGCCTTCAGAACCACGAATGAAGGGCGTACACTGGCCGCTCCTTCCTCGTCACGTACAGTGGCTGTGAGCGCGGTTTCATGACTCCTAGGGCCCGCAGCTGAAGGGTGTACAGTGGCCGCTCCTTCTCCCGCACGTACAGTGGCCGTGCTGGCGGTGCTGCTCCCGAAAGAGGAAAAGGCAGGAGAGGGGTACACGGAGTCTGCGCTCTCTCTGGTATGTACAGAGGCTGTTGCCGTGGGTCTATCTATCCTGGTACATACAGCGGCCGTAGCCGTGGGCCTATCCACCCTTTGGGAAGCAACTGAAGGGCGTACAGTGGCCGCTCCTTCCCCATCACGTACAGTGGCCGTGAACGCGGTGTTGCTCCCATAGGAGGGAAAGGCAGGAGAGGGGTGCACAGGGGCCGCGCCCTCTCCAGTACGTACAGAGGCCATAGCTGTGGGTCTATCTACCCTGGTACGTACTTTGGCCGTAGCAGTGAGCTTGCCCACCCTTAGGGAATCAACTGAAGAGCGTACAATGGCCGTTCTTTCCCCGTCACGTACAGTGGCTGTGAACGCGGTGTTGCTCCCGTAGGAGAGAAAGGCAGGAGAGGGGTGCACAGAGGCTGCGCCCTCTCCGGTACATACAGAGGTCGTAGCCGTGGGTCTGTCTATCCTGGTATGTACTTTGGCCATAGCCTTGGGCCTGCCTGCCCTTCGGGAGGTAACTGAAGGGTGTACAGTAGCCGCTCCTTCCCTGTCACGTACAGTGGCCGTGAACGTGGTGTCACCAGGGACTGATTATTTCAGTCCCATCCCGATTCTGGTGAAGGCTGCCCCACTCGCAGGGTCGTTGTCTCTTCCCACTTACCTGGTGTTGTGACAGTTGTGGGGAAGAGGGACTCAGGACAGGAGTGTCCCGGTGACCCTCTTGTTCTGGGTCACTAACCCCACCGTGGTGTCCTCCTGGGGTGGTGGTGTGGTGGTGGCTTGGTGGTGGGGTGGGGGGTGGCAGGGTGGGTGGTCCGGCGGCGGCGGGTATTTTAGCTTGATTGGCCGAAGAGATCATCAGCTGAGTGGTGAAAAATTCCCCCAAATATAGCAATTCTTCCCTGCCTTTATTCTTAGGGTCACTGTACGATGGTGGGAGAATTGTTAGTACTGTACATGCCAAAAGACCAACCATCATTCAGGGATAGTAGCGGCAGTGCTCTTATGGTAACCTTATGGGGACGCATTAGTGCAACTGCCCCCTGGTCTAGAATGTGAGCTGTTTGCAGAATCATTTTCTTTCACCCAGTTGGTAAAACAACTATACAGAATACTAGATAAACCTGACCATAATGCCTGTCTCTTGGACCTGTTCCTGATGAATAATCCAAATCAATTCAGGATAGAAGAACTGTCTAAAATGCACGCCTCCTCCGTCGGACCCCCCACCCCGCTATGGAGCCGCAGCCCTACCCCCACCCCAGGAGGACACCACGGCAGGACTGACCCAGAGCTAGACGGGCGCCAGGATGCCCCTACCTTGAGTCCCTCTTCCCCTCAACCTACCCAACTGCGATGTCGCAGGAATGCGACACTACTCGGCCGGAGCAGCCCTCACCAGGATCGGGGTGGGACTGCTCCAGATACAGTCCCAGGCAGCGCCACTGTACATACCAGGGAGGGAACAGCCACTGTACGTCCCTCAGTTGCTTCCCTCTGCAGCCCCGCGTAACAGCCACTGTATGTACCAGGGAAGGAACGGCCACTGTACATCCTTCTGCTGCAACCACATCTGGAGTCTGCCCCGGTGTGCTAGTTATGGAGCACACACCGACAGGCAAAGGCAAGAGTAGAACTGCGACAACAGCCACTGTATGCGTCAGGGAGGGAACGGCCACTGTATGTCCCTCATTCACTTCCTCCTCCTACGGGAGTATCCCTGCAGTAACGGCCACTGTATGTACCGCGGAGGGAACAGCCACTGTACGTCCCTCAGCTACATCCCATTGGGCAGGCAGACCCGCAGCATCAGCCACTGTACGTGCTGGGGAGGGAACGGCCACTGTACTTCCCTCATCTGCCTCTTCCTTCTTCTGGAGCAGCACCACGGTAATGGCCACTGTACATACCGGGGAAGGAACGGCCACTGTACATCGTTCTGCTGCTGCCCTTGGAAACTGTGGAACCGCAACGACGGCCACTGTACGCATTGGGGAAGGGACGGCCACTGTACGCCCTTCATCCACAGTCTCAAGGGTTCTCCCAGAGGGGAAGGCCCCTTGCACGGCCAGCTCACTCCTTCTCCGTTGCGTGGGATGCCCTTCTCTCTCTCTCCCTCCAGGTGTGGTTCCCCGGAGGTGCTGTTGTTCCAGGAGTGGTGGCGAGGTCCTGTCCTCTATGGCTGGGTTCCTGCCCTACGGCCTGCCCCTGGACGATGCTGGCCCTTGACAGACGCCCTGCAGGAGAGGTGCCGCAGCCAACCCCTGACGGTGCCCCAACCTGTAGGCAACCGCAGTACCAGGCCTCCCAGGGCCAGCCCGCGGACCCCAAGCGGTACTGCTCAGGCCCCGCTCTTCATCAGCCCTCCGCCCAGAGTAAGAAGCGGCGGGCCCGACTCCTGGTGCTGTTTATCCCCAGTCCCGAGGGCCACTTACCTGGTCGAGGCCCCCAGACGGAAGGGCCTCCCTGCACCCCAGACGGGACACGCACCCTGGTTGTGACACCCTCGAGAGCTGTGCCGTGCCTCCTACAGGAGAGCTTTCCAGAGGGGCCCCCCCTCCCGCTCCCGGGTGCCACCTCAGTTAACCTCAGGCATCGGCAATCCAGTGACGACACCTTCAACCTCCAGAGTCGTGTTAAAGACTTAGTGAGAGTGACAGTCAAGTCAGTGAATGTGAACAGTGAGACAGACACGATACACTAAGGTTCCTACTCTAGTTTATCCAAGGTACTGTGTTTATGCTCAAGCCCTTCGGAACCAGGGTAATGTATTAGTGTGCGGCCCGAGACTAACCTACTAAGGACAGTCCAAAAGACAGAACGTGTGATCAGTGTCGCCACAGCTAAGTGACATTCCCTCGTGCCTTGACTCAGGTATAGACACCGTGCCTAGGTGATATGTATGCTAGTACTAATTAACTTGTCACGTCACTCTATTCATATATAGTGTATCCTGACGTGTATATTGAATGGAAATTGTGCACTAACTCTGACATCTATTTTGTGCCCTTGTGATCTGTTATATATTTGTATTGAAGTGAAGTGGTACACTGGCTCAGACATCAATACGTTGCCTATGGATACATTGTACCAATATTAGTCACTCTGTTACTTTACCTCTTTCATATTCAGTATATCTTTGTATGTGTATTGTAAGGAGTTTGAATTAAAACAATAGATGTGTTAAGGTATACTGCCGAGTTTTTATGCCCTGTTCCTTTGTGAGTGTTCTGCTTCCGGTCTAGAAAGAGGACCCCGCTCAGTCGCTGGTGTCTCTAGGACGAGAGGTCGGACTAAAAACACCCAGCATAACACTGTCCCCACTTGGATCCTCTGACCGCAGGCTCACCAAATCCTCATTAGTCAGTTGCCCCACACCTCCCCGTTCTGAACCTGTCAGAGTGACCAGATGGCTATTTGATCGGGCAGACTGGGATTGAATTAGAAATTATCTTGCTGATATTCCATGACAGTCTTTCTTCTCCAGTGACGTCAATTTTATCTATTCCCACATTAATGACTAAATACAAGCTGGTATGGAATCGTTCATTCCCAGTCAACATTTCACTAAAAGATCGGACTCCCCAAAATGGTTTGACAGCAATTGTGCCTGAGCAGTGACCCAAAAGTCCATAGCTTATAAGTCTTGCATAAAATAAAAAACATCTGAATCCCTTTGTCAGTTTAAGATTGCTAGAAACCATGCAAAAGCAGTAATAAATCTCGCTAAATTAAATTTTCTTCACAACTAAGCATCCAGATTATTAAACAGTCCTAATGACAACAGACAATTCAGGTCAGTTCCTTCAATAATAACTATAACAAGTCATCACCCATTCCTCCACTAAAATCTTCAGATGGTAACGCCATAAATGACCTGCGTGGTAAAGCGAATATCCTTGCCGGTACATTTGTGAGAAATTCTACCTTAGAGGAAGTCAACCAGAACATCTCTGTACTAGAACTTGACTGTCCTTAAATTGCTCCACTTAGGATACTGACCAGATATGTAAAATCCATCCTAGACAATTTACCAGCCAACAAAGCTCCAGGTCTAGATGGAATTCCTCCAATTGTTTCGAAAGAGTGTTCCCCAGAACTTGCTCCTGTTTTAGTTAAATTACTCAGACTGTGCATACGTACTTCATTCCCTGATTCCTGAAAGGAAGCCAATATCCCCCCAATTCCGAAGAAATGAAGTTCGTCTGACCCCTCTGATTACTGACCAATTGCTATCACATCTTCTCTTGATAAAGTATTTGAGATTGTAACTAAAATGCACATGGTGAAACATCTTGAATCCAACAACTTAATTAATGCTAGACAGTATGGCTTTCACCACAAAATATCCACTGTTGATGAAATATGTGAAATACAGCATAGTGCCCCCGGAAACTCCCCGACACCCCCACCAGGACCTCACAGGGGAGCAGCAGCAGCACAGCGAGACTCAGTGTGACAGTGCCCTCTTCCCTGGCAGTGCCCCGGTCCCGATAGAATTGTCACCGGCGTGTCTCCCCGCCGCCCCCCACCGTATAGTGACTCATGACGTTGTGACTGTGCCCTGAAGTATAGTGTAACAGTGGCGGGGTGATATAGTGCACTCTGAGTACCAGGTCAAGTGTTTACGTGAAGTTGGACTAATAATCGAATATACTACGGGGCGGAATAGTAAATAACCAGTGCAGAATCCAAGTGTTGATGAACCAGACTCATAGTGTGATGCCCTTTATATTATATCACTGAAACACTCAAGCCGTGGAATTCATACTAGAAAATTATCCAAATATCCCTTGCTATCAGAAAATAGTAAAGCGACCGTGCTATCAATAACCTCCATTATATAAATATAACACGACCCCAAGTGCCTTACACTTAAGAACCTCTTCTCTAATTTCCCCACGTGTGCAGAAAACTTGATTCGTGTTATGATAAATTACCAAAACCCCCTTGCTACCAGAAAATAATAAGTTGAACTCACTAACAATAACCTCCATTTTATATTACTATAAATATAATTAGACCCCCAGTGCTTTGCCACCTCCCCCATGAGACCCACCTCCATCTTCTCCACGTGCACGGAGACCCTGGACAATATTAATCCTGCACAATACACCTAGAGTGGTCTTAGCAGTGCATATTGAACTAGTATCCTGCGAGATACTGATTATCTAGTTGTAAGAGTTATAAATGACCAAATACTGTGTTATATTATCTGCTGTTTGTCTTGTGTCTGATTAAGTAATACACGTGTAAAGGTTATTGCCTAGTGTTTTTGTGTCCTGCTATTTGTACTAAGCTCTGATCTTGAAAGAGGACCCCGCTACACGTTAGGTGTTCTAGGACCGAGGAGTCGGGCTTTAAACACCTAGCATTACACTGGTGGACAGCGGTGGTTCTTGACCCGGGCATACAAGAGAGTGAAGAAATATCGGCAAAATGGCAACAAAACCACACATGCAATTACCCAAGTTTGACCCCAACCAGTACGATATACGCATGTATCTGGCAATTATCAAACCCTTACTAGATATTGGTTTTGATAATGATCAGCAAAAAATCACAGTCACACTCCCACTACTGGGCAAAGCGGCGACAAACATGCCACCGAAAGTCGTCCAGGAGCCCACCTGGCAGAACTTTACAAAGTTTGTCATTCAAACCATCACCCCATCACTAGGGAAAGTGGTGGCACTATCTGAATTGGATAGTTTTACATTTGACGGGATTTAAATAATACCCTGATTTAGGCAAGACGCCTAGTTATTGTTGCCTACCTGGAGGCAGATGAGGAAACCCGGGATCAGCACACTTTCAACACTCTTCTCAGAGTGCTTCCGAGTGTTGTTAAGCAACACTTTACTATCCATGACCCGATTGGAGACATGGATAGAGATATCCAGCTCATACGGCGCCTCCTGACCGCCCGCCCTACACCGCAGCAAATTAATGTGGTGAAGAAATTTCCCACACAAACTCCGACTCCTCCAATCATGCCACGTCCACCCTTGCCCTACATCAACCCCACCTCGGCACTGAGCCCACCTAGAGCACAGCCCTCGCGCCGGCGCCCCACGCACCAGGAAAACCCTATCCTGATCCTGGTGAATCCATGGGAATTCACAGCCTGCAGCTCCTGGTGTCCCTTACATGACATACGGGACCAGCTTAACCCACCCCATCCCGTCGACGTATGGGTACGTTGCAACGATTTGCATTTGCCAGTCCCAGCGACGTACCAGTACGTCGTGCAATTGCAAGGTCCCTAATTTGCACAATTTTCAATTTTCGTGCGTGATTTTTCGTATGTATACATGGGACACCTTCCTCTATTCCTCTACAAGATGCCAAGCAGGGACAATGCCTTACACCGCATAACCAACCCCCTCCCCCTCTCACGCCATTGTCTTGGCAAAGGACCTGTTACCAGTGACCTGGCTAGTAAAGATATTCAGGGCCAGAGTGATTCCCCAATCGATGACAATGTGGAGGACAATGTTTACATAGCATTAGAAGAAGAAATAGCCAGATATAATGATCAGGTAATGTGGCAAAAAAAAGGTCAGGTATGGTGATTAGTTAGTGAGTGAAACAATGCTTATAATGCCTTTATTACTGCTTGAAAACCAATATACTCTCATACTACATATACATTCGTACCAAGTAAATAAATAAATACCGTTATGAGTGGATAAAATAGTTACCCTCCCATAGAACTCGTTTTCTTTGGTGCCAGCATGTTAGAAAACCCAGTCAGGTAAGGAGGAACTCCTACCTGGATTGGGTATTTTAAACCTCAGGTGAGCGATTTCTATATGAATTTTCGATGTTTCTCACCAGAAGCGAAGGTTTTAACAAAAAAAAAAAATTTCGATAATACCTTGGGACTTGGGGATGTTGGAGGTGCGGAAAACCTTGGGACGTGACGGGTTAAGGCTGCGCACCGCAAGCCCACAGCCCCGGGTTCACGTAAAGTGTCTTCTCTGGAGGACGAGGCCCCTGAGGACGAACTGGCACCCGTAGAGGAGTCCCATCCTGGGGAACAAGAGCAGGAACAGGAAGAAGGAAGCCCCAGACAGCTGGATTTTTAGGCCCACTCCCACACCAACCCACCGTGGCGGGGGCCATTACCCCCAAATATCGCCCCCCAGTGTACCAGAAGATGATATTGAATGGCGTGAAGGCCAGACTGCTAGTTGATACGGGAGCAGCCAGATCCTGCCTTTACCGCCA
Organism: Coenobita brevimanus; assembly: GCF_032717465.1. Classification (NCBI taxonomy): domain Eukaryota; kingdom Metazoa; phylum Arthropoda; class Malacostraca; order Decapoda; family Coenobitidae; genus Coenobita; species Coenobita brevimanus. The sequence goes on along the minus strand of NC_137008.1, from coordinate 34,435,966 downwards.
CTATTTCTCCCGCCATAGATCGACCTTTGGCCCACTCCACCCCACTGCCACTCACCTTGTGGATGCGGAGGACGGCCCCCTGCCCATCCGTGGGGAGACACGGGCCCTATGAGTCGACACCTACCAGCTGGTGTCAACCCAACACCAATTCATCATTTTTGACTCCTGCCGGAGCTATGACGGGTACTTCGAACTGGACCTACTCCAGAAGCTTGGAGCTACCATAGATTGCCGCTACCGGCAGCTCCAGTTCCATGCCCCACCCAACCCCACCCAGGCCATTTGCACCTGTATGCCACGGCCCTGGCCAGAAGATTCACCCCCTCCTCCCCTGTGCTCCCTCCCACCACCCCTCCTCCCTCTTTCCCCACCACCATCTCTGCCGCCATTACCATCCCCCCCCCCATCATGAGGCCTGGGTCCCCCTCAACTGGCCCTCTGGCCTCTCTGTCTTATTCTCCCCCCTCCTCCCACCGGGAACCCTCTCTGCCTGCCTGTTGTCTCCCACTTTCCTCCCCCACATCACACTGCGGTTCGCATCGCTAATCTTGCCCCTTCCCCCCTCACCCTCCCAAAAGGGCTCATAATCGGAGAGATGGAGGAAGCTGAGCCCTGTGCCCCATCCCCCTCCCACTCCCCCCCCCTGCCACCCATCCCTGACCATCTCTTCGCCCAGCAGTCAGACACCCTACGCCGCCTCCTCCTGGACTTTCAGGATTTGTTCGCGGCAGGACCAGCAGACATAGGACACACCATGTACCTGTCACACGAAATTCATATGACAGGCCCACTGATTAGACAACCCTCCTGACGGAAGAGCCCCAGACAGCAGGAGGAAGAGGATCACCAAGTACAGGAAATGATAGAGGCCGGCGTCATTTCCCCCTCCACCAGTCCCTGGTCCTCCCTCATCGTCCTATAGTCGTTCTATTTTATGAAGGCAGTTTGGGTGGGACGCTCTGGGACCTCACACTGTTAGCTCTGTTGTCACATCGCCGCCAACACACGTGTAATTATTTGTGTTCACCTCTCTCTCTCTCTCTCTCTCTCTCTCTCTCACTCTCCTATTTTAAGTTAGTAACTACTTATAAATGAATTTTAAACACTCTGTACAGATGTAATTCAATAAAAAAGCTGTAGTATAGTATAAATCTCATAAGACTTGTCAGCGTTGCTTTTGAGACGTTGTCAGGTGGTGACACGAGGGACACCCCTGCGTGAGTGGGTCATACTCGGTCAGTCTCCTGCCATGGAAGCTATTTAAAAAAAAAAAAAAAAACGCACCTATAGACTTTTACCTCAGGGGTGGTGTGGAAAAAAAAAAGTCGAAAACAAGAGAAAAAATTAAGAAAATACAATTAGTAGTAGTTAATATATAATATGAGAGAGAGAGAGAGAGAGAGCACGTGTGTGGCGACGATGTGGCAACTGAGCTAACAGAGTGAGGTCCCAGAGAGCCCGACCCAAACTGCCTTGATAAAATAGAACGACTGTAGTGAAAAAGAAGGACGGCACAATGCTATTCTGCATCGATTACCACTGCCTGAATGATGTCACCATCAAGGATGCCACTCCCCTCCCGCGGATTGATGATTCCTTAGATTCCCTTTACGGAGTGTCCTGGTTCTCCACCCTCGACTTCCAGACTGGATATTGGCAAGTCCCTGTGCGCCAAGAAGCCCGCGGCAAAACGGCTTTCTTAACAAGTAACAGCAAGCATTATGAATTTAATGTCCTGCCATTCGAACTCTGCAATGCCCCCCCGCCACCTTCTCCAGGCTTATGGAATGTGTCCTCAGCGGCCTCACATGGGAAATATGCCTGGCGTACCTAGACGACGTCATCGTTTTTAGCCGGACCTGGGCTGACCACCTGCAGCGCCTCTGCCGAGTCTTCACCAGGATTCGCCAGGCAGGCCTCAAGCTCCGGCCCTCTAAGTGCATCCTGACTGCTCAGACCGTCTCGTTCCTGGGACACGTTATCTCCCAGGCAGGAATCTCCCCCGACCCCGACAAGCTCCACGCTATTGCGGACATACCCCCACCACAGGACGTCCATGGCATCCGTGCCTATCTAGGATTGACGTCCTATTACTGCTGTTTTGTAAAGGGGATTGCCCACATCACGAAACCCCTCCATGACCTGAGCAGAAAGGGGGAACCGTTCCTCTGGACAGACGAGAGTCGAGCTGCATTTCAACAGCTCAAAGACAAGCTTGTCTCTGCCCCCATCGTAGCTTTCCCCGATTATGCCCTCCCCTTCCACCTCTACACCGATGTCTCCCTCTCCGCCATAGGCGCCGTATTGGCACAAGTTCAGGAGGGCCATGAACACATCATCGCCTGTGCAAGCCGTACCCTGAATCTGGCAGACAAAAATTATGCCACAACTAAATGGGAATGCCTCGGCATAGTATGGACCCTCCAACACTTCAGGGCATATCTCTCCGGGACTCAGGTCACCATCATCACGGACCACCAGTCCCTCCAGTTGTTACGTCAATCTGATTCCCACAATGCCCAACTAATCAGGTGGCGCGAGACCTTAGAAGAATTCAATTATGAAATCTCATACAGGCCAGGCAAGCTCCACACCAATGCGGACGCCCTTTCCCGCCTCCCTGTCCACACCATCCAGCCAGAAACAGACCTACAGCAATGGCACTGCAAGGAGCGACTCCCATGGATCCCCTCCCACTTGTTCAAAAACTATACCGGCAAGGTGACCACCTCCTAACCCCCTCCGGTCATATCCTCCTAGCCTCTGAAACCGCGCTCGACACCTTATGCCACCTTCACGCCCATAATGGCATCCATCTGGACACCAAAAAGCTGCTACAGGTGTTCGACACGTACTGGGCACCAAACCCCTCCACCCTGGCCAAGGAAATTATTCAAAGTTGCCGCGCCTGTGCACTGGGGAAAGACAACACACAACCGCAGGACCCTCAGGCCACATCATTGCCCACAAGCCCTGGCAACTCCTAGCAATCGACGTGGTGGGGCCTCTACCCCCAAAATCAGGGTATAAGTAGGTGATCACATTCGTGGACACATATTCAAAATTCGTCGTAGCCTGCCCAGCCAAGGAGCATCTCGCCATCCCCGTAGCAGATGCCCTCTTCCGACACGTTTTCCCCTATTTTGGCATTCCCCAGGCCATCCATTCGGACAACCCCCCCCCGAATTTACCGGGAAAGTCTGGGAGGAACTCGCCAAAATATTTGGGTACAACATCTCCCACTCCTCTCCTTACTGGCCACAGGGAAACACAGTGTGCGAGCGCGCCATCGTACCCTCATGAGTCAATTACGCACACACATCAAGGCCACTAAAGACAACGACTGGCCTGCTGATGTGAAACTTGTCCAATGGGGCGTAAATTCCTGTCCCCTGAGAAGACGGGGTTTCGCCCTATGAGCAGATCTTTGGTGAGGCACCCCTCCTACTGCCCCTTTGTCAACACCTACAGCCACCCACCTCCGCTCTGACCACAGACCCACTACACCACCTGAAGGGCCGATTAGTACACTTACAGAAAAACCTGGACCTCAGCCCCGACACAGACCCCAACCCCTACCATCCTGGCGACACTGTTGTAGTCGCCCAACTCCCCACCCCACACAAGATCGCCCGCCACTTCACGGGGTCCCACACCATCACCCGCGTCCCCAACGCCTATCAAGTTATCATCGTTTATCATGGCGCCCCTCATACTCTCCAGAACTGCCACGTGCGTCCCTTCCGTGCTCCCGCCCCTGCTGCCCCAGCCCCACACCCCATCCCTCCTGCCCAGGCACCACCCCCCCGTTCCACCTACGAGTGCTACATTTCCTCCTCCCCCTCCACCCCTCCTACCACCTCAGCCTCCCCGACCGCCACCCCACCCCGCACCTCACCTGACACCTCGTCTGCTGCACCAACCTCCCACCACTCTCCTTCACCACCTCCTCCCGCCACCCCATCCTCTCCGCCCAGCTCCACGTGTCCCACCCACGCCACCACACCCGACCCCCACCACCTCCTGCCCACCACCCCTACATATGCCCACTCCAGCCTCATCACACTCCACCTCACCCACCCCACGCCCAGCGGCATGTACTGCCCGCCCTTGCCTGCCCTGCACACCCACCTCTCCACCCACACCCACCCTCAAAACCACGACCACCCACCCAATACACCCATTCTCCCACTCCCCCTGCCTCCCTGCAACTTCACACTGTCATGCTACACCAGGCCCAACTCCCAACCTCCTGTTCTCCCCAGAGACCCTACGCCGCATTACCACGGCACAAAACCCAACTCCTACCCTCGGTGTCTAGCATTCAGCACCACACCACACCAGCAGCAACAACCACCACGATCAGAGTAAGATGGGCGGTATGGGCACCTACCCTTGGCAGAAACTGCAGGCTCCGAGGGCCACACCGCCTACTCCACCTCCTCCGCTCCTCCCCCACCACCTCCACGCTTTTCCTCACCTGTGATGTGGAGCAGGATGAGAACCTCACCACCACTACCTGGCAAGCCTTCCTCAGGAATCTCCAACCATTCTACACCACCAATGACACTCACGTCTATCACCTCCAGTCACGGGGACGTGTCTTTTTCCAGGAGGACAGTGGTGAAATACGTGAAATACAGCATAGTGCCCCCGGAAACTCCCCGACACCCCCACCAGGACCCCACAGAGGAGCAGCAGCAGCACAGCGAGACTCAGAGCGACAACGGCACAAGCCAGCCCAGGCCGTATGCCCCTATGACACGCAGCCGCCTCACCGTCGCCATAGCAGGAATCCTGCACTACCTTTCGGGCGAGGTTCCAGCAAATCAGATCTGGGTGGAGCTGTCTGTCCAGCTCCGATCAGCGCCCCTCAGGAGTTGGCCTGTAGCCACTCCCGCCTTCCTAATGAGTGTGCCAGTAGCCTCTCCGAAGGTGTCTTCCATCATGGGATGGCCTGTAGCCACCGCCCCTCACTACGGAATCAGCACACCACCAACCTGAGGGTAATCAGGAGACGGCCTGTAGTCGCTCCCACTTTCGTCAGAAGATGTTCTTCCGGGGACGGCCGGTAGCCGCCCCACACCCTCTCCTGAAGGAGTCGGCCTGTAGCCGCTCCTGCCTTCGTCAGACGGCCTGTAGCCACTCCAAAGGTGTTGCCCCTGAGTCAGCCTGTAGCCGCTCCTGCAGGAGTTGACCTGTAGCTGCTCCCATCTTCGTCAGATGGCAAGTAGCAGTTCCCACCTTCGTCAGACGGCCAGTAGCCACTCAGAAGGCGTTGCCCCCAAGTCGGCCTGTAGCCGCTCCAAACCCCTCTGGCAGGAGTCGGCCTGTAGCCACTCCCACCTTCGTCATGGCTGATAGCTGCTCTGAAGGCATAGCCCCTGAGTCGGCCTGTATCCGCTCCTCACACCAGCAGAAGGAGACAGCCTGTAGTCACTCCCGCTTTTGTCAGACGACCGGTAGCTGCTCCAAAGGTGTTGCCCTCGAGTCGGCTTGTAGCCGCTTCCCATCCCTCCTGCAGGAGTCGGCCTGTAGCCACTCCCGCTTTCGTCAGATGGCTGGTAGCCGCTCCGAAGGTGTCCAGAGGTGCACTGGTATTGATTCCCCCTCTCAGGCCATGGCCAGTAGCCAGGCCTCGGCGCCTTATGGTCGCGCCCCTGGGAAGCCACGGCTAGTAGCCAGTCCCCACGACCGGAAGCAGTCGAGAGCAGTGTCACCGCCCCAGCCTGAGACGAGTATCCCGACCTCCAACGCAGAGGACGTAGGAGAATACTGGAGAGGCCCTATTGCCTCCCCCGGCCTCAACTCCCTATGCCTGGCCCTGGAGAAGACACACCTGACGGACCCTGATTCAGGTCGGTGCCACAGCCCCTCCCTGATGGCGCCGCTTGGCTCTGGGGGCCGCAACCCTCAGGAGCTCCAGGCCCTCCCCAGAACGCCCAGGCAGGACCTCCCTATGCCCCGACAGCGGAGGACCTCCACTTCCGGCCGAGACCTGAGCCAGAGATTCCTGGAATTGTTCGGCCCCAGTCATGAGGGCCACACGCCTGTTCCCAGCCCGGAAAGTACGGGCCCCTTCGCCACCTGCAGCCCCGGACGAGAGAATACGCCCCTGCGTGTCGTCCCGTGCCCTCTCCCCTGGCAGTGCCCCAGTCCCGGCAGAATTGTCGCCGGCGTGTGTCCCCTCTGCCCTCCACCGTATAGTGACTCATGACATTGTGACTGGGCCCTGAAGTATACTGTAACAGTGGCGGGGTGATATAGTGCACCCCGAGTACCAGGTCAAGTGTTTACGTGAAGTTGGACTAATAATTGAATATACTAACGGGGCGGAATGGTAAATAACCAGTGCAGAATCCAAGTGTTGATGAACCAGACTCATAGTGCGATGCCCTTCATATTATATCAGCGAAACACTCAAGCCATGGAATTCATATTAGTAAATTATCCAAATATCCCTTGCTATCAGAAAATAGTAAAGCGACCGTGCTATCAATAATCTCCATTATATAAATATAACACGACCCCAAGTGCCTTACACCCTCCCTTAGTGAACCTCTTCTCTAATTTCCTTATGTGTGCAGAAACCTTGATTCGTGTTATGATAAATTACCAAAACCCCCTTGCTATCAGAAAATAATAAGTTGAACTCACTAACAATAACCTCCACTTTATATTACTATAAATATAATTAGACCCCCAGTGCTTCGCCACCTCCCCTGTGAGACCCACCTCCAACTTCCCCACGTGCACGGAGACCCTGGACGATATTAATCCTGCACACTACACCTAGAGTGGTCTTAGCAGTGCATATTGAACTAGTATCCTGCGAGATACTGATTATCTAGTTGTAAGAGTTATAATTGACCAAATACTGTGTTGTACTATCTGCTGTTTGTCTTGTGTCTGACTAAGTAATACATGTGTAAAGGTTATTGCCTAGAGTTTTTGTGTCCTGCCTATCTGTTATTTGTACTAAGCCCCTGTCTCGAAAGAGGACCCCGCTACACGTTAGGTGTTCTTGAACCTAGGAGTCGGGCCTTAACCTGTCACGTCCCAAGCTATTTCGCACCTCCGACATCCCCCAGTCCCGAGGTATTTTCGATTTTTTTTTTTTTTTTGGCTAAAACCTCCGCTTTTGGTGAGAAACATCGAAATTTCATAGAGAAATCACTCACCTGAGGTTTAAAATACTCAATCCAGGTACCAGTACCTCCTTACCTGACTGGGTTTTCTAACAGGCTGGCACCAAAGAAAACAAGTTCTACGGGACGGTAACTATTTCACACCACTCACAAACGGTATTTATTAATTGGTATAAATTTATATGTAGTACGAAAGTATATTGGTTTTCAAACAGTAATATAGGCATTATAAGCATTGTTTCACTCATTAACTCATGACCATACCTGATCTTCTTTTGCCACATCACCTGATCATCATTTCTGACTGTTTCTTCCTCTAATGCTATGTAAACATTGTCCTCCACATTGTCATTGATTGGGGAATCACTCTGACCCTGAATATCTTTATTGGCCAGGTCACTGGTAACAGGTGAATTGCCGAGACAATGGCGTGCAGGGGGGGGAGGGGGAGGTTATGCAGTGTAAGGCATCGTCCCTGCTTGGCATCTTGTAGAGGAATAGAGGAAGGTGTCCTGTGTATATGTACGAAAAATCACCTGCGAAAATTGAAAATGGTGCAAATTAGGGACCTTGCAATTGCACGACATACCAGTACGTCGTCAGGACTGGCAAATGCAAAATGTTGCAACATACCCATACGTCAACGGGATGAGGCGGGTTAAACACCTAGCATTACAGTTGATATACTCAGTCTCCGGACTCATACCATCCATCAGTCAATTGACCAATATGCAGCAGCCCTTTATATTTCTAAAGCTTTTGACAGTGTGTGGCACTGTTCCCTGCTATCCAAACTCCCATGCCATGGACTATCATCTTTTGTTCCTCTGCTTTCATCGTATCTCAGTGACAGAAAGGTAAAAGTAGATGATGTATGTTCCAATTTCCGCTCGATTAATGCTGGCATGCAACGAGGATCAGTTTTCGCTCCAACCCTATTCCAAATTCATATTAATGATCTCTTATCTGTCACCCATAATCCCAGCTATTCATATGCAGATGACTCAACACTTCTTTGTTCATTTACGGTTAAACAACCATTCACAAAGTTTAATATCTCTTACAATTCAGTACAGTACTGATATCACCATAAATCAAGACTTATCTAAAATCACTGAACGAGGACAAAATAACATTGTACTTTAATGATGTGAAAACCAAAGACATGTATATGTGTTACCTTTAATGCTACTAATATTTCTATCTCTAAAAGCATTGAAATTCTTGGTGTTTCACTTAACAATGCCCTCAGCTGGACCTCTTATATTAGATCACTTGCTAAAACCACTTCAAGGAAACTTGGATTATTGTACAGCATCCGTAACTTCATCACTGATAAGCAGTTAGCTATAATTTACGAGTCACGTGCACTCTCAGCTGGGATATTGTTTACCCTTGTGGAATGGATGTGGAGAGGTTGCACTAAAACAACCACACACAATTCAGAATAAAGCTACAGTATTAGAATTACAGTACCCTCGCATCCAATACGGAATTTTTGTCAGACAGTACTACCGTACTGGACAAACAAAAGACCCTGTGGGAAAAATGAATAATATCAGACAAGCCTTGAAAAAGTCCTCCCCAAATTCATCTTAACTACATTTTGACACAACTAAGATTTAACCAACCTTTAAGGTGAATGGTGATGGGCTTGGGGGGAAAGGGGGAGGGGTTTCCGAGGCCGTAGGAGGTCCTACTGACCCCCTGGAGGAGGGCCTTCAGGATCCTGAGGAGGCCTTTTTGCCTCAACTTCCCTCATAAATCCCTCATAGTCACACACTGACACATCATCGTCGTCGTCATCAGGGGGAAGTGCTGCTGCTCCTGCCTGTTGTTGAGGTTCCCCCAAGGCTCTCCTTTCATCATCTCCCATTACGAATCACAAGGAAGGCGAACTGCACTGGAGCGGCAGTACTAAGGAAACGTTCATCAGTGTTGGCCATCTTCCCACATGTGTACGCAGGTGGTAGTTCTGGAGGCAGCACGCCAGTGCTAGAGAAGAACTCGGATTTGGCCCACTTTGCACGGCCGATCCGTACTAATCTAACAAGTCCATATTACTGTACAGTGATAAACTTTTTTTTTTTCTTTCCTGACCATACTGGACGCGAATAGTACAGGCCGGCCCTGACCTTACGAGCTAATTGGGAGCAAGGATTTTGCTTGTTAGCTGAATTCTCGTTAAACGAAGTGAAGAACTTATCGGAAAAATAGGGTTAGGGAGCAAGGCCTCCAAGCAACCTCCCCCAAAACTGACTTTTTGATCATTTTAAGCTGGAATAAGGGGTTAATACAAGAGGGTAATACACCTGAAATAAAAAAACAGCATTAATATAAGCAGACTAACATAAATTATAGGTAAAATAGGGATGGGGTGAACAACCAGCCAGGTAACCTTCACCGACCACCAACACCTGTGACAGACAATTTTAAGCAGGAATAAAAGGGTTAATACACATGAATACAAATAGAGTAAGACCTCACTATAACGGACTAATTGGGGCCCAAACCATTCCAAAAAATGCGAAATTCCAATAAAAGTGACATCCACACTTCCCCTGCTAACCCGAACTTTTTCCGATATATCAGACATTAGTCCGGATCGCATTAACGGTTTTTAAACTATTTTGACTCCCATTGCGGTACTGTACTGTGTTAAAACTTCACTACATTAATCAAATGGTATAATATATATAATTATACTGTACTGTACACTCATAAACATGTCTTTTATTTACTATATTGTGGTGAACATAGCTGAAGTGATCAGGCAGTCCAGACTGCTTCTGGGTTTATCAGACTTTTTCCTATATATAAGAATTTAGTCCGGTAGCTCCTCGAGTCCGATAAAAGCGAATTCTGGTCTATGAAAGTCCGTTATATCAAGGTTTTATTGTACCCTTGTATCGATTCTCATAAGTTGGGATTTGGGGGGATTTTACCTGCTCATTAAACAGGTGGTGGAGCAAATTTCAAGACCTCATATTAGTGAATTCTCGTTAAGCGATTGCTCGTTAACTGGGACTTGCCTGTACTGGACAAACGCGTACTGGACCTGAGGGTACTGTATTAATAACCCTGCTATTAAAAATGAACTACCTCCCCAACAAGTAAGAATGAATATTGCCTCCCTTGCATTATATTACAGATACTTTTGTGACAAATACTCAAAGTTGCATCCACTGAGCCACCTCTTCATGCCTTCCTCCGCCCTGCACAGGCATCTGCTAGCTCTTACGACTGATCTGTCCACTGCCATATTACAGAACTTCCACCTATCAGAATTCTTTTATACCCCGAACTGCATCTCTTTGGAATTTGCTTCCCCAGAGTTGTTCCCTCCCCCCCCCAAGACTTCAACCTGTGGCTGTTCAAGTCCAGCAGTTACAGATTTTTTATGATTGGAGGACACCTGTAATCTGATGTTTGGATTATTTTTTTTAGTTCATGTGTTTTCATTCCTCTGTTCTGTTTATAAAAAAATTATTAAATAAATACAATAGAAAAATTGAAAATATCCAGCAGTTCAGATACCATATATTGTTTCATTATACAAAGTAAACTAAATTACCTGAATATTAATAAATACTGTATATCTGTAGAGTTTATTGCTCCCCCAGTGCTTCTTCAGAACCCAACATATGTGACTAAATATCCACACAGTTGACCACTCATAACCTCACTCTTACCACTGAAATTACCATTTTGGGTGATTTTAATGTCCATAATGTATAATGATTATTGCATTCTACCAGGACTGATGATACTGGTCTAGAATGTGGGCTGTTTGCAGAATCATTCAATCTTATGCAGTTGGTAAAACAACCAACTAGAATACCAGATAATCCTGACAATAACGCCTGTCTCTTGGACCCATTCCTGACAAATAATCTTGATCAGTATAGGATTGGAGTACCGTCACCACTTTGATTCTCCGACCACAGTCTCATCAAGGCTTCATTAGTCACTTAGTTGTCCCAAACTTCCCCATTCTGAGACAGTCAGGATGACCAGTTTGCACTTTGATAGGGCGGACTGGATTAAGAAATTATCTTGCTGATAATCTGTGACAGTCTTTCTTCTCCATGACATCAGTCCTACCCAGTCCCACATTAATGACTTAACCAGCTGGTGTGGAATTTTTCATACCCAGTCAACAATTTACAAAAAGATCAGACTCCCAAAGATGATTTGACAGCAGTTGTGCCAGAGCAATGACCCAAAAGTCTTAGCATACAACTTATTTAAGGTAAAAAACACCTGCATCCCGCTGTCACTTTAAAACTGCAATAAACTATTCAAAAGCAGCAAAAAAATTCGCTAAATCAAACTTTCTTGACAGCCAAGCATCCAAAGTATTAATTAATCCTAGAATTACAGCATAGTGTCCCTGGGAATCCCCAATCACCTCCACCAGGGATTCAGCATAGTGCCCCTGGAAACTCCCCGACACACCCACAGGGACCCCGTGGAGGAGCAGCAGCAGCACACCGAGACTCGGCACGACAGCGGTACAAGCCAGCCAGGGCCGTATGCCTCTATGACTCGGAGCCGCCCCACCGTCGCCATAGCAGGAATCCTGCACTATCTTGCGGACGAGGTTCCATCAAATCATCTCGGGGTGGAGCTGTCTGTCCAGCTCCGATCAGCGCCCCTTAGGAGTTGGCCTGTAGCCACTCCCACCTTCTACAGGAGTGTGCCAGTAGCCTCTCCGAAGGTGTCTTCCCTCTTGGGACGGCAGGTAGCTGCCCGCCCCTCGTAAAGAAATCGGCCAAAAGCCGACCTGAGGGTAATCAGGAGATGGCCTGTAGTCACTCCTGCCTTCATCAGAAGGTGTCCTTCCGGAGACAGCCGGTAGCCGCTCCACACCCCTCCTGAAGAAGTCGGCCTGCAGCCGTTCCCACCTTCGTCAAACGGCCGGTAGCCGCTCAGAAGGCATTGCCCCTGAGTCGGCCTGTAGCCGCTCCACACCCCTCCTACAGGAGTCGGCCTGTAGCCGCTCTCACCTTCGTCAGACGGCTGGTAGCCGCTCTGAGGGCATTGCCCCTGAGTCGGCTTGTAGCCGCTCCTCATACCAGCTGAAGGGGACGGCCTGTAGTCGCCTCTGCCTTCGTCAGACGCCCAGTAGCCGCTCCGAAGATGTTGCCCTCGAATCGGCCTGTAGCCGCTCCCCACCCCTAACACCGGAGTCGGCCTGTAGCTGCTCCCGCCTTCGTCAGACGGCCAGTAGCCACTCCGAAGGTTTCCCGAGGTGTGCTGGTACTTATTCCCCTTCTCTGGCCACGGCCAGTAGCCGGGCCTCGGCGCCTTATGGTTGTGCCCCTGGGAAGCCATGGCCTGTAGCCGGGTCCCACGGCCGGAAGCAGTCGAGAGCAGCCCCGCCGCCCCATCATGAGGCTAGTATCCTGACTCCCGACGCAGTGGATGTAGGAGAGTACTGGAGAGGCCCTATCGCCTCCCCCGACCTCTGCTTCATATGCCTGGCCCTGGAGAAAACCGACCTGACAGACCCTGACGCAGACCGGTGCTGCAGCCCCTCCCTGACGGCGCCACCTGGCTCTGGGGGCCACAGCTCTCTGGAACTCCAGGCCCTCCCCAGAACACCTGGGCGGGACCTCCCTACCCCCTGACGGTGGAAGACCTCCACCTCCAGCCAAGACCTGACCGAAAGGTTCAGGGAATTGTTCAGCCCCAGTTCTGAGGGCCATACTCCTGTTCATAGCCCGGAGAACTCAGGCCCCTTCGCCACCTGTAGCCCCGGACGAGAGAAGACTCCCCTGCGTGTCATCCCGTGCCCTCTTGGCATGACTTCCCCTGGCGGTGCCCCTGCCCCGGCAGAACTGTCGCCGGCGTGTCTTGCCGCCACACCCGCCGTCCTGTAACTTATGAGACAGTGATTGTGCCCTGAGTACAGTGTAAGAGTGACGAGGTAATAATGTACTTTCCTAGCACCAAGCCAAGTGTTTATGTGACGTTGGAATAATGGTCTAATGTATGACAGGGCGGAGTAGTGAATAACCCATGTAGAATCCAAGTGATAGTAAATAAGACTCATGTGTGACACCCTTCATGTTATAATAATTGAAATGCCCAAGCCGTGGAATTCATATTACTAATTTACCCAAATGTCCCTGGCTCTTACAAAATAATAAATCAAACACGCTATCAGTACCCTCCACTTCATATTACTATAAATATAATTAGACCCCAGTGCCTTACACCCTCCTCTAGTGAGCTTTATCTTTAACTTCACGGGTGCAACAACCTTGAACCTTATTGAGATAATTAATCAGTAACCCTTTGCTCTTAGAATATATAAGTTGAACGCGCTATCAGTAACCTCCGCCTCATACTACCATAAATACAATTAGACCCCAGTGCCTTACACCCTCCCCTAGTAAGCCCTATCGCTCACTCCTCCATGTGCACCGAGAGCCTAGACTATACCAATTCTGTACATTACGCCTCGAGTGTTATTCCAAGTGCATTCGACTGTAGTATCCTGCGAGGTACTGAGAATCTAGTTATAAGAGTATGTAATTGACCAAATATTGTGCTGTATCATCTGCTGTTGTCCCTTGTCTGAGAAAGTAATAAACGTTTAAAGGTTACTGCCTGAAGATTTTGTGTCCTGCCTCTCTCTTATTTGTCCTATGCCCCAGTCTCGAAAGAGGACCCCGCTACACGTTAGGTGTTCTAGGAACGAGAAGTCGAGCCTTAAACACGTAGCATTACACTGGTGGACAGCGGTGGTTCTTGACCCGGGCGTACGAGAGAGGTAGTTAGGAAATATCGGCAAAATGGCAACAAAACCACACGTGCAATTGCCCAAGTTTGACCCAGACCAGTGTGATGTACACACATATCTGGCGATTATCAAGCCCTTACTAGAAATTGGTTTTGATAATGACCAACAAAAAATCGCAGTCACACTCCCACTACTGGGCAAAGCGGCGGCTAACAGCACCGAAAGTCATCCCGGAGCTCACCTGGCAGAACATCACAAAGTCTGCGATTCAGGCCATCACCCCATCACTAGGGAAAATGGTGGCACTGTCCCAATTGGATAGCTTACGTTTGACTGGGATTTAGATAATACCCTAATTCGGGCAAGACGCCTAGTTACTGCTGCCTAGCCGGAGGCAGATGAGGAAAACCGGGATCAGCATACCTTTAAGACTCTTCTGAGAGTGCTTCCCAGTGTTGTAAAACAACACTTTACTATCCATGACCCGACTGGAGACATGGATAGAGATATCCAGCTTATATGACGCCTCCTGACCGCCCGCCCGACACCCCAGCAGATCAATGTGGTGAAAAAGTTTCCCACACAGACTCAGGCTCCTCCAGTCAAGCCACATCCACCCTTGCCCACACCAGACCCACCCCAGCACCAAGCCTGCCTAGAGTGCACCCCATGCGCCAGCACCCCCCTCACAGGGAAAACTCTGACCTGATCTTGGTGAATCCCTGAACAGCCTGCAGCTCCCGGTGTCCTCTGCATGACATATGGGACAGCTAAAGGCTGCACGCCACAAGCCCATTACCCCAGGTTCACGTAAAGTGTCCTCGCTGGAGGACGAGGCCCCTGAGGATGAACTGGCATCCATAGAGGAGACCGGTCCTGGGGAACAGGAGCAGGAGCAGGAAGAAAGAGGCCCCAGGCAGCTGGATTTTTAGGCCCGCCCCCGCACCAACCCACGATGGCAGGGGCCATTACCCCCAAATATCGTCCCCCAGTGTACCAGAAGATGAAAATGAACGGCGTGAAGGCTAGTCGATACAGGAGCAGCCAGATCCTGCCTTTACAGCCACTACTCCTGCCATAGATCAACCTTTAGCCCGCTCCGCCCCACAGCAACTCACCTTGTGGACGAGGGGGATGGCCCCCTGCCCATCCGTGGGGAGACATGGGCCCTACAGGTCGATACCCACCAGCCGGTGTCGACCCAGCACCAGCTCATAGTTTTTTACTCCTGCCGGAGCTACAACAGGTACTTGGGACTGGACTTATTCCAGAAGCTGGGAGCTACCATAGACTGCCGCTACCGGCAGCTCCAGTTCCGCGCCCCACCCAACCCCACCCAGGCCATCTGCACCTGTATGCCACGGCCCAGGCCGGAAGACTCACCCCCTCCCTCTCTCCCTCCTCCACTCCCCTCCTCCCTTCGCTACCGTGCTCCCTACCACCACCCCTCCTCCCTCCTTCCCCGCCGCCATTTCTGCCGCCGTTACCATTCCCCCTCATCATGAGGCCTGGGTGTCCCTCAACCGGCCCTCTGTTCCCTCTGTCTTATTCTCCCCCCTCCTGCCACCAGGAGCCCTCTTGGCCTGCCTTTTATCTCCAACTTTCCTTCTTCCGCATCACATGGCAGTCCGCATCGCAAACCTCACCCCTTCCCCCCTCACCCTCCCGAAAGGGCTCATAATCGGAGAGATGGAAGAAGCCGAGCCCTGTGCCCCGTCCCCCTCCCACTCCACCCCCCCTGCCACCCATCCCTGACCATCTCTCCGATCAGCAGTCAGACACCCTACGTCGGCTTCTCCTGGATTTCCAGGATTTGTTCACGGCAGGACCAGCAGATATAGGGCACACCACTTACCTGTCGCACAAAATTCATATGACAGGCCCACCGATTCAAGAACTCTCCCGACAGAAGAACCACAGACAGCGGGAAGAAGAGGACCGTCAAGTGCAGGAAATGATAGAGGCCGGCGTCATTTCCCCTTCCACCAGCCCCTGGTCCCCCCCCATCGTCCTAGTGAAAAAGAAGGACAACACGATGTGATTCTGCATTGACTACCGCTGCCTTAACGATGTCACCATCAAAGACGCCACTCCCCTCCCTCGAATCGACGATTCCTTAGATTCCCTTTACGGAGCATCCTGGTTCTCCACCCTGGACCTCCAGTCTGGATATTGGCAAGTCCCCGTGCGGCAAGAAGACCGAGGCAAAACAGCTTTTTCAACAAGTAACGGCAAGCATTATGAATTTAATGTCTTGCCATTTGGACTCTGCAACGCCCCCGCCATCTTCTCCAGGCTGATGGAATCTGTCCTCAGAGGCCTGACATGGGAAATATGCCTGGCGTACTCAGACGACATCATTGTCTTTGGCCAAACCTGGGCTGACCACCTGCAGCGCCTCCGCTGAGTTTTCACCAGAATTCGCCAGGCAGGCCTCAAAGTCCGCCCCTCTAAGTGCGTCCTGGCTGCTCGGACCGTCTCGCTCCTGGAACACATTGTCTCTCAGGCAGGAATCTCCCCTGACCCCGACAAGCTCTGCGCCATTGCGGACATATCCCCACCACAGGACGTCCACGGCATCCGTGCCTCCCTAGGTTTGACATCCTACTGCCGCCGTTTCGAAAAGGGGTTTGCCCACATCGCCAAACCTCTCCATGACCTGACCCAAAAGGGGGAACCGTTCCTCTGGACAGACGAGAGGCGAGTTGCTTTTCAGCAGTTAAAAGACAAACCCGTCTCCGCCCCCATCGTAGCTTTCCCTGAATATGCCCTCCCCTTCCGCCTCTACACCGATGTCTCCTCCGCCATAGGTGCTGTGTTAGTACAAGTTCAGGAGGGCCACGAGCACATCATCGCCTGCACCAGCCGTACCCTGAATCAGGCAGAGAAGAACTATACCGCCACTAAACGAGAATGCCTAGGCATAGTATGGGCCCTTCAGCACTTCAGGGCGTATCTATCCGGAACTCAGGTCACCATCATCACGGACCACCAATCCCTCCAGTGGTTATGTCATTCGGATTCCCACAATGCCCAACTTATTAGGTGGCGTGAGACCTTAAAAGAATTTAATTATGAAATCGGCTACAGACCAGGCAAGCTCCACAACAACGCGGAAGCACTTTCCCAGCTCCGCATCCACACCATCCAGCCAGAAACCGACCTCCTGCAGCAATGGCACTGCAAGGAGCGACCCCTGTGGTTCCCCCCCACTTATTCAAAAAGCTACACCAGCAGGGCGACCACCTCCTGACCCCCTCTGGTCATATCCTCCTGGTCCCTGATACCGCTCTCGATGCCTTACACCACCTTCACGCCCATAACGGCATCCACCTGGGTACCAAAAACCTGCTACAGGTGTTCAATGACACGTACTGGGCACCGAACCCCTCCACCCTCGCCAAGGAAATAATTCAAAGTTGCCTTGCCTGTGCACTCGAAAAAGACAGCACATGGACCGCAGGACCATCAGGCCACATCACCGCCCACAAAGCCTGGCAACTTCTAGCAATCGACGTGGTAGGGCTGTGGTAGGACCCCATATTATATTTACAAATCATAATAGATAGATAAATAGATAGATAGAAGCAGGGAGTCAGATGATGAGAGGTGTTGTGTCTGCGAGAATCGAGCAATGCTAAACATGCTTACACTGAGGAAAGCTGACGACAGCGGCCAGTAAGGAGATGATGCAATTAGCTGTCAGCAGTCCTCTCATGAACAAAGACCTAGTCCATCCACGAGGAACACACGTGACACACCCCTGCTACACCAGAATTTAGGAAAGAGAGCCCAGACGGAGATTAGCCACCGAACAGGCGAGAGAGAAGTAGACAGGCCTCAGAGGAGACAGGTGACGGGAGAAGGGCTTGGCAATTTGAGAGAGAGAGACAGATAGCGAGACAGGGAGGTAGCTACCCGGGACTTATACTCGTCCTTGTGAGAGACTTGTTAATATTTCCAAGACAAATAAAAATAGTCCCATACTATTCTTTACCTCTCCTGTCACTACATGACATTTGGTGGCAGCGGTGGGATACGAACCTCGTCTACGAATCAACATTAAATTCCTACAAAATATCAAGATTGAAAACAAGAATATCTCTCTCAACCAACAACACAACCAGCTCCTGACGCTTCTCTCCATCCAGCCCCCTCCGTCTCCCAGATCATCATGCTGATGCAGAGGTCAAGAGATCACACGACGCCTTGCAAGTAGTTTAACAAAATATTGATACAATATTGCAATTTCTATGACGAATCAGCGAACTACAACCATCTACAATCAACTACAATTAACAACTCTACGTCGTCTGTATAATCTTCTACACGCACCTACAAGAAGCGGCAGTCTTCATCCTACAACGAGTAAATCACAAGAAAAAAGGACCAAGAATACATCAAGAAAGAAAGAAAACAAACAAACAAACAAACAAACAAACGAAGAGTGAGAGACGACTCAACTCATAACCACCAGACCTCACCCTCCTCTCTCTGCTACATCCACCCAACCCCCACCGCTTACGCAGGTGTGAAGAGGTCAAGACACGCAGCAAAACACCAAGTCCATATTCACAACTCATCTTACTCACCCGTCTTCACTCAAGTTACTCATCGCTACTCATTCACTCACCACAGCTACCAGTGTGGGAAGTCGACGTCATCATGCGTGCTTGCTGAACAGACGCCGCGTCAGTCAACAAACCACCTGCACCACCAGTCACACCATTCCCACCACGGTAAAAATTAGTGAGTTACATAGTTACTTCATTTATACAATACACAGTGATAGACAATAAGCTTCTGCACAAACATATAAAACGTGTTGTATAGTTATAGCTTAAATACACATACTTACTTCAATTATCTTCACAATTCAATCATTAAATACTTGCACCGACAATAAATATTCTACACTGTATATATTCATTCATTTATTATAACATTTATTTACTACCAACGAGTGTTACCATTTATACCTACATAAAATACGTGTTTCATATATACAACTATACATATTATATCTACAAAGTGATAAAGAAAATATCCAATCACAGTTACTCAGTGAGCAATTAAAAGAACTGTATTAAACATTTATTAATTAAAGCTACCTAGTGGAAACAGATAAATTAACTTACAAAAAAAAAAAAAATGGCCAACACAAATGACGTTAGCAAGAGTGAACATCTTCAACACAATCGTGAAGACAATGATTTCCACACAGTGCTGACACACATATTACCCACGATAGGTACAGGTGAACAACAAATCAGTGTGTATAGTTAATACTGTATATAGCGTATATATTTTTTATATAAAATAACAAAATATGGGACTATATAATATCATTTTATAGTATCTGTGCAATATAAACTAAACTTTAAAAAAGTATCCCAAGGAAATTAGCCAGTAATTATGCAACCATGAACAACATAGAAAAAGCGTACACAAGCGAAGAAAAACAAACTATGGAAAATCAATACATACAAAAAAAAAAAAAAGAAAGAAAGAAAGAAAAAGTAAGAAAGAAAAAAGAGAGAAATAGAGTAAGATCACATAACAAACAAATGAAAATAAGTGTAAGTGTTACTACATATGCCAAAATACCACATAAACTACAAACAAAATAGCAAATTGTTGTCTCCACACACAAGTGGCATGGCACATCATCACTATCATCGACCGCAGCATATGTTAGGACTGCAGTTATTACAATTATGTTACTCCATATTACAATAATGTAACTACAAACGATATGTAACAATTATGTAACGACAAACAATTGCATTATGTTACACTAACTACAATTATGTACCTACAAACGATATGTAACAATTATGTAACGACAAACGATTGCATTATGTTACACTTTGCCAATTATGTAACATTTGCATTAACAAGATGTAACTTTTATGTAATTTTAACTACAATTATGTACCTACAAACGATATGTAACAATTATGTAACGACAAAACAGTTGCATTAACAAGATGTAACTTTTATGTAACTTTACAATTATAAGGCCAAGACACTTATGTAATAGTTGCATTAACAAAATGTAACTACAGTTATAAGGCCAACACAATTATGCATTAACACAATATTTTGTAACAATTCATAAAATGTTACAATTATGTAGTACCACAATGTTAGTACAATATTATAAGTCATACAATTATAGCACAATTCTGTATTACCAGTATCATCATACAAGTTAGGTGAAATATTAGACATTACTAAAGTGATAACTCTATGTAATGTATAACCTAGCAGTATTACCATTGCACAATTATATGCTTACGTCTGTTGTACATGCACGTCTTACAAAGTGTTATACAACAACCATTGCATTTATTCAAATATGTATACAACTTATTTAAAATGTAATATTACTGAATAATCACTATTTACTATGAATAATATATGTATACAATATTCATACAATTATGTTACTTTACAATATTATGTATTTCACTTAATTAGCTTATAAGTTCATTATAATGTGTATGTAGTATGTATTAATATATTATAACTATTAAATGTCGATGGTACGCCATTTTTGCGCTGCCGAGCAGTGTGGTAGGACCCCATATTATATTTACAAATCATAATAGATAGATAGATAAATAGGTAGATAGAAGCAGGGAGTCAGATGATGAGAGGTGTTGTGTCTGCGAGAATCGAGCAATGCTAAACATGCTTACACTGAGGAAAGCTGACGACAGCGGCCAGTAAGGAGATGATGCAATTAGCTGTCAGCAGTCCTCTCGTGAACAAAGACCTAGTCCATCCACGAGGAACACACGTGACACACCCCTGCTACACCAGAATTTAGGAAAGAGAGCCCAGACGGAGATTAGCCACCGAACAGGCGAGAGAGAAGTAGACAGGCCTCAGAGGAGACAGGTGACGGGAGAAGGGCTTGGCAATTTGAGAGAGAGAGACAGATAGCGAGACAGGGAGGTAGCTACCCGGGACTTATACTCGTCCGTGTGAGAGACTTGTTAATATTTCCAAGACAAATAGTATTCCCATACTATTCTTTACCTCTCCTGTCACTACATGACAGGGCCTCTTCCTCCAAAATTGGGTTACAAGTACGTACTCACGTTCATGGACACTTATTCAAAATTCGTCGTAGCCTGCCCAGCCAAGGAACATTACGCTGTCGACATAGCAGATGCTCTCCTCCGACACGTCTTCCCCTACGTTGCCATTCCCCAGGCCATCCACTCGGACAACGCCCCCGAGTTCACCGGCAAAGTCTGGGAGGAACTTGCCAAAATTTTCAGGTACAACATCTCCCACTCATCCCCCTACTGGCCACAAGGAAATGCAGTGTGTGAGCGCAGCCATCGCTCCCTTTTGACTCAACTTGGCACACGCATCGAGTACACTAAAGATGACAACTGGCCTGCTCACGTCAAAATTGTCCAATGGGGCATCAATTCCTGCCCCAGAGAAGACGGAGTTTCGCCCTACGAGCGGATCTTCGGTGAGGCACCCCTCCTACTACCCCTTCGGCAGCACTTACAACCACCCATCTCTGCTCCAACCACAGACCCGCTACACCACCTTAAGAGCCGATTGGTACACCTGCAAAATAACCTGGACCTCAGCCTCGACACAGCATCCAACCCCTACAGACCTGGCGACACCGTCGTGGTCGCTCAACTCCCCACCCCGCACAAACTCGCCCTCTGCTTCGCGGGGCCCCACACTATCACCCAGTCCCCAACCCCTACCAAGTTACCGTGGATTACTACGGCACCCCTTGCACTCTCCGAAACCGCCATGTACGTCCTTTCCGCGCCCCGGCCCCTGCTGCTCCAGCCGCACACCCCCTCCCTCCTCCTGCCCCGGCGCCGCCCCCTCCTTCCACCTACGAGTGCTACATCTCCTCCTCCCCTCCCCCTCCATCCCCCCTACCACCTCCGCCTCCCTGGCCACTACCCCACCCCACACCTCACCTGACAGCTCACGTGCACCACCAACCTCCCACCACTCTCCCTCACCACCTCCTCCTGCCACCCCATCCTCTACGCCCAGCTCCACATGTCCCACCCACGTCACCACACCGCCACCACTCCTGACCACCACCACCCCGTCCCACCCACCACCCCTACACACACCCACTCCCACCTCCTCACACTCCACCTCACCAACCCCATGCCCAATGGCATGTACTTCCCGCCCCCACCCACCCTGCATACCCACCTCCCCACTCACACCAACCCTCAAAACTATGATCACACACTCTGGCCGCCTTTCACACCCAACCACCTCATACACCCACTCTTCCACCCCACCTGCTTCCCCACAACTTCACACCGTCATGCTATGCCAGGCCCAGATCCCGGCCAACTGTACCCCCCAGAGACCCTACGCCGCATTACCCCAGCACAAAACCCGACTCCTACCCTCGGTCTCTAGCATTCAGCACCACACCACACCACCAGCAACAACCACGACAATGAGAATCAGATGGGCTGTATGGGCACCTACCCTCGGTAGAAACTGCAGGCTCCAAGGACCGCACCACCTACTCCACCTCCTCCTCTCCTACCGCACCGTCTCCAACCTCTTCCTCACCTATGATGTGGAGCATAATGAGAACATCGCCACCACTACCTGGCAAGCCCTTCTCAAGCATCTCCAACCTGCCTATGCCACCCATGACACTCACGTCTATCACCTCCAGTCACGGGGACGTGACTTTTTCCAGGGGGACGGTGGTGAAGTACAGCATAGTATCCCCAAGAATGCCTAATCACCTCCACCAGGGATTCAGCATAGTGCCCCTGGAAACTCCCTGACACCCCCACAAGGACCCTACGGAGGAGCAGCAGCAGTACACCGAGACTCGGTGCAACAACAGCACAAGCCAGCCCAAGCCGTACGTCCATATGACTCAGAGCCGCCCCACCGTCGCCATAGCAGGAATCTTGCACTACCCTCCGGGCGAGATTCCACCAAACCATCTCGGGGTGGAGCTGTTTGTCCAGCTCCAATTAGTGCCCCTCAGGAGTTGGCCTGTAGCCACTCCCGCCTTCTACAGGAGTGTGCCAATAGCCTCTCCGAAGGCGTCCTCCCTCTTGGGACGGCCGGTAGTCGCCCATCTCTCGTAAAGGAATCGGCCAAAAGCTGACCTGAGGGTAATCAGGAGATGGCCTGTAGTCGCTCCTGTCTTCGTCAGAAGGTGTTCTTCCGGAGATGGCCAGTAGCCTTTCCACACCCCCTCCTGAAGGAGTCGGCCTGTAGCCGCTCCCA
Source organism: Coenobita brevimanus (assembly GCF_032717465.1). Lineage (NCBI taxonomy): Eukaryota > Metazoa > Arthropoda > Malacostraca > Decapoda > Coenobitidae > Coenobita > Coenobita brevimanus. The sequence goes on along the minus strand of NC_137008.1, from coordinate 34,412,797 downwards.
CCTTCGCCAGACGGCTGGTAGCCGCTCCGAAGGCATTGCCCCTGAATCGGCCTGTAGTTGTTCCACACCCCTCCTGCAGGAGTCTGCCTGTAACCGCTCCCATCTTCGTCAGACGGCCATTAGTCGCTCTGAAGGTGTTGCCCCCGAGTTGGCCTGTAGCCATTCCTCATACCAGCTGAAGGAGACGGCCTGTAGTCGCTCCCGCCTTCATCAGACGACCGGTAGCCGCTCCGAAGGTGTTGCCCTTGAGTCGGCCAGTAGCCGCTCCCCACCCCTCCTGCAGGAGTTGGCCTGTAGCCACTCCTGCCTTTGTCAGATGCTCCGAAGGTGTCCCGAGGTGCGCTGGTACTTATTCCCCCTCTCAGGCCACGGCCAGTAGCTGGGCCCCGGTGCCTTATGGTCGCACCCCTGGGAAGCCATGGCCAGTAGCCGGGCCCCACGACCGAAAACAGTTGAGAGCAGCCCCGCCGCCCCAGAGTGAGACGAGCATCCTTACTCCCGACACAGTGGATGTAGGAGAGTACTGGAGAGGCCCTATCACCTTCCCCAGCCTCTGCTCCCTATGCCTGGCCCTGGAGAAAACCCACCTGACGGACCCTGATGCAGATCAGTGCTGCAGCCCCTCCCTGACTGCACCGCCTGGCTCTGGGAGCCGCAGCCCTCGGGAACTCCAGGCCCTCCTCAGAACACCCAGGCGGGACTTCCCTACGCCCCAACTGCGGAAGACCTCCACCTTCGGCCGAGACCTGACCGAAAGGTTCAGGGAATTGTTCGGCCCCAGTTCTGAGGGCCATACTCCTATTCCTAGCCCGGAGAACTCAGGCCCCTTCGCCACCTGCAGCCCTGGACGAGAGAAAACGCCCCTGTGTGTTATCCTGTGCCCTCTCGGTATGACCTCCTCTGGTGGTGCTCCTGCCCCAGCAGAACTGTTGCTGGCATGTCTCCCCGCCGCAGCCCCCGTCCAGTAACTTATGAGACAGTGATTGCATCCTGAGTATAGTGTAACAGTGACGAGATAATAGTGTACTTTCCTAGCACCAGGCCAAGTATTTACTTGACGTTGGAATAATGGTCTAATGTACGACAGGGCGAAGCAGCGAATAACCCATGCAGAATCCAAGTGATAGTGAATAAGACTCATGTGTGACTCCCTTAATGTTATAATCGGTGAAATGCCCAAGCCGTGGAATTCATATTAGTAATTTACCCAAATGTCCCTGGCTCTTAGAAAATAATAAATCGAACACTCTATCAATACCCTCCACTTCATATTACTATAAATATAATTAGACCCCAGTGCCTTACACCCTCCCCTAGTGAGCTTTATCTATAACTCCTCCACACGTGCAGCAACCTTGGACATTATAGAGATAATTAATCAGTAACCCTTTGCTCTTAGAAAATATAAGTTGAATGCGCTATCAATAACCTCCGCCTCATACTACCATAAATACAATTAGACCCCAGTGCCTTACACCCTCCCCTAGTGAGCCCAATCGCTCGCTCCTCCACGTGCACTGAGACCCTGGACTATCCTAATTCTGTACACTACGGCTCGAGTGTTATTCCAAGTGCATACTACTGTAGTATCCTGCGAGATACTGAGAATCTAGTTATAAGAGTTTGTAATTGACCAAAAATTGTGCTGTATCATCTGTTGTTGTCCCTTGTCTGAATAAGTAATGCACGTGTAAAGGTTATTGCCCGAAGGTTATTGCCTGAAGTTTTTTGTCCTAAGCCCCGGTCTCGAGAGAGGACCCCACTACACGTTAGGTGTTCTAGGAACAAGAAGTCGAGCCTTAAACACTTAGCATTACAATCCTAATAACAATAGAATTTTCTGGTCAACTCTCAGTGTTATGCGGGGTGTTTTTAGTCCGACCTCTCGTCCTAAAAACGCCCGCGACTGAGCCGGGTCCTCTTTCCTGACTGAAAGTAAAGCACCAACAAAGGAACAGGGCATAAAAACTCGGCAGTATACCTTAGCACATCTATTGTCTAAATGCAAAACACCTTACAATACAAAAACAAAGAGACACTGGATAAAGAATGGACAGGGTGACAGAGTTGGTTTCCAGATACAAAGTGTACACAAACACAACAGTGATGTCAAGAGCAGAATACAATGATAGTTGCATACACAGATATTGTCAGTCACTAGAGCATGGCATAGGTGTCAGTGTTAGGGTATAACTGTCATTTAATGTTCTTAACTGGATACATTATATGTGAATGAAATAAAGGGACAGGTTGGTCGATATTACTATACTCGTACACTTGATATGGCGCGAGCCACGGCACACGGAATTGTCACTTAGCCGCGGCAACATTATTTCACTGGTTTTGCTTCTGCTGGCTGGTCTCAGTCTTTTTCGGGGTGCCACTAGTATAGACACGTCATTTCTATAGATCACAGTTGTCTTACTATTCGTGCTCACTGACCCTTGATTTCTGTGTTTGTATTCATATACACTGTTCATCACTTTATATTATGTTCTCACAGTTCCACTGTCACTTTTATTTCTGTTTTATTTTCTTAGACTTAGGCACGACTTGGGAGACGCGTTGAAGTCGCCACTACCCTGGTTCCTGGGCTAACAGAGGTGGCGCCCGGGCATGGGAGGGGGCCCAGCTGGAGAGCTCTCCAGTAGGAGGCAATGTACGGCTCTCAGGGGCGTCACTGCCCAGGCCTGCTTCGTCTGTGGGGTGCAGCGAGGCCCTCCTATCTGGGGGCCTCAACCTGATAGGTGGCCCTCGGGCTGGGGCTTTGTCGGTGGGGTGCAGGGAGGCCCTCCCATCTGGGGGCCTCGACCTAATAGGTGGCCCTCGGGGCTGGGTCCAAACAGTTTCAGGAGGCGGGCCTGCTGCCTCTCACTCCGGGCGGAGGGCTGGCAGAGAGTGAGGCCCAAGCGGTCCTACTCTGGGGCCTGCTGACTGGCCCTGGGAGGCTGGATGCTGCAGTCGCCTACAGATCGGGGCGCCGTCAGGAGTAGACTGCGGCACCTCTTCTGTCGGGTGTCCGTCAAGGGCCGGCATCGTCCAGGGGTCAGCTGCAGGACCAGGACAGGACCTTGCCACCACTCTTGGAACGGCAGCACCTCCGGGGAACCACACCTGGAGGGAGAGAGGGAAGGATGTCCCACGTGCCCGAGAGGTAGTGAGCGAGCCGCACAAGGGACCTTCTCCTCCAGGAGAACCCTAGAGACTAAAGATGAAGGGTGTACTGTGGCCGCTCCTTCCCCCACACGGACGGTGGCCGTTGCGGTGGTTCCCCAGTCCCTAAAGGTAGCAGCTGAAGGGCGTACTGTGGCCTCTCCTTCCCCGGTACGTACTGTGGCCATGACCGCGGTGCTGTTCCCGAAGGAGGACTAGGCTAATGAGGGGCGTACTGTGGCCACTCCCTCCCTGACATGTACTGTGGCTGTTGTCGTGGCCCTCCCTGCCCAACGGGAAGTAGCTTAGGGGCATACTGTGGCCGCTCCCTCCTCAGTACGTACTGTGGCCGTGACCGCGGTGCTACTCCCGTAGGAGGAGGAGGAGTAGGATGAGGGGCCTACCATGGCCGCTCCCTCCCCAACGTGTACTGTGGCCGTTGTCACGGTTCCACTCCTCCTTCCTTTGCCAGTCGGTGCACGCTCAATAGCTAACGCTCTGAGGCTGTCTCCAGATGTGGCTGTTGCTGAGGGGCGTACTGTGGCCGCTCCCTCCCCGGTACGTACTGTGGCCGCTCCCTCCCCGGTACGTACTGTGGCCGTGACCGCAGTGCCACAGGGGGGGAACAACTGAGGGGCGTACTGCGGCTGGTTCCTCCCTGGTACTTACTGTGGCCGTGACCGTGGTGTTGTTTGGGACTGTATCTGGAGCAGTCCCACCCCGAACCTGGTGAAGGCTGCTCCATTCATAAGGTCGTCTCTCATTCCTGCGTGGTTGTTGTCAGGTTGGTTGAGAGGAAGAGGGACTCAAGGTTGGGGCGCCCCGGAGCACTTCTCGCTCTGGATCAGTCTCAAACTGACATGGCCTGCCATGGTATCCTCCTGGGGTGATGGTGGGGCTGCAGCTCGGCAGTGGGGTGGGGGGTGGCGGGGTGGTTGGTCCGGCGGCGGCGGAGGTGTGTATTTGACTCAGTTCTTTCTATAATAACTTTAACAAGTCATCACACATTTCCCCACCAAATGTATCAAATGAAAACACCAAAAATGACTCACATGGAAAAGTGAACATCCTTGCCAGTACATTTGTGTTATGCGGGATGCTTTTAGTCCGACCCCTCGTCCTAAAAACACCCGCGATGGAGCAGGGTCCTCTTTCCAGACCGGAAATAAAGCACCCACAAAGGAACAGGGCATAAAAACTATGCAGTACACCTTAACACATCTGTTGTCTTAATCCAATACACTGTTACAATATAAAAACAGAGTTACAGGATATGATGGAGACAGGTTTACAGAGTTAGCTTCTCAATATAATGTATCACACACAGCACAGGCAGAGAGTGGAGATCTTCAGTTATACATCGATGGTGAGTTACAATTTCTCTATAACCGTATTATGTCCATAGGCAGAACTAGCATTTAATAGTCTAAACCAGATGCACTACGGGTAAAGAGGGCCAGGGGTCGAGAGATTGAATATTACTATAACTTGTCAGAGCGAGAGTCGCGACACTCGGGATAGTTAGTCGCGGAGACACTGTTCACAGGTTTTTGGTTTTTCCTCATGCCCCACTGTTTCCGTATGTCTCTGTGCCCGTGTTTACTAGTCTTTTCTGTTCTGCCTGGGTATTTGTCTCACTGTGTGTCACTTATATTATTCTGGCCTTACACTTTCACTGTCACCGTTCACTCCCATCTCTGTGGTTTTTCAAGACACACGAGATGCATTAAAGTCACTACTTGCTCTTGTTTCCTGGGCTTAACAGAGGAGGTACCCGGGCGTGGGAGGGGGCTCTACTGGGGAGCCCTCAGGAGACAGTGCACCACCCGCAGGGGTGTCACTGCCCGGGCCTTCGTCAGGGGGGTGCAGGGAGGCTGTCCCACCTGGGGGCCTCGACCTGAGAGGCTCTCATGCAGGAGCCCTCTTCAGTAGGGTGCAGGGAGGCCCTCCGACCTGGGGGTCTCGACCTGAAGGGCAGCCCCCTGGGCTGGGGCTGAACAGCTGCAGGAGGCGGGCCTGTTGCCTCTTACTCCAGGCAGAGGGCCGTGGGGGAGTGGAGCCCAAGCGGCCTGGCTCTGGGGCCCACCGGTCTGGTCTGGGAGCCCGGATACTGTTACCGCCTGTAGGGTGGGGCACCGTCAGGGGCAGATTGCTGCACCTCTTCCGTCTGGTGTCCGTCAGGGACTGGGACCGACCAGGGGTAGGTGGCAGGACCAACACAGGGCCGCGCCACCACTCCAGCAGCACCTCCAGGGAACCACACCTGGAGGGAGTAAGTAAAAGGCATCCCACGCAGCCGAGAGGTGAAAGGCCGGCCGCGCAAGGGACCGCCTTCTCCTGGAGGACCCAGGAATCACGGATGAAGGGCGTACAGTGGCCGCTCCTTCCCCCACATGTACAGTGGCCGTTGTGGTGGTTCCGCAATTCCTAAGGTCCACAGCTGAAGGGCGTACAGTGGCCGCTCCCTCCCCGGCATGTACAGTGGCCATTACCGCGGGTCTGCCTGCCCAATGGGAAGTAACTGCAGGGCGTACAGTGGCCGCTCCTTCCCCGGCATGTACAGTGGCCATTACCGCGGTGTTACTCCCCTAGGAGGAGGAGGTAGTGGATGAGGGGCGTACAGTGGCTGCTCCCTCCCTGACAAGTACAGCAGCCGTTATCGCGGTTACACTCCTTTTTCCTTTGCCAGTTGGAGTACGCTTAATAGCTAACACTCCGAGGCCATCTCCAGATGTGGCTGTAGCTGAAGGGCATACAGTGGCCGCTCCTTCCCCCACATGTACAGAGACTGTTGTGGTGGCGCTACAGGGGGAAACAACTGAGGGGCATACAGTGGCCGCTCCCTCCCCGGCACATACAGTGGCCATTACCACAATGTTGTCTGGGACTGAATCTGGCTCAGTCCCACCCCGAACCTGGTGAAGGCTGCTCTGCCTGCAGGGTTGTGTCTTTTTCCGGCGTAGCTTCTGTCGGACTGGTTGGGTGACAGAGGGACTTAGGACAGGGAAGCACCGGCGCCCTTCTTGCCCCGGGTCGACCTCTCGGTGACCTGGCCCTCTGTGGTGTCCTCTTGGGGTGGTGGTGAAGCGGCGGCTCGGTGGTACGGTGGGGGGTGGTCGGTCCGGAGGCGGTGGGTATTTTACCACCTTCTGCGGTCGAGAAGTCACGGCCCCGTGACTGGAGGTGGTATGTTGTGGTGGTGGAGGTCTAGTGGGCTGGTGTGAGGTGTTGAAGGAGGTTGGTCCAATGGTGGGTGGTGAGGTTTGGCTCTTGGTGGGGGTTGACGGTGAGGCGTAGAGACGATGGTTGGGTGGTCTGGCATAGGAGACGGAGGAGCTGGTGTGTCGCCCTTATCCTGATGGTGGGGCGGTCGTGGGGGTACCATAGTACTCTCTCAATCATCATCTCTGGTGGTGGTGCTTGGTGCAGGGGCAGAAGCTGTATGCTGGTGAGCGAGGAGATCTTGGGGTTTATATGGGGGATGGTTTGAAGGGAGGAGCGTTTTCCTTTGGGGAATTGGGAATTAGGAAGTTTCCACCTTGCTTGATGGAGGGGGAGGGTGATGGGGGTGGTGTTTGGGGGGAGGGTGGCATGTGTTGGGGAATGGGGAGCAGGATGGGGAGGAGATGGAGGTGTGGGGGTGTATCTAGATGGTGGGCGGGAAAGGCGTCCTGATCTGGTCATGGTGGTGAGGGTGGGCGAAGGTGGGTGGACACATGGTGGTGTTGGGGTGTTACTGTGGTTGATGGAGGTCGTGGGCGGTGGTGTGGCGCGTCATGTGTAGTGAGAATGGTCAGTGGGTAAAGGGGGGGCAGAAGTGGTTGTGTGGGTGGTGTGTGTGAGAGGTGGTGTGGGCGCACGTGGTGGGCTGGAGAGCGGTGTGGAGGAAGGGGTAGTGCGTGGGGTGGGGTGAGGGGGTGGGTGGTAGGACGCGGTGGTGTTGGGTGTGAACTGTTTTGGCTGGCGGGGGATGGGCGGGGTGGTGGGTGCCGTGGGTGGTGTTGGAGACGGGTGTTGAGGAGATGGTAGGGTGGGCGTAGGAGAGGCATGGAGAATTGTTGGTGGTGGGGGATCGGGGTTGGGGAGAAGGGGCGGTGTGTTGGAGGTTGGAGTGGGGGGAGGTGGTGTGACTGTAGGTGAGGTGGAGGGGGGGTGAGAAGGAGTAGGAGTAGGAGTCCGGGGAGTAATTCTCAGAAGCCGCTGCGGTGGTAGGTGCGTGGCGGGCGGTGTGTGGCGCGTGGGTGAGTGTGGGGTCATTGTTGGGGGGTGGGAAGGGACGCACGTGTCTGTTTCGGTAGGTTCGTGGTTGTCCCTGGTGGTCAATCGTGACTTGATACGGGTTAGGGACTTTGATGATGGTGAAGGGACCGTCAAAATGGGGGGAGGTCTTGGTGGGGGTAGGCAGACATGCCACGACGACGGAATCTTCTGGCTTGTAGGGGTTGGAGGGGTTAGTGTTGGGTTGCAGGTCCTGTTGTGCTTGGAGGTGATGGAGGCACCGTTTGAGGTGGTGTAGGGGGTCGGTGGTGGGGGGTGGGGCGGGAGGTTGGAGGTGGTGGCGGAGGGGTAGGAGGAGTGGGGCTTCCCCGAAAACTCGCTCGTGGGGGGTGATGCCGTTCTCTCTGGGGCATGTGTTCAAACCCCATTGCACGATTTTGATGTGCACCGGCCAATCGTCATTTCCCGTTTGTACAATTCTCGTCCTTACTTGGTTTAGGAGGGATCTATGACTCCTCTCACAGATGCTGTTTCCCTGTGGCCAGTATGGAGATGAGTGGGAGAAATGGTAGCCAAATATTGATGCGAGTTCCTCCCAGATTTTTCCCGTAAATTCTGGTGCGTTGTCTGAATGTAAGGCCTGTGGGATTCCGAAATAGGGGAAAATGTGGCAGACTAGGGCGTTGGCAACTGAGATGGCATTGTGGTCTTTAGCGGGGCAGGTGATGATGAATTTGGAGTAAACATCTACGGTGATGATGTATTTGCATCCAGCTTTAGGTGTGAGGGGGCCGACGACATCGAGAGAGAGCAACTGCCATGGTTTTTGTGCGTTTAGTTTCCCTGCTAGGCCAGGTGTGCAGGTGATGTCTTTGCCCAAGGCACAGGCACGGCATGCTTGAACAATACTTTTGGCAATGGTGGAGGGGTTGGAGGTCCAATATATATCACTGAAAACTTGCAAAAGTTTCTTTGTACCGAGGTGGATGCCGTTGTTGGCGTGGAGGTGCAGCATTGCGTTGTGTGCAGTGGTCGGGTCGAGGATGATGTGGCTGTCTGAGCTGAACAGGTGATCGCTATGTCAGTGTAATTTGGTGAACGTGCACTGCGGAATCCAGGTGGGGCATTGTTTATCCTCCCACATTTGAATCAGGTCAGGTTTGGGGCAGATAGCATTGATGGGTAGGAGGGAAAGGGCGTCAGCGTTAGTGTGTAACTTTCCAGGCCGGTATGTTATTTCGAAATCAAATTCCTCTAACGCTTCTCGCCACCGGATGAGTTGGGCATTGTTAGTATTGGACAGGCGTAGCCACTGGAGTGATTGGTGGTTGGTGATGATGACTACATGGGTGCCGGAGAAATATGACCGGAAGTAGTCTAACGCTTAGATGATTCCGAGGCACTCGCGCTTGGTGGCTGCGTTATTACGTTCGGCCTGATTCAGGGTGCGGCTGGCGCAGGCGATGATGTGTTCATGCCCATCCTGCTCTTGAGCAAGAACAGCCCCTATGGCAATGAGGGAGACATCGGTGTACAGACGAAAGGGAAGGTTGTAATCTGGAAAGGCTACGATGGGGGCTGAGATAAATTTTGACTTGAGGTTGTTGAATGCAGCTTTCCTTTCTTCGGTCCATACGAACGGTTCGTCCTTCTTTGTCAGGTCATGGAGGGGCTTGGCGATATCGGCGAAGCCTTTCACGAAACGCCGGTAGTATGAAGTTAGGCCTAGGAAGGCATGGGTTTCATGGACATCTTTAGGTAGAGAGATGTCGGCTATCGCGCGTAGTTTTTCTGGGTCAGGTGAGATGCCCTCGGCTCCGATCACGTGTCCTAGGAAAGAGACGGATCGCTCGGCTAGGACGCATTTGGAAGGCTTGAGCTTTAGTCCAGCCTGGCGTATACGTAGGAAAACTTGTTTGAGGCAGTTTAGGTGGTCGGCCCAGGTGCGGCTGAAGACAGTGACATTGTCAAGATACACCAGGCAGATTTCCCAGGTTAGACCGTTCAGTACAGACTCCATGAGGCGGGAAAATGTAGCTGGGGCGTTGCAGAGTCCGAAGGGAAGGATGTTCAACTCATAGTGTTTGCCGCTTGAGGTTGAGAAAGTCGTCTTCTGTTTGTCCTCTGGATGAACGGGGATTTGCCAGTAACCTGACTGTAGGTCTAGTGTGGAGAACCAGGTTGAACCATGTAGGGAGTCGAGGGAATCGTCGATTCTCGGCAGGGGCATGGCATCCTTGGTGGTGACATCGTTGAGTTTGTGGTAATTCACACAGAACCGCATTGTTCCGTCTTTTTTTCTAACAAGCACGACGGGGGAGGACCATGGGCTATTTGAGTTGGAAATGACACCGGCATCGAGCATGTCCTGGACCTGCCGGTCTTCTTCTGCCCGTTGTTTAGGGTTTTTGCGGCGTGATGGTTGGCGGATGGGTGGTCCGGTTGTGTGGATCTTATGGCTGAGGTTAGTAGTGTGGCCGATGTCTGCAGGGCCAGATGAGAAAAGGTCTTGGAAGCCCAGAAGTAACTGTCGGAGGCTGTTAGTTTGGGAGGTGGATAGGTGCAGAGGCAGAGTAGGTAGAGTGGGGTGGTTGGAGGGTGGTGTTTCACAAGGCTCGGCTTCTTCCATGTCGCCTACAATCAGCCCTCATGGTAGGGTAAGTGGTGTGGCGGCGAGGTTTGTGACACAGATAGTTCGGACATGGGGGGGGGGGAGGAAAGTTGGGGATGCTAAACATGACGACAAGGTTCCGGTTGGTAGGGCGGGAGAGAAGAGGACGGAGGTACCGGAGGGTCTGTTTAGTTCTAACCAAGCCTCGTGGTGGGGTGGAATGGTGATAGCAGAGGTGACAGCGACGGGGAAAGTTGGAGAGGAAGGTGGTATAGGCTGGGTGGAATATGAGGATGGTGAGTGAGGAGATGAGGTGTGGGGTGATAAGGGAGTGGAGTTGCATGTGCAGATGGGTTGGGGAGGATGACTGTCAGGGGGTGGTGGTTTGTATGTGTTGTGTGGATGGGTGGTGGGTTTTTTTCTTCCTTGGGGGGCGTTGGGGGCTGGACTGAAGTGGAGTCGGCGCTGGTGACAGTCGATAGTGGTGTGTAGCTTTTGTAGGAGGTCCAGCCCCAGGTTGTATGCACGGCAGGTGGAGTCAAAGATGATGAAGGGATGCGTGGTGGATGCTTGTTGGTGGGTTTCGGTCCGCAGGGCCCGAGTTTCCCCACGGATAGGCAGGGGGCCACCCCCTGTGTCTACAAGGTTGGCTGAGGTGGGGAGAAGGGGGCCAAAGGCAGAACTGTGGCAGAAGTAAAAGTGTGAATACAGGCATGACCTGGCAGCTCCCGTGACCACCAGTAGTCTAGCCTTGACCCCGTTCAGGCATATTTTGTCGTAGACTGGGGGTCTATACTTGTGTGAAATGGCCCCCCACCATCGTGGGGAGGTGCGGGGGCAGACCTAAAAATCCATCTGCTGAGTGTTATCTTCTTCTTCGGGCTGCTCGTCACCGGGTTCAGGGTAGATGATGGGCGGAGCGTCGTCTTGTGGAGCGTCGTCCTCTAGGGATGACACCTTCTTGCGTCCCTGTGTGAGGGTCCTGCGTCAGTTCGCCTTAAGCTGCTCTCTGATGTCATGCAGGGGGCAGGTACGACAACAGGCAGTAAATTCCCAGGGGTTAATAGAGATCAGGTTGAAATTTTCCCTGGGGTTGGGGTGTTTTCTCTGTGGGTGAGCCCTGGGGACGGTGATAGACAGCTCCGTGGTGGGGTAGGTGGGTTGGTTGGGCGGCATCCTTGCCTTGGGTGGTGGGGACTTTGCTTACAGCATGGATAGGTTGTGGCATAGGGCGGGCGATGAGGAGCCATTGGACGAGTTGTAGGTCACGATCCATGTCTCCTGAGGGATCATAGATAGTGAAGTCCTCCCGTACTGTGCTTGGGAGAATCCTCAGCAGGGTGTTAAAGATGTGTTGATCCTGAGTGACTGTGGTAGCTTCGGGATAAGCGGCACTGACGAGGCACCTAGCCTGGACGAAAGTGTCATCGAGGCAGCCGTCGTAGGTGAGGGCATCGAGTTGTGAGAGGGCGACAACTCTGCCCAGTGAAGGCGTCACTGCCTCTTTCACGATGTGTGAAAATTGGTCCCATGTTAAGTCGGGGACGATTTTCGTGGCGATAGTGGCAATTATTTTGCCCAGGTTGGGTAGTGTGACAGCTATTTTCTCTCTGTCCGTGTCAAACCCAATGTCTAGGAGGGGTTTTACCATATCCAAGTAAACATCAATGTCATATTGTTCAGGATTGAACTTTGGGAATTGGATGTGAGGTTTGGCTGCCATTGTGCAAGTTTCCCTTATATGTTCCTCCGTGCTTTACTCGGATCCAGAACCATCGTTGGCCACCAATGTTATGCAGGATGTTTTTAGTCCGACTCCTCGTCCTAAAAAGGCCCGTGACTGAGCAGGGTCCTCTTTCCGGACCGGAAATAAAGCACCCACAAAGGGACAAGGCATAAAAACTAGGCAGTACACCTTAACACATCTATTGTCATAATCCAATACACTGTTACAATATAAAAACAAAGAGTTACAGGATATGATGGAGACAGGTTTACAGAGTTAGCTTCTCAATATAATGTATCACACACAGCACAGGCAGAGAGTGGAGATCTTCAGTTATATATCGATGGTGAGTTATAATTTCTCTATACCCGTATTATGTCCATAGGCAGAACTAGCATTTAATAGTCTAAACCAGATGCACTAGGGGTAAAGAGGGCCAGGGGTCGAGAGAGTGAACATTACTATAACTTGTCAGAGCACAAGTTGCGACACTTGGGATAGTTACTTAGTTGTGGAGACACTGTTCACAGGTTTTTGGTTTTTCCTTGCGCCCCAGTGTTTCCGTATGTCTCTGTGCCCGTGTTTACTAGTCTTTTCTGTTCTGCCTGGGTATTTGTCTCACTGTGTGTCACTTATATTATTCTGGCCTTACTCTTTCACTGTCACTGTTCACTCCCGCCTCTGTGGTTTTTCAAGACACACGAGATGCGTTAAAGTCACTACTTGCCCTTGTTTCCTGGGCTTAACAGAGGAGGTGCCCGGGCATGGGAGGGGGCTCTACTGGGGAGCCCTCCTGCAGGAGACAGTGCACCACCCGTTGGGGAGTCACTGCCCGGGCCTTCTTCGTCAGGGGGGTGCAGGGAGGCTCTCCCGTTTGGGGGCCTCGACCTGAGAGGCCCTTGTGCTGGAGCCTCGTCGGTGAGGTGCAGGGAGGCCCTCCGACCTGGGGGCCTCGATCTGAAGGGCGGCCCTCGGGGTTGGGGTTGAACAGCTGCAGGAGGCGGGCCTGTCGCCACTTACTCCCGGCAGAGGGCCGTGGGGGAGTGGAGCCCAAGTGGCCTGGCTCTAGGGCCCACCGGTCCAGTCTGGGAGCCCGGATACTGTTGCCGCCTGTAGGATGGGGCGCCGTCAGGGGCAGACTGCGGCACCTCTTCCGTCTGGCATCCGTCAGGGACCGGGACCGACCAGGGGTAGGCGGCAGGACCGACACAGGGCCGCGCCGCCACTCCGGCAGCACCTCCAGGGAACCACACCTGGAGGGAGTAAGTAAAGGGCATTCCACGCAGCCGAGAGGTGAAAGGCCGGCCGCGCAAGGGACCTCCTTCTCCGGGAGGACCCCAGGAATCACGGATGAAGGGTGTACAGTGGCCGTTGTGGCAGTTCCGCAATTCCTAAGGTCCACAGCTGAAGGGCGTACAGTGGCCGCCCCTTCCCCCACATGTACAGTGGCCGTTGTGGTGATGTTGCTCCAGAAGGAGGAAGAGGCAGATGAGGGGCATACAGTGGCTGCTCCCTCCTCGGCACGTACAGTGGCCATTACCGCGGGTCTGCCTGCCCAGCGGGAAGTAACTGAAGGGCGTACACTGGCCACTCCTTCCCCGGCACGTACAGTGGCTGTTACCTCGGTGTTACTCCCGTAGGAGGAGGAGGTAGTGAATGAGGAGCGTACAATGGCCACTCCCCTCCCCAACACTTACAGTGGCCGTTATTGCTGTTCCACTCCTCCTTCCTTTGCCAGTCGGAGTGCGCTCAATAGCTAACACTCCGAGGCCATCTCCAGATGTGGCTGTAGCTGAAGGGTGTACAGTGGCCGCTCTTTCCCCCACACGTACAGTGGCCGTTGTGGCGGTGCTACAGGGGGAAACAAATGAGGGGCGTACAGTGGCTGCTCCCCCCCCAGAATGTACAGTGGCTGTTACTGCGGTGTTGTATGGGACTGAATCTGGCTCAGTCCCACCCCGAACCTGGTGAAGGCTGCCCCGCCCGCAGGGTCATGTCTTTTGCTGGTGTAGCTTCTGTTAGACCGGTTGGGTGACAGGGACTTAGGACAGGGGAGCACCGGCGCCCTTCTTGTCCCAGGTCGACCTCTCGGTGATCCGGCCCTACGTGGTGTCCTCCTGGGGTGGTGGTGAGACGGCGGCTCGGTTGTAGGGTGGGGGGTGGCGGGGTGGTTGGTCCGGCGGTGGCGGGTATTTTATTAACCTTTTTTGAGTCACGGACCCCTTCGAGAATCTGGTGAAAGCTATGAACCCCTTCCCTAAAAAAATGCACATAAACGCAGCATTTTGCATGCACTGAATATACGTTATTTTATTGAAAACTAGCTAACGCAACGTATGACATGCACAAAGTATAAAAGTCTTTACAAAGAATTAATTTCTTACTCTTTTCCATGCAAAAATTAATGGCCACTCGATTAAAAAATAAAATACATCCAACTTGTACAGATTAAACAAAACCTTTAATTCTGCTCAAAAGTTCATTTCAACGAGAGGGTTGTTGTTGTTTGGCTTGAACAAGAAGACGAAATTGTGGAGTGGTCTTTGACAAGGAAACACTTATGTCATCACTGACATCCAGTTGATTTTGACTTTTCATTTTGATAGAAATAAGCCCTGAAAACCCTGACTCACAAAGGTATGTAGTAGCAAACTGAATCAGAGCACCCATAGCTTGCGTTGCCAGACTAGGGTAGGCTTGTGTCAATGAACACCAGAACACCAGAATTCAAGATTCTTCGTTTTTTATTTATTTATTTTTATTTTTTGGCAGCTAATGATGCCAAACGGCATCACGCAATATCACTAAATTGTTCTCAATTATTCTGACCTTCACGGACCCCCTGAAGCCCATTCATGGACCCCTTGGGGGTCTATGTACCACAGGTTAAGAACCCCTGGTCTAGAACAATGCAAGTTTATATAAGATGGGGTAGAGATAATTACAAGTTTAGTGAGGTGTCAAGTCAGTTTGAGTAAAGTGCAGTCTGAGTGTGTCAGTGTCAGTGAAGATTGTACAATTTTGGTACTTGTGAAAACAGTGGCAAACAGTGACGGGTTACTGAAGTGTTTTTATTATTGGAACTTGAGAAAACAGTGAAGTGTCAAGCATTAAGTGTAATAACTGTGAAGTGACGTTAAGCATTAAGTGTAATAGCAGTTAGTAAAGTGTGTATAGCTCCAGTGCTTGTGAGAACAGTGAAGTTGAAAAGCATTAAGTGGAATTATTTGGAAAATAAAGACAGTGAACTCTAAGGAGCCAGTGTTTATTTTTGCCTCAGCTGATCTTGTGTACTTTACACCTAAAGGCTGACCATAGGAAGTGAGTTAACTCACTGGACAACGTCCTTCCTGTACTGTACTACTGCTGTTGGAACCTGTGGCAATGTGGGAACTGGGACGTAACACTTGTGTCAGGAGTGGGATTAACCCTTTAACCACAGATGCCATTCCAGAATGACATTGAAAAAACTGGACCAAACTGCGGGTGTCATTCTGGAATGTTCGTGAATATTTTGAACACCGCGCTTTTTTCCTGTGCGCAAATTGTTTCACGCAAGAGTAGCTGTCGAGTTCTTTCATGCCAGCCCTCCCACACCTCCCTCCTCCCACCCCCCAGGGGCCCCCCCACCCCTGCCCTGACACGCATCAGTCAGTATCTGTCCAGCTTCGTGCGTGATAATGGCGCTCCGTCCCGAGTCATCATCGCTCGCTTCCTCCTCAGAAATTCCTAGTGCTAGTGTGCCTTCGACCTCTACACCGAAGAAGGAACTGCCAACGGCGAGGCAGAAGGGGTTGAGCACCCCAGAAATTAGGACAGAGCTGAATAAAACTGTAAGTACAACTCTGGATTGTGGCAGTGAGAGTGATACACTTACCGCAAGTAGTAGTGATGACTATGCAGTTATTGGTGGTGAACTGTTTATGATTGGCAGTGACAGTGATGAAAGTGAACATGTTGTCTCCCTCCCACCGCCCACAACTTACTCTGAGAAAGGGAAGGTGCCCATGGGGAAAATGGGTGTAGCACGTGGGAAGGGAGTGAAGCGGAAACTTACGTCTCCTACACCCGGCCCTAGCAAGCATTTCCCACCACTTTCCCGTTCCCCTAGCCCTATTGCCCTCACATCATCTTCATCTTCTGCCGTGCCCTCTCCTCAGTCTACATCATCTGAGGAATATGAATTCCCAGAGCCTGCACAGCGAGGGAAGGCAGGCCGTGCAGGCCATGCCGGCAGGGTAAGCAGGGCAGGCCGGCCTAGAACAAAGGGGATGCGTGGCAGCAGGAGGGCAAAGCGGGGTGATAAGCGAGGTGATAAGCGGGGAAGAAAGGGTCAGATTTCACCATACACCAGGTCAGTAACCCCCCTGCCTGCCCCCTGCCCAGCTCCCTCCCCCTCACCACCCCCCCACTCACCACCACCCCACTCACCCCCCTCCCACTTACCTCCTGCCTCACCCATTCCCTCACCCATTGCCTCCACCTCAACTCCTTCTCACCGGGAAAAGAGTGCAATGCGACCTGCCACTGCCACTGAACCACGCACCAGGAAAGTGGATGCATTTGTTTGGTCTGACGGTGCTGATTTTCAGCCACACAATCCGCCGTTTGACATGACAAACGCGGGAATACAGCCTGCCTTCCCATGCAGCGAAGGAGATGACTTTGTAGACTACTTCCTGGCCTTCATGGATGACGAAATCGTGCAATTTGTCAGTGATGAGATCAATAGGTATGCAGCTCAGTGTGCAGCAGAAGGGCTGGGACCTATTGGCTCACCAAAGCAAGTGTCGTGGTTGCCTGTAGGGATCAGACAGCTGTATGTGTTCTTTGCTCTCATGTTCTTGATGCCCCATATCAAGAGACATGAGTTGGAGGAGTACTGGCTGGTTGATGACATCACTTCAATCCCAACTTTTGGCAAATACATGTCACGAGATCGGTTCCGACAGCTGCTAGGATACCTGCACTTCGCTGACAATGAAAACCCGTCCCAAACTGACCCTTTGTGGAAAGTGAGGGATTTCCTCAACAGGATTAGGGATCGATTTATGCGATTTTTCCGTCCTGTGCAAAAAGTCATCATAGATGAATCCCTGGTATTGTTCAGAGGATGTCTCAAATTCATGCAGTACATCCCCAGCAAACGCCACCGCTTTGGGATAAAGTTCTTTGTGCTGTGTGACTGTGAGACGGGGTATATCCTTGATTTCGTGATCTACTCTGCAAGCACAATGGACCTGGACAGGAAAGACCCCCTTGGCTTCTCTGGCTCCGTAGTAACAGTGCTGATGGAGAGGTATTTTGGTGGGAATCATGTGCTGTACACAGACAATTACTACACAGCACTGAAACTCGCCAAATACCTGGCTGAACAATCGGCACTGTTGGCACTGTACGGAGCCACAGGAAAGAGTGGCCAAGTTTCCCTGAAGCATCATCCTCATCCAAGGAAGATGTGCACCTGAAGAAGTCTGACAAGCTTCTGGCGATCAGGTGGCACGACAAGAAGGTCGTGAATATGCTCAGCACCATCCACAAGGGGGAATTGCAGAGAACTGGGAAGGTCAGCTACAGGACGGGAGAGCCAATCATGAAGCCCGATGCCGTCATTGACTATAATATCAACATGAGACTTGTTGATAAGTCTGACATGATGATTGGCGAGATAGATTGTCTCAGGAGAAACACCCGATGGTACAGGAAGGCTTGCCTCCGCATGCTCGATATATGCATGCTCAACGCCTTCCTCCTCTGCAAGACACAAGTCGGGGGCATAAGGCAACCATCCCTGAGACAGTTCTTCAAGACTGTCGTGCAGCAGCTGCTTGCACGATTTGGTCAGGTGACGGCATTGGTCCCGAGGCGACACTCTGACACACAACCTGACCGTCTTGAGTGCCGCAATTACATGAGCCGGCACCAGCTTGTGAAATTACCTCTCACCGCAGGCGGCAGGTTGTCACAGGGCCGCTGCAGAGTGTGTCATAACACCACACGGAGGCCTCGGGCGAGAAAAATGAGCACACACCAGTGCCGGGAATGCCAAGTCGCTCTCTGTGTGACTCCGTGCTTTGCCGAGTACCACTCTGAGTAAATACTGACAGTGACAATGATATACAGTGATGCGACAGTGACGTGCTTTACCAATAATTGTATTAGGGATAATGTAGTAATAAGGGATATTTTGCCCAGAAAACAATGTAAATATTGACCAGTATAATAATTGATATTGTAATAAGAAAATCTGCGGCACTGCTGTGATTCTGTGGTGCGACAGTGACGTGCTTTACCAATAATTGTATAATATAGTAATAAGAGATATTTTACCTAGAAAATTATGTAAATATGGCCAGTATATAAGTGATATGGTAATAGGAAAATCTGCGGCACTGCTGTAATTCTGTTATGCGACAGTGACGTGCGTTACCAATAATTGTATAATATAGTAATAAGAGATATTTTACCTAGAAAATTATGTAAATATGGCCAGTATATAAGTGATATGGTAATAAGAAAATCTGCGGCACTGCTGTAATTCTGTGATGCGACAGTGACGCAATATAGTAATAAGTGCAGTGTAAATATAATATATATTGCCCAGATTATATGTAAAATAGTAATAGAAGTTAGAAATAAGGAAAACATCGCCGCTAACCAAATGTCAGTGAGCGTGTGATGCCGCAGTGACGTGCGGGCAATTACAGTGCCTTTTACCTACCTCAGTGAACACAGAGTGGGTGTTTATCGTATGTGCAGTGTTCATATATGTTTATAGTACTATTATCAGAGAGTGATTGGCATTTGGTACTGGTGTGTGGGGCGTAAAATAGTGATTTTACACCCCTCACTTCTAACGGCACTGCCCGTCCTGTGAAAGTCCACAAAGTCATGAAACCTACATCACTGCAAAGCTGAAGGTTAGTACTTTCTAATGGTACCTTATTTTTTGCTCTAGCTTTATAATGTGCAGAGTTATTAAGGTTTAAAGGTTTGTTTACATTTGGCTGGAACCCCCGCGGGAGAGGCCAGTCGGGGCAAAACAATGCCCGCGGTTAAAGGGTTAAAGGCTGCAGTGAGTCAAACCTTCGACATGGAAGCGGAAGGTGTGAAGACAAGACCTGCAAGAGGAAGAAATTTCTCTGGCGACAATCGTGAAGCTAATTCAGGCACAAACTAAAGAACTCAAAGAAATCGAAGAACAATTGCAGGCACAGAAAAAAGAAATTAAAGAACAATTGCAGGCACAGAATGAAGGACAGAAAAAGCTCGAAGAAAGAAATCAAAAAACGAAGAACAGAAAGAACAATATGAACAGCTTCAGGAGGTACTACAGGAGCAACAGAGGGAATTCTATCTATCTATCTATCTATTGCCAGACGCCTCAATCCCGTTTGGGGTGGCCACAAACAAATCGCCTCCAAGTCGCCCTGTCCCCCGCCATTGCACTGCCCTGCTCCCAACTCACACCCCCCTCTCTCATATACCTCTCCACCCCATCCCTCCATCTCATCCTCGGCCTCCCCCTCCCTCTTCCCCCCTCCACCTCACTCACATACACTCTCTTCGTCAGTCTTTCACCCTCCATCCTCTCCACATGGCCAAACCACCTCAGTGTGTTCCTCATAACGCTTCCTATCACATCCACATCCACACCACAACGCTCCTTTATATCCTCATTCGTCAGCCTGTCTCTCCACGTGACTCCACAGGCTCCTCTTAAATAACTCATTTCCACTGCTCTCACTCTTGACTTGTGTCCTTCCAACAACGTCCAAGCTTCACTTCCGTACGTTAGAGTTGGTATCACAATACTGTCATGTAGTAACTTTTTCACTTCCATGCTCACTTCCCTGTTTCTTATCACTGCTTTCAAGGAACCAGCAACCTTTCTTCCCTGCTGTACCCTTTCAAGCACTTCACCCTCCAAACCTCCATCCTTACTCATCACACTACCCAAATACTTAAACGTACTCACATTTCCAATTCCTCACCATCTAACCTCGCTGTACATTCACTAACTTCACCTCTCTCAAAGACCATCACTTTACTCTTCCCTACATTCACCTTTAGGTTCCGTTTCTTAAACACTCTCTCAAACTCATCCACCAAGCCTTGCAGCTCCCCTTCGTCTTCACTCAACAACACAGTATCATCTGCAAACAACAGTACAGGGAGTTTCCAAACACTATCCTCTCTCACCAGGGCCACTCCAACATCCACTACCCTACCTTGTACCTCTTTTATTACCCCATCCATGTACAGATTGAACAACCATGGAGACATGACACATCCCTGTTTCAAACCAGCTTTCAAAGAGAAAAATTCACTTAGTTCACCATCCACACGCACTGCAGCCTTCGCACCATCGTACATACTCTTCACAGCATTCAACAACTTCCCATCTACTCCATATATTCTTAACACTTTCCACAATCCTTGTCTATCCATCCTGTCATATGCTTTCTCCAAATCCATGAAAGCCACATACAACTTCTTTCCCTTCTCTAGAAACGTTTCCACTAAAGATCTAAGAATGAATATCTGATCTACACAACCTCTTCCCTTCCTAAAGCCTCCCTGTTCTTCTCCAACTAATTTCTCTGTTCTTTCTCTAACTCTGTCTATAAGTATCCTACCATACACTTTTCCTATTATACTAAGAAGACAAATGCCTCTATGATTACCACACACTTCTTTTTCCCCTTTTCCTTTGTACAAGGGAATAATTATACCTGACTTCCAATCCTCCGGGACTCTACCTTCCTCCCAGGCCAATCTGCACATCTTCCACATCCATTCTACTACTATCTCTCCCCCATGCTTCAGCATTTCACCACACACTCCATCAATTCCTGGGGCTTTCCCCGATTTAACTTCCTTCATTGCTTCCACAACTTCTATCCTACTGATTTCTTCCTGTCTTCTCACCTCCCTCCTTCTCCCAGCCATTCCCCAGCCACTTATACTCGCATTACTTCCATCCTCTACGTTCAACAATTCCTTAAAGTGTTCTCTCCATCTGCTCACTTTTTCTCCCTTCTCCACTAGTAATCTACCATTTTTATCTTTCACTCCCCTGCTAACTTCACTACCACCCTGTCTTACTCTTTTCACTTCCCTCCAGAACATTTTCTTACAGTCCCTCCACTTTACACTCAAATTTCTTCCAAATTCCTCATCCACTCTCTTCTTACTCTCTCTTACTAATCTTTTCACCTCTCTCTTCCTTTCCACATATAACTCTCTCTTCCGCCTCTCAACTTCTTCCACGCCCCTATTTCTCACCCATTCATTGTATGCTTTCTTCTTTTGTGCCACAGCCCACAGAGGGAATTACAGCTGATAATGCAAGGACAGCTAGATGCTTTCATGGGGGAAATGAAGGAAGAACAGGAACAATTGAAGGAGGAGGTATACACTGAGATACGGCAGCAGAAGTATGAGGTAAGAAATAATGTGATTGAGTGTAAACAGCCTGTACACGAACAGTTGAAGACAGTGAGGAAATAGTGACGGAGTGCAAACAGCATGTGGAAAACCAGCTGAAGATTAGTGACACAGTGCAGACAGCATATGGACAATCAGCTGAAGATTAGTGAGGGAATAGTTCCACGGACCCTAGAAACGATAGCTGAAGGGGGTACAGTGGCCATCCCTTCCCCAATACTTACAGTGACTAAAATACCCGCCGCCGCCGGACCGCCCACCCCACCACCCCCCACCCCACCACCGAGCCACTACCACACCACCACCCCAGGAGGACACCACGGTGGGGCTAGTGACCCGGAACAAGAGGGTCACCGGGACACTACTGTCCTGAGTCCCTCTTCCCCGCAACTATCCCAACACCAGGTAAGCAGGAAGAGACAACGACCCTGCGAGCAGGACAGCCGTCACCAGAATTGGGGTGGGACTGAACAAGATTCAGTCCCAGGTGACACCGCGTCGACGGCCACTGTATGCCCTTCAGTTACCTCCCCAAGGACAGAAAGGCCCAAGGCTACGGCCAAAGTACACACCAGGGTAAGTAGACCCTCGGCTACGGCCTCAGTGTGTACCGGAGAGGGCGCAGCCTCTGTACACCCCTCTCCTGCTGTTCTCTCCTACGGGAGCAACACCGTGTCAACGGCCACTGTACGTGACAGGGAAGGAGCGGCCACTGTACGCTCTTCAGTTGCTTTTCAAAGGGCAGGCAGGCTTACAGCTACGGCCAAAGTACACACCAGGGTAAGTAGACCCTTGGCTATGGCCTCAGAGTGTACTGGAGAAAGCGCAGCCTCTGTGCACCCCTCTCCTGCTTTTCTCTCCTACGAGAGCAACACTGCGTCGGCGGCCACTGTATGTGACGGGGAAGGAGCGGCCACTGTACGCCCTTCAGTTGCTTCTCTAAGGATAGATAAGCTCCCAGCTATGGCCAAAGTACATACCAGAGTAGACAGACCCTCGGCTACGGCCTCAGTACGTACTGGAGAGGGTGCGGCCTCTGTGCACCCCTCTCCTGCTTTTCCCTCCTACGGGAGCAGCACTGCGTCGACGGCCACTGTACATGACGGGGAAGGAGCAGCCACTGTACGCCCTTCAGTTGCCTCTCATAGGGCGGGTAGGCTCACGGCTACGGCCGCAGTACATACCAGGGTAAGCAGACCCAAGGCTACGGCCTCAGTATGTACTGGAGAGGGCACGGACTACGTGTACCCTTCTCCTGCCTTTTCCTCCTGCGGGAGCAGCACCGCCAGCACGGCCACTGTACGTGCAGGGGAAGGAGCGGCCACTGTACGCCCTTCAGCTGCGTGCCCTAGGAGTCACGAAACTGCGTTCACGGCCACTGGACGTGACAGGGAAGGAGCGGCCATTGTACGCCCTTCATTCATGGCTCTGAAAGCACTCCCGACGCAGGAAGTCCCTTGCTCGGCCGACTCCTTCCCTCTCGGCTGCTTGGGACGCCCTTTGTCACCATCCGGGAGTGTTGCCCCAGAGGTTTTGCCAGAGTGGTGGCAAGGCCCGATGCAGGTCCTACCGCCTACCCCTGGGAGATCCCTGCTCCTGCCAGACGCCCGACGGCGACGGTGCCACAGCTCACCCCTGTCGGCGCCTCCCCCTACAGGCAACCGCAGTCTTAGGACCCCCAGGCCCGACCAGCAGCCTCCAGGTGAAGGCAACCGAGGCTTTCTCTCCCCACGGAGCCAGAGGCAACAGGCCTGCCTCCTACAGATGTTTGGCCCCAGTCCTGAGGGCCACCTCTCAGGTTGAGGCCCCCAGACCGGAGGGCCTCCCTGCACCCCACCAATGAGGCTCCAGTATGAGGGCCTCCTCCCAGGTCGAGGCCCCTAGACAGGCGGGCCTCCCTGTGCTCCACCGACGACCAGGACCCGGGCAGTGACTCCCCTGCGAGCAGTGTATTGCCCTCTACAGGAAGGCTCCCCCTAGGGCCTCCCCCTCACGCCTGGACACCAGAGTGATTTATACCCAGGACACACAGGTAAATAGTGACGTTAACGCCCCTTGTATCCCGAACAGCCAAGATGGGAAGATAACAGTGAATAGTGACAAAGTGAGGGCCAGAATAATACCAGTGAAAGTTACCGCTAACTTATTAAAGCCCGATACCCGGCAGAATAGAAAATAGCCCGAGTCCCAGATAAGAGAACTTATAGTAATTGTGAACCAAGACTAGGGTGTGCGGAAGAATCAAAAGTCTGTGTACAAGTGTCGTCGCAACTAAGTGACTCCATCAAGTGTCGCAATCCGCACCCTGTCTAGTTACAGTAGTAATCACCCCACTGACTCTTGGCCTTGTTCATCCCCAGTGCATCGGACTAAATATATATATTATTAATTCTGCCTAAAGAAGAAATAAGGGTATCGCGATATTACAACTAACAACATAAGTGTCCATGCAGAATACTGTGTCTCAAGGGTAACTGTAAATCTTGGTGTTAAAGGCTAACTCTGTGTCCCTGTCTACTGTATATCCAATACCTCTCTTTGTTATATTGTAACGGTGTAGAAATTATGGAAATAGATGTGTTAAGGTATACTGCCTGGTTTTTATGTCCTGTTCCTTTGTGGGTGCTTTACTTCCGGTCCGGAAAGAGGACCCCGCTCAGTCGCTGGTGTTCTTAGGACGAGAAGTCGACCTAAAAACACCCAGCATAACAGTGACCATTACCGTGACTCTGCCTCTGCCTGGTTTACCAGCTGCAGGGCATACAGTGGCTGTCCCTTACCCAGTGCATACAGTGGCCATCACCGTTGTGCTGCAGGGGGCAACAGCTGAAGGGCATAGAGTGGCCATCCCTTCCCTGGTAGGTACAGTGGCCATTACCGCGGTTCTGCCTCTGCCTGGTTTTCCAGCTGAAGGGTGTACAGTAGCCATCCCTTTCCCGGTAAGTACAGTGGCCGTCACCGTGGGGCTGGTTCCATAGGTTGGGAGATGTGCCACCACTACTGAATCACCAGTTTTGTAGGGGTTGGGTTGTGTGATGTCTGGCTGGAGGTCTTGATATTTTTGTAGGTGGTGTAACTGTCTTCTGAGGTGATGAAAGTAGTCAGAGGTGGGGGATGGGGAGGGTGGTTGGAGGTGGTGTCAGAGGGGTAGGAGGAGGGGGGTTTCTCTGAACACTTGTTCATAGGGGGTGATGCCATCGTCTCTCGGGTAGGTGTTCATGCCCCTCTGTATTATTTTAACGTGTGCAGACCAATCCTCGTTGCCCATTTCTTGTATTCGAGCCCGCACTTGGTTGAGGAGGGTGCAATGGCTCCTTTCACATACTCCATTTCGTTGGAGACAGCAGGGAAAGGAGTGGGAGATCTGGTAACTGAACAAGGTGGCCAGTTTTTTCCAGATTTTTCCTGTAAATTCAGGGTCATTGTTGGAGTGTAGGGCTTGGGGGATTCCAAAGTAGGGAAAAACGTGGTGGACGAGTGCGTTGGCCACGGCCACGGAGTGGTGCTCCTTTGAGGAACTTGGAGTACACATCCACGAATGTTATAATGTACTTGTACCCGGCTTTGGGGGTAGAGGTCTGACTACATCTAGGGATAGTAGTTGTCAAAGAGTGTGGACGATGATTTTTCCTGACAGGTCAGGTGTCCGGGTGATGTCTTTACCCAGGGGGCAGGCTCGGCAGGCTTGGATGACTTGCTTGGCTAAGCTGGAGGGCTCGGGGGTCCAGTAGGTGTCACTGAACACTTGTAAGAGCTTTTTTTGTGCCAAGGTGGATGCCATCATTTGAGTGTAGGTGGGTCATGGCATTGAGGGTGGTGTCAGGGTCAAGGACTACTGTATGTGTCCAGCTTGGGTAAACAGGTGATCGCCGTGCCTGTAGAGTGTGGAGAACACCTAGGGTAGTATCCAGGGTGGGCGTTCCTTGTCCTGCCATTGTCGTATAAGGTCGGGGATGGTGTTGATGGATTTGATGAGCACGCAGGATAAGATGTCAGCATTTGTGTGTAGTTTACCTGGCCTATGGGCAATTTCATAGTCAAATGCCTCTAGTGCCTCTATCCATCTGATGAGTTGGGCTTTGGTGTTGTTGGATTGCCGTAACCACTGGAGGGACTGGTGGTCTGTGATTACTGTGACGTGGGTGCTGGAGAGGTATGCCTGGAAATTATCGAGGGCCCATATAATCCATAGGCATTCATGCTTGGTGGTGGCCTAGTTCTTCTCGGCTTGGTTGAGGGTGTGACTGGCACAGGCAATTATGTGTTCTCATCCCTCTTGTACCTGAGCCAGGACAGCGCCGAGTGCCACTAAAGACACGTCCGTGTATGGGCAGAAAGGTAGAGTGTAGTCGAAGGTGACAAGTGGGGCAGTGACGAGTTTTGACTTGAGGGTGTGAAAGGCTGTGATGAGGTCCTCGGTCCAATTGAATAGTTCGTCCTTTTTAGTTGGTCATGCAGGGGTTTTGCGATGTCGGCGAAACCCTTGATGAAGTGCCGGTGAGTCCAAGGAAGGCACGCACGTCGTGGACATCTTTAGGGAGAGAGAGGTCTGCAATAGCTCGCAGTTCGTCGGGATCAGGGGAGATGCCTTCTGCTGAGATTATGTGGCCCAGGAAGGAGACAGACTGTTCAGCCAGGATGCATTCAGAAGGCTTGAGCTTGAGCCCGGCCTAGTGGATGCGCAGAAAGACCTGCTTAAAGCACTGGAGGTGGTCGGCCCATGTCCTGCTGAAAACAATTACGTCATCCAGGTATGCCAGGCAGATTTCCTGGTGAGGCCACTGAGGACTGACTCCATCAGTCAGGAGAACGTGGTGGGGCACTGCAGAGTCCGAATGGGAGGACATTGAATTCGTAATGTTTGCCATTACTGGTGGAGAATGCTTTCTTTTCTCGATCCTCGGGGAGGACGTGGACTTGCCAATACCCCGACTGTAGATCTAGGGTGGAGAACCATGACGACCTGTATAGAGAGTCGAGAGAGTCGTCTATCCTGGGTAATGGGGTGGCATTCTTCGGGTCGTGTCGTTAAGCCTTCTATAATTGACGCAGAAGCACATGATGCCATCCTACTTTTTGACAAGGATGACAGGTGAGGACCAGGGACTGGTGGAGGGAGAGGTAACGCCAGCATTGAGCATGTCCTGGACCTGCCGGTCTTCTGCCCATTTGTTTAGGTTTTTTCCTCCCTGAAGGCTGGCGAATAGGCAGTCCTGTGGTGTGAATTTCGTAGTGGAGGTAGGTGGTGTGGCCGATGTCTACTGGTCTGGATGAAAATAGGTCTTGGAAGTCCAGGAGGAGTTGTCAGAGGCTGTTTGCTTGATGAGGTGAGAGGTGGTCAGGTAGAGGGGGTAGGGTGGCAGGGGACAGGGGGGGGGGATTTTCACATGGCTTGGCTTCCTCCATTTCTCCCACCACTAATCCTCGGGGGAGGGTGATTGGTGTGGTGGAGAGATTTGCAATACGTACTGCTCCGAGGTTGTGGGGGAGGAAGGTGGGTGACATCACGTAGGAGGAGAAGGGTCCGGGTGGTAAGTTAAGGGAGAACAGAACTGAGGTACAGTACCTGTGGGTCTGTTCATCCGTAGCCAGGCCTCATGTTAGAGGGAAATGGTCAGGGCGGAAGCGATGGTTGCAGGGAAGGTGGGAGGGGGGGAAAGAGGATGGAGAGGGCAAAGGGGGGGGTTTGGGTAGGGTGGAGGATAGGGAGGAGGGGGTAGGGGGCGTGCACGTGCAAAGTGGCTGGAGTCGCCGCTTGTGTCAGTCTATGTTTATGTGTAATTTCTGAAGGAGGTCCAGCCCCAGGCAGCCACCACAGGCACGACAGGTTGAATCAAACATGATGAATTCGTGTTTGGAGGAAACTTGTTGGTGGGTGTTGGCTCGTAGGGTCTGGATCTCCCCATGTTTTGGCAGGGGGCCATCCCCTGCGTCAACAAGGTGGGCTGAGGTGGGGAGGAGTGGGCCAAAGGCGGAGGTGTGGCGGAAGTAGAAGTGCGTGTAGAAGCACGATCTGGCTACTCCCTTGTCGACCAGCAGCCTCGCCTTGACCCCGTTCAGCCTCATTTTGTCGTAGACTGGGGGGCAATATTTCTGCAAGATGGCCCCCACCACCGTGGGGAGGTGTGGGGGTGAACCTAAAAACCCATCTGCTGTGGTGTGTCCTCCTCTTCTGGCACTATTTCCCTAGAATCAGCGTAGTCGGCAGGCAAAGCTTCACCCTCGGTGCCTTGATCATCTAATGACGATACCTTGCAACACACCTGGGTGGGCGTCCTGCGCCAAGCGGCCTTCAGTTGTTCACTGATGTGGAGGGGGCAGCTGCGGCTGCAGGTGGTGAATTCCCAGGGGTTGATGGATATTAAATTTGGGTTTTCTTTGGGGCTGGGGCGTTTCTTTGTAGGGTGTGCCCTTGGTGCTGATGGTGTTGACGAAGGATTTGGTTGGGAGGGGGGCATTCTTTGCTTTTGGTTCTATGTTGCCCTTTGGGTGGGGAACTTGCTTACTGCGCTGATATGTTGGGGAGTGGAGCAGGCGGCTAGGAGGCGCCGCACGAGTTGCACATCTCTGTCAAGGTCACCAGACGAGTCATATATAGTAAAATGCTCCCTTACGGTGCTAGGGAGGATCCTCAACAGTACAGTATGTTGAATGTGTGTTGTTCCCGTGTGACTGCGTTGGTCTCCGGGTAGGAGGCGGTGATGATTCACCTCGCCTGGATGAGTGTGGTGTCCAGGTTTCCGTCATAGGTGAGGGTGTCAAGTTGTGCCAGAGCTACTACTCTGCCCAACGAAAGCGTGACTGCTTGCTTCACGATATGTATAAACTGTTTCCATGTTAGCTCCGGGACTATCTTGGAGGCTATGCCCAATACCGCCTTACCAAGATGTGGCGGGGAGACAGCTATTTTTTCCTTGTCATTCTCAAAGCCTATGTCTAGTATTGGTTTAATCATGGAAAGATACACATTGATGTCGTATTGTTTGGGATCGAATTTTGGAAGTTGGATGTGGCGTTTGGTCGCCATGATGCTGGATTTCCCTGTGTTTTTGCTCGTCTGTGTATTCTGATCGGGTCAAGAACCACCGCTGGCCCCCAATGTTGTGCTAGGTATTTTTAAAGTCGACTCCTCGTCCTAAGAACACTAGCTACTTAGCGGGGTTCTCTTTCGAGACTGGAACTAGAACACACTACAAGAGGAACCTTATACATATATTGCCTCAATTCATATCCTTAACAATACACAACAAGCATATATTGTACACAATATTGTATAGACACAGTCAGGCTTTGGATATACACAGGTATGTAGGAAGGGACACTGTCGGGCCTTGATAGACACGATGATATATGGCCAGATAGATATGCACACTATCAGGCAGAGTTATGCACAGTACTATACTTGATATTACAATAACATATGGCCAGGTGGATGTGGACGCTGTCAGGCTCCAGTTCTCATAAATATTACATGGCCTGCTGGATCTGGACACTAACGGTCCTGAATTTGCACAATAGCATATGGCCAGATAGATATAACCCTGTTAGGCCCAAGTATATACAACACTATACGGCCCGATGGATATGGACACTGTCAGGGCTAGATGTAGGCTACACAACAGTGGGTGGCCAGCTGGGTATACACACTGTAAGTCCTGGTAGCACACGATATTATATGGCCAGGTGAACTAGGGGCACTGTCAGGTTCCACCATATACGTACACTAGACACAGGGGAAACACACTGCCCGATTTTCCTAGGTTGTTGAGCCTGGGAAGGTTACATGTGGGAAGGTTACATGTGGAGGCAGATCGTCAGGCCAGGGGCGAGGTTGTCTGGCTGAGGCTGCGAGTCAGCATACAGGGAGGCCCTTTCCTGGTGGGGCCTTGACTTGTGGTTTGGCCCTGGGTTGCCATACAGGGAGGTCCTTTCCTGATAGGGTCTCGACTTGTGGTGTGGCCCTCGGGGCTGGGACCAAACAGGGCCAACAGGCACATCTGTCTGTGTCGGTGCCTGGCAAAGGGTTGTCTGGAACTGCAGCTTGGGAGGTCACGCCCCAGGGTCCTGGGGGAGTCCCTGGAGGGCTGAGGGCTGCAGTCACCACTAGGTCAGACCGCTGTCAGGAGCTGACTGCGGCATCCCTTCTCCATGGTGTCCGTCAGTGTCAGGTGTCATCCAGGGGCGATCTGTAGGGCGTGGATCCCCAGGTCCGGGAGGGGTCCTTGCCACTGCTCCTCAAGCTGCAGCTCCTCTGAAGGACTGCACCTGTGAGGAGAGAAATGTCCCACTCGGCCTCCAGACAGGTAGTGAGTCAAGCCAGGAACTTCCTCCGAAGGGGTAGTCCCAAGGGCCGTGGACAAAGGGCGTACAGTGGCCGTCCCTTTCCTGGTATGTGTAGTGGCCGTTATCGCGGTGCTGTTCCCTAAGGAGGAGGCAGATGAAAGGAGTACAGTGGCCATCCCTTCCCTGGTACGTACAGTGGCCGTTACTGCAGTTCTGCCTCTGCCTGGTTTACCAGCTGAAGGGCGTACAGTGGCCATCTCTTCCCCGGCGCATACAGTGGTCATCACCGTGGGGCTGGCTCCAGGGGTGGCTGCAGCTGATGGGCATACAGTGGCCATCCCTTCCCCAGTACATACAGTGGCCGTTACCGCAGTGCTGCAGAGGGCAACAGCTGAAGGGTGTACAGTGGTCGTCCCTTCCCCACTGTATACGGTGGCCGTCACTGTGGTGCTGCTTGGGACTGTCTGAGGACAAGTCTCATCTTGATCCTGGAAAGGTGCTGGTCCAGCTGTGATGTAGTTGGCCGGGACTGCTCTCCAGCTGGCTGCCGTGTTCCGTGGAATAGGGGCATAGGTCCGTGGGCCACCTAGGCCCACCTCGCTCTGGCCCAACACTCTCTTTATGTGTCCCTTCGTGGTGTCTTCCTGGGGTAGGTGTGGGGCTGTGGGTCCTTCCCGGGGTGGGTGTTGCGACACCCTTCCCTGGGTGTCTTGGTGGGGTGGGCATTTCAATATATATCGTTTCGTTTTTAAAGGCTCCAACATGCTTGCATGTGTCGGCCTTGGTCACCTAATGGAGGCTCTCCACGCTGCACGATCCATTGCAGCCTCCCTGTTCAGTCCCTTAACCCTAAGGTCACACTTAATGACCTTGTCCCATGTCTTTCTCGGTCTACCCCTCATAACCCCACCCCCAGTATTAACACTTCTCACCTTCCTCACCCAATTATCATCCCCCATCCTCTCCACATGTCCAAACCACCTCAATCTACCTCTCCTCATCACAACACCAATACACACCAGTCCCATCCTACCTCTCAACTCTTCCATCATAAACCCAGCCCCTCCAGACCTTGGACGCAGGGACGCACTGCACATCCACCTAATCATTGTCATTTCTGTATGTCTGAGCCGGCGAATATCTTCCTCCCTCACTGCTCAGGTCTCACTGCCATACAGCATTACACTCCTAACACATGCTGCATACAAAGACCCCTTAGCACGTAGGGAGAGCCTTCTCAATGTCAGGAGAGGCAAGAGCTCCCTGAACTTCTTCCAACCACTTATCACCCTGTCCACAGAGCTAGCTCCAGCTCCACCTCCAGCACACAACATGTCTCCCTAATAACAAAACTCTTCCACACACTCAAGAGATTCGCCTGCAAGTTCAATCTTTTCACGTCTGACAATCCCCACCTGCTCACCCCGACACGCCGTACACATAAAATCAGCATTATCTCACAGTCTACCTCTGATACCACTACATCTCTTATGCACCCATTTATCACACACACTGCACAAGATGGAATTACTTCCCACGCCCTTGTGTCAAACTGTACATGGCCACTCTCCCTCGTCTTTGACAGTACCGCCACCAACCCTAGATATCATCACTTTTGTTTTATCTGCATTTACTCTTAAACCCTTTTGCCCCATACCATCTCTCCACTTCCTAAACCTTTCCTCGGCCTCCCTTTCATTCTCTGCAATCAACACCAAATCATCAGCATACAACAACTCCCACGGAAGTCCGTTTCTAAAGTCACGTGAAAGGGCTTCAAGTACCATGATAAACAACATGGGACTTAAGACTGACCCCTGATGCACACCAACATTCACGGAAAACTCATCACTCAAATCTCCATTCACTCTCACCTGGGTGTGAGCACCCACATACATGGCCATAACCACTCTAACCAGCCACTCCTCCAAGCCAAGCTTTCTCATTGCCCACTTCACCACCTCTCTAGGGACTCTGTCAAAGGCCTTTTCCAAATCAACAAAAACAAAATAAAGATCCCTTCTCCTACCAATATATTTTTCCTGAAGCTGTCTAACAAAGAATATGGCATCAATGGTCCCCCTACCTGGCATAAACCCAAACTGCATCTCATCAATATTCACTCTTTCTCTAATCATACCTTCTAAAACTCTCTCCATTACCTTCATTATCTGATCTAAAAGCTTTATACCTTTATAATTTCCTCTTTCCAGGGCATCACCCTTCCCTTTATACACATTTACAATTACACTCTTCAACCAATCATCTGGGACAACACACTCTTAAATAATCCTATTTATCAGGTCAGTGACTAAACTCACCCCTATATCGCCTGAGGCCTTCAACATTTCGGCAGTCAACCCAGACACACCTGCTGCCTTCCCCACCCTCATCCTGCCTATTGCCTCACTCACAGTAGCAGTATCAATCAAAGGCCAAGGGCCAGACACTGGATCTGCTGGCTCCAAACCTTCCCTGTCCCAGTCAAACTCCTCATTCAACAACCGGTTATAATGCTCTCTCTATGCATCTTTAATATCCTCACTGTTCATCACTACCCTTCCTTCATCATTCTTCATACACTGCTCACCTATGATATCCCGATTATCCCTCTTCACCTGACCTGCCACCCTAAATAAATTTTTTCTTTCCCCATGATTTAGGTTATTGTCTCTCTGACTCAGACTTTGCCCTGTATACCTCTCTTCTAGGCCTACGCTTGGCAGCCAAATATTCCTCTTTGCTACCACCCTTCTTCCATTCCCGGAAAAGCCTTCTTTTCTCCTTAATTGCAGCTTCTACACCCTCATCCCACCACCAAGTTACTTTATGTCTTGGTGGTCCTCTTGTCCAGCCACATGTTACATCAGTAACTCTCAAGAAATTGTTCTTGAGTGCTCTGTACTATTCATTAACGCCTCTGTCTACAGCTCCCTGTTCAGCCACCACTCTCCTCAACTCGCTATAGAAGGCATCCCTTACTACGTGGTTTTTCACCTTCCATATTTTCCTCCTAGGTACATAAGTCCTCTTTTTCATCACTCGTTCTTTAAGCACTATATCACAAATCAGTAGTTTGTGCTGCTGCACACACTCCTCACTTCCTATAACTTTAACATCCCTCACTAACCTCCTATCGGCCCTCCGAACCAGAAAATAATCTACCTGACTGCTATTTCCCCCAGACTCATACGTAATTAACCTACTGTCTCTTTTCCTAAAATATGTGTTGCACACAATCATGTCCGTTGCCTACCCAAACTCAAGTATCCCTTCCCCTTCTACATTCCTTAGACCATAGGCACATCCCCCATGCACTCCTTCATAACCTTGTGCTGCTTCACCTACATGACCATTTAAGTCCCCTCCCAAAATCACTATCTCATCATCCCACATACCACCCACTACACGTATTAAATCATCCCAAAATCTATCTTTCTCTGATTCATCCAATCCTGGCTGTGAAGCATATGCCGATATAATCGCAGCTATCTTTCTTCCCAACAGAATTTTCACTACCAATATCCTATTGCTTACTCTTAAAACATTCAAAACATATTCCACCCATTTCTCCGCAACCATCACACCAACACCTCCATATCCGTCTGTCCCCCCCTGCCAAAACAACTTATAGCAACAGTCCTTCCCAACAATCTTTCTGGCTGATCCACCCCTGTACCGGACTTCCTGCAAACACGCCACATCCACCCACCTCCTACTGAATGCCTCAACGACTTCCCCGGCTCTTCCCCTCAAACTTCCCACATTCCATCCCCACCCTTATCCCCATGGGTGATTTACTGTCCTCAGACTTGCTTTGAAACTTATTTTGCTTTGTCATCTTCAGTATTAACAAAGGGGGACAGACACAGCACAGGTCACACTCACTGCACAGTCCCAGGTCCAGGCAATGGATCTGGGACCCCTAGCCCACCAGCTTACCAGTGGCTATGGTAGTGGCCTCGGGGCACCCTGCTAGGACAGCTGCAGGGACACCATCCAAGCACGTCTTGGCACTGCAACTATCCTGCCATTATACACCCACTGATAGGGCAGCCTCCTGGGGTGCTACTCCCAGGTTCGGGCCCCTCTATATTGGGCGGAAGCGGCAGCCTGGGAATCGCAATGCCCTGTACCCTCTAGCACAGGCCCGAGCCCCATCTCGCCCTGGACCCACGATCTATGCTGGTGGAACCCCCGCCACGCCTCCCCCCAGAAGTCTGCCACTAGGTAGTGGGGGCAAAGTTATCTGGCCGCATGCCCTTGCTGGTGCCAACCCCTGTAACGTAGTGGGATACGTTGTGTGAAATGTAAAGTGCATGTGGTGTAGTGCATAGATAGTTGGAGGAAATGTTTGGGAGAGTATGCTGGTCTACTCTCCATGTTACTGTCACACTGAAAAGGTCAGCAAAGGTGGATGGTTAGATAGCTAGTGAAACAGGAGCTCCAGCTCTCCCTATCACCAGCATTCCCATTCCCCTCGGGAGTACTACCCTGTTCGGCCCGTATGTATGTATATAGAAATGCCCACCTGGCGGAGCGATCCTGACACCACCACTTACATGGGGAGTTGGCCCTCACCCCAAGAGGGGGCAACAGGGAGTTGCATAGGCGTCCTACGCCATAGCAACTCATCTCCCCC
Source organism: Coenobita brevimanus (assembly GCF_032717465.1). Classification (NCBI taxonomy): domain Eukaryota; kingdom Metazoa; phylum Arthropoda; class Malacostraca; order Decapoda; family Coenobitidae; genus Coenobita; species Coenobita brevimanus. The sequence continues at coordinate 34,378,714 of NC_137008.1, read as the reverse complement.
GTGACCCTACGCCCCTCTTCCACACAGCCGGACCCCCAGGAAGTACGCCGACTGGGTAGATCACCATCTGATGAGGAGAGCACTTGCCAGAATTGGGGTGGGAGTTGCCCTCTGACAGTCCCAAGTAGGCCCTCAGATGCAGTGTCCACCAGACCTGCCTCCACAAGAGGAAGAGCAGCCAAAAGAGCTCACAGTCCTACTCTACCCATGGGAGCAGCAGCACTGTAGCATCCACCGGATCTACTGTAGGAGTGCCCACCGGATCTCCTACTTCTGCCACCCACCCTCGGAAGCAGGTGTCTTGGACCATCACCCCGACAACCTTCCCCTGCGGTCCCCAGGAGGGTGGCGGGCCCATGGTAGTGTCCACCAGATCTGCCGCTGGGGGAGAGACCACCAGTCTTTCCCCAGCTGCACTTTTCCCCCGACAGCAGGAGGGCAGCAGAGTCCACTGGATCTGCCGCAGAAGCCTGAAGGCCCGCCAGGCTGTCTCCTCCTACTGTCCCCGGGACGAGTGGTCCCCCGGCATCGTCCCCCGGTCCTGTCCGCCTGGGGGAGTGTCCACTGGATCTCCCTCAACCACTACCCTGGGAGGGAGCCTGGGTACCATCCCCTGGACCTACCAGGTGGAAGAAGTGTCCTCCAGGCCTCTTTCCTGGAGTGAGGATTTGGCAGGGACCATCAGGCCCGCCAGGCTGAGGGACAGACCACCGGTTATCCCTCCTCCACTATCCCGGAGGCTCCTTACGAGGGCACCATCTCTTGCTTGGCTCACTCCTCCAGAGGCCGAGCGAGATGCCCCTCCTGCTCCCCCTCCTCTGCGAAGGGTGGAGACTGCTCCCCGACAGGGCCCCCGTCAGAGAGTACCTGGGACGGACCCACCACTAACCTAGGTGTCTTGTCCCTGCAGCACAGCCCCCGATGCCCCCAGCAGCTGGCGGACTCCCCCAGGGTGAGCGGCTATGGCCAACCCCTGACAGACTCTTCCTCCCAGCAAGACAGCAGCCCCCAGATGGTGAGGGGCATCCTGCAGCTGATCCCAGGCTCGGACCAGCCCGTCCCCGTCCCCAGGACTCCCACTACGGCCAGGGGCAGGCGCTGTGCCGCGTGCCTCTTAGCCCCGTTCGGTCCCAGTCCAGAGGGCCATCACTCTCCCAGGGTCCCCACCAAGAAAGGGCCACCCACCACGCCGCCCTCCAGCTTTACCTAGACCCCTGATTATGCCGTACGAGACTTGTACCAGGAACGCACCCCTGACGGCCCTCCTCCCACACCGGGCCGTCACCTGTGTCTACCTGTGCTGTAGCCTTGGGCATGCCCCCCAGTGCCCGCTGGTGACCCAGCCTACGCTGTGAAATACTCACCTACGATTCCCAGTGCTACAGACCCTGTGTGAACCCCTCCCCCCCCCTCGTCCAGAGTGTCGTGCCCCTGTGTAGAGTTCTCTGTTTGTGATCCCTTGTGTGCAACCCCACACCTCTGTGTAACCCTCCACCACGTAGGTAATACCCATATCCCGTGTCTAATATCTGTGGCCCCTACATGTTGTACCGCGACCCCTGTGTCATACGAGTGGTGATTTATAGTGTCTTAGGCCTGTGGAATATCCGTCCCCTTGGTATGTATACATCTGTGTAAAGACTCGTGTGGTACAGCCTACCTTGTTGTAGTATATCTCAGTGTTGTATGGCATACTAAATCTGGATCATGGATCGTGTTGTTCCTCTGTGCAATATATACCTTGTCTGTATTATATGACGTATTAGGTGCTATATTGTGTTTGTCATATATAGATAGGTAGTGCCGTGTGCTATAATGTGTTTGTGCTATATATGTGTATAGTGCTGTGTCATATGTTGTATTTGTGTTTCATATAGAATTGCCCATGCACTAGTGTGTAAGTTCTGTTTTACTTTGTAAGGTAATATACGTGCGGAACTAGTTAGCCCGTGTTTGAGCCCTATCCCTTGTCTGCATGCTCTAGCCTGGTCCAGAATAAAAGAACCCAAGGCCTGTGCTCATATCTGAGTCCAAGGAGTTGAGTGCAGAATATGCTGCATAACACACACACACACACACACACACACACACACACACACACACACACCGCTCGCTGGTGCAGTGGTAACGCTCTCGCTTGCCAACTGGTGGACGGGAGTTCGCGCCTCGCTCAGGTTGCGAAAAGTTTCACTGACGAAGTGGGTGGTTACTGTCCCCCTTGAGCTAGGGGACGGGTGTGTCCGTGTGTGAAGGTCACAGCCTTGCCCTTAGATCGGACTATATGAGCTCTCAGCTCCCTTCCGGGAGGGTAAAAACTGACGATCACGACCTTGAATCAAAGTGATCCTGACCGACCCGGTGAATTACACACACACACACACACACACACATATATATATATATATATATATATATATATATATATATATATATATATATGAAATACATCCCCCCCGCAGAGACACCCACCCTAGGACGGCCCCCACGGTCCCACACCCACCCCAGAAGGAGACCATGGAGGGGCAAGCAGAGAGAGCACCAAGCCTGAGCAAAACAGGCCCAGGTGTACCATGGCCCTACGTCCCTCTTCCCCTCAACTCGACCAATGACAACTAAACGGAACCGGCGCACTACATCACAGCCGGACCAACACTCGCCAGGATCGGAGTGGGACTTGTCCACAGACAGTCCCAAGCAGCACTGCGGTATCAGCCACTGTACATACCGGGGAAGGGTCAGCCACAGTATGCCCTTCAGCTGTTGCCCCCTGCAGCACCACGGTATCGGCCTTTATGTACAGGGATAGGGTTGGCCACTGTACAGTAAACCCTTCAGCTGCAGGCACCCCTGGAACCAGCCCCACAGTGGCGGCCACTGCACGTGCTGGGTTGGACATGACAGCCACTGTACGCATATCGTCTGGCAAACCAGGCAAAGGCAGAACCGCGATGTTGGCCACTGTACACATCGGGAAGGGTCAACCACTGTATGCTCTTCATCTGCCTCCTCCTCAGGGAACAGCACCACAGTATTAGCCACTGTATGTACCGGGGAAGGGTCAGCCACTGTACGCCCTTCAGCTGTTGTCCCTAGAGCTTGTGGAACCACGACGTTGGCCACTGTACGCCCTTCATCTACAGTCTGTGGGACTACCCCTTCGGAGGAAGTCTCTGGCTCGCTCCACCTGTCATCCAAAAGCTGAGTGGGATGCCCCTCTCACTCTCCTCACAGGTATAGTCCCCCGGAGGAGCTGCCGTTCGAGGAGTGGTGGCAGCTCCCTATCTTAGGAGAGGGGATCCACACCCCTGGACGACGCCTGGTGCTGATGGACACCACCCGGAAGGGATGCCGCAGGCAGCTCCTAACAGCAGTCTGGCCCAGTGGTGACCACAGCCCCCCGCCACCCAGAGACAAGCCCGGAACCCCGGGGCGAGACCTCTCAAGCCCATCCCACCAAAAACCCTCTGTCAGGAACAGGCGAAGACAGGCGCATCTGTTGGCTTTGTTCGGCACCAGTCCTGAGGGTCCCTCCCAAGTCGAGGCCCCACCAGGAAAGGGCCTCCCTGTACTCCAAACCGCAGCCACACGAGGACGACCTCACCCCCTGTAGTAGTCCCATGCCCCCTACGGGAGGGTGCGCCTGATGACCAGCCTCCCATGCCCCGGCGCCGCTTATGATTAGTCCAGGTTTCAGCTGCCCAAGAGGTCCAGTAGTGTAATCCCAGTGTCACCATATGAAGAAGGGACTGACAGTGTCTATGTTATATGTCTTATTCATATCTGTGGTACAGTAAAGGCCGACAATGTCCATACTCACCCAAGTGGCACCTCTAATGTACATTGAGAATTGCCTAAGTCTAGAACTAACGAGTGATACACTAGGACTGTACGGTAAAGACTGTTCGGACTGTGCCTACAACCACTGCGTATTGTTGATGAATAGTCCTGACCGATGGAGACTACACTTGTATATACTGTAGTGTGTGTAGTAATTGTATACGAAAGCCTGACATTGTCCATATAACCTGTATTGTATATAATTGTTGTATATTGTAAGGAAATAGAATTAAGGCAATATATGTATGAGGGTGGTCTGCTGAGTCTTTATGCCCTGTTCCTCTTGTTGTGTGTTCTAATTCCAGTCTAGAAAGAGGACCCCGCTCAGTAGCTAGTGTTCTTAGGACAAGTCGACCTAAAAACACCTAGCATAACAATGTGTGTGTGTGTGTGTGTGTGTGTGTGTGTGTGTGTGTGTGTGTGTGTGTGTTTATTCTTTACCAAACGGTCGTGGCCTTTCCATATTTTCTATTGAAATGGATCTTTCACAGGTTATTTGTTATAATTCCTGAATTACCAAAGCTACTGGGGATTTTTTTAAACTTTCCTCTGAAAGCTAAAAATTAGGGTTTAGAATGCGAAAAGCCGACGTCTGCCAGTAGCCAGTAATATTTAACGTTCCTAACGTGCATTTTTAAATTTGAAAACTGGCTGTCATGCAGGTGAGGTTAGGTTGGAATAGGTTGGTTTGGTTAATTCGTAAGTTTCCTGAAATACCGGCCGTGGCAACCCAGGTCGCTACCACACCCCCAGGAGGAGACTACGGAGGGGTAGACGGCACACGCGACATGTCTGGAAAATATTGTCATAAGTTCACCTGGGTCACGTGCCTCTATTCCCCGGAGTGTACCCGATGAGACCACCCCAGTCCGAGTGCACTACCTTTTGGGCGAGCTAGCCCTTGCCAGGATCGGGATGGTGCTGAACCTTCAGCTCTAAACAGCACCCCAGCGACAGCCAGAAGCTGTGCAAAACAAAGAGACGGCCTGTAGCTGCTCTGAAAACAAGGAGATGGCCTGTAGCCAATCCGACCAAAGGGCCACGGCCTGTAGCCGGGCCCCAAAGGAGGAGACTGCCTGTAGTCACTCTGTCAGGTGCTACTTACACCCCCTGCAGAACCCGTGACAGCCTGAAGCCGCACGAGGGGAGAAACAGGTACACCCCCTCTCCATCTGCAGTTGCCTTGGAGGGCACGACACCGGCGATGGCCTGTAGCCGCGCCAGTAGGCATTAGACGGCCTGTAGCCACTCCTCATCTAAACGTCGTCCTTCACACGGGACTTTGGTGACAGCCTGCAGCCGCACCAACAGCGAAGGGACAGCCTGTAGCTGCCCTCCATCTGTTGCCCAAGGGAACCCAGTGACGGCTGGTAGCCATGCCGGGGGGGGAGGACACCAAAGTCCCTCACCCCTTGTGACTCTGCAGCGTGAGGGCGACCTGCAATCAGCCCTACCTACCGGGGGGAGCGCAGGCTGCTCCTCTGTCCACCCGGACCGAGGCAACCTCCAGGAGGAGAACCTCTGCCCCGAGGACTGGTGGAGAGGCCTGGTGTTATCCCCAGGGCTCTTCTCCATCCAGTCGGCCCCTGAGGAGGACCCCCACCTGATGGACTCCGGCCGGGAGCGGCGACCCAACCCCAAGCGGACAGGGACGCCACAGGAAGGAGACTGCAGCCGACGGACCTCTGAGGGCGCCCCCAGGACCCCGGGCGAGACCTCACCCCTCCCCGATGAAGGCGACACCCTTCCTTCACCAGGCACCTGAGTGAGTGCCTCCAGAACCTGTTTGGCCCGAGTCCTAAGGGCCAGACCCCAGTTCCTAGACCCAACAGTGAGGGGTCCTTCACACGCCCAGCCCAAACCCTCGACAAGAGACGACGCCCCACGAGTAGTCCCGTGGCCGCGGGAAGAAGGGACTCCTGGAGGAACTCTCCCTACCCCAGGCCGAAGACTGTGAGTCCCCAGGCCTTTTCCCCCTTCCCCTTTGCCCGATCAGTGACATTATATAACAGTGACTGTGATACATGGCTCCCACAGACTGTGAGTGAGAGGCAAAGACTTGCAGTGTAAGTGAATGGTGAAATCCAGTAAAGTGAGGAAAGACACTCGAGACAGTGCATATCCATTCTGTGCAAAACGAGAAGCAAAACTCAGTGTCATTATTATAACTATGACAGTGCACATCCACCCTGTGTAAACCAAGGAATAGAAATCAGTGACAATATATGTAAAACAATAGTGAAACAAGAACCAGAGTCAGTGGCAGAGTAAAGTTTCTTTAACTACGTCGTGCACAGCAAAACCTATATTTTGCCCTCTCACTGGGAACGAGCCTCCTGTGCAAGGACTGTGAATGTTGTGTATTGCCTCCTTACCCAGACTAAGACCCCTGTCTATCTAGTATCCTGTGTGATACTCGAAACCCACTTTCCAGCCTATGTATTAACTTTGTTTAGTATATTGTGTAAACTGTTTTCCTGTTCCATAGCAAAGAATTTCTCAATTTACTGTACGTGTAAGGTTGTTGCCCTGTGTTTTTATGCCCTGTTCCTCTCATACTGTGTCAAAGCTCCGGGCTAGAAAGGGAACCCAGCTGCACCTTAGGCATTCTTAGGACGGGAAGCCAACCTATTAATGCACTGGTGAACAGCGGTGGTTCTTGACCCGGGCATACAGAGAGAGGAGCAAACAGGGAAATCGGCAAAATGGCAACGAAACTGCACGTACAATTGCCCAAATTCGACCCAGAACAGTATGACATCCACACATATATATCAACAGTTAAGCCGTTGCTGGATATTGATGTAATGCTAGGTGTTTTAGGGTCGGCTTCCCGTCCCTCTGACGCCTAGTGTGTAGCTGGGTTCTCTTTCTAGACCGGAACTTAGACAAATAAGAGAAAGGCAGGACACAAAAACTTGAGGCAACAACCTTACATGTGTATTGCTAAATTCTACAGTGGAACGGGCAGATGTCACAAATGCAGTTTTGCTGAACAATTATAAATCTAAGGCTTAGATATCGGGTGTTGGTATCGCACAGGATACTGTTTAGGACAAGGTCGGGTAAGGTGAATAGCACTTAGGGCAGTGAAGCTAAACACTGCTATTTGGGAAAGTCTAGGTTCTGTATGCTGGTGGAGTTTGTGGCACTATTTTCACTGCTGGCAGGCTAACTGGTTTGTCTGTCGTGTCGTTAATTATTACTGATGCACTGGGGCCTCTGTATGATCTTAATGCTAGGTGGAGTCACTATATATGGTAGCGTGTTCACTTGAGACAGACCCTTTTTTCACTGTTTTGCTGTGTTCACTGTTTCACTGTTGTCTTACGTATTCCACTAATCTTTTATATTATTACTAATGCATTCTCACTGACTTTCCATATTCTGATAACTCACTGTTCTGCCTTGTTTCACTATGTCATGAACACTTTGCTTTCACTTTCGCTCGCTTTCAGGACTGGGCATAGTGGCTGTCAGGTACAAGGGCGGCAGGAATGGGTCAGCTTCACTACTGACAAGGCTGAGCACTGCCAGGGGCCTCCGTATTCAGGAGCCACGGGATCATGCGTAGGGGCGTCCTCTCTCGTCCGGGGCTGCTGGTGGCAAAGGGTCCCGCGCTTTCAGGGCTCGGGGTGGGAGTGTGGCCCTCAGGGCTGGGGCCAAACAGCTGCCTGAACTTCTCACTCAGGCGCCTGACGGCGTCATGGGGAAGAGATGACCCACCCGGGGGTCCTGGGAGAGGTCCAGAGGTCTCGGGGGCTGCGGTCTCCAGCAACTGGGGACGCCGTCAGGAATGGGCAGCGACATCAGCCTCCGTTGGGGTCCCTCAGACAGGTCCTCTCAGGAGCCAGCTGTAGTAAGAAGAGCCCGGTGGTAGTTACGGGGCCTCTCCAATACATCTCCGGGCGGGGGTCTCCCTCTGGGTCATAGGTTGGTGGGCAGGAGTCAGCACCTGACGGAGGAGTGGCTACCAGCCGTCTCCTGCCGTAGGGCCCGGCTACTGGCCGTGGCCTGGGGAAGAGCGGCTACAGGCCGACTCAAGGGCACCTTCGGAGCAGCTACCAGCTGTCTCCTGATGAAGATGGGAGCAGCTACCGGCCGTCTCCTCGTTACCTCCGGAGTGGCTGGAGGCTGTCTCCTGCAGGAGGGTCGAGCGGCTACAGGCAGTCTCTCGAGGGGTACCTTCGGAGTGGCTACCGGCCATCTCCTGACGAAGGCAGGAGCAGCTACCAGCCGTCTCCTCGTTACCTCCGGAGTGGCCGCAGGCCATCTCCTGTAGGAGGGTAAAGTGGCTACCGTCCGTCTCGTCTAGGGCACCTTCAGAGCGGATTCTGGCCGTCTCCTGATGAAGGCGGGAGTGGCTGCAGGCCGTCTCCTGTAGGAGGGTTGAGCGGCTACCAGTCGTCTCAGGGGTGCTGACTGGAGCTAGAGTAATAGCTCCACCCCGTGGTTGTTGGTGGTCGGTTCGCCCGGAAGGTAGTCTCGCTTTTCTGCTATGGTGGTGGCGGGCGAGCTCCAGGTCATATGGGCGCGTGGCCTGGGTGGACTTATGTCCCTGTCACCGGGAGTCCAGTTGTACTGTATATGCTCCTCTGTGGGCTCCTTCTGGGGGTGTTGGGTTGCCCTCGGTGATACTATAATGCATTTTATGCTGTCTTCTGGGAAAAAGTCACGTCCCTGTGACTGGAGATGGTAAACTTTGGTGTTGTAGGTGTGGTAAACTGGCTGTAGGTGTTGGAGGAGGCCGTGCCAGGCTGTAGTGGCAGGATGCTCATATAGCTGAGTGCCACAGGTGATGAAGAGGGTGGATGGGTCGGTGGAGGAGCAGAGGAGTCGTAGGAGGTGGCGGGGTCCACGGACTCGATGTTTTCATCTGAATGGTGGCGCCCATACGGCTTGGCGAATCCTCATGGTGGTAGGTGTTGTCTTCTGTGCAGGGCTGTGCTGAATGCTGGAGATGGACGTCGAGTTGTGGTTTTATGCCGGAATAATGCTGGTCGACGTCTCTGGGCAGTGTAGATGGCTGGGATTGGGGCCTGACATAGCATGAATGTGAGATGATTTAGGGAAGGGGTGGGAGTGTGATTTTGCGGCGAGGTGGGTGTGGTGGGAGTGTGGGTGTATCTGGTGGGTGGGTGGGAAAGGCAGCCAGAGCGTGTGATGGTTGTTTTATTGGTGGGTGTGTGTAGTGATATGGAAGTGCAGTGTCGGCGTGTGTGTGAGGTGTGCGGTGTGGTGTGAGGGCAGCTGTGGGGTGGTATGAGTGGGGGTGGCACGGGGTGTGGAGTAGGGTGTAGGCCTAGTGGGTGGTGGTGTAGTGAGTGCGTGGGCAGCACAGATGGAGTCAGGGGTATGCGATGGGGCAGGTGAGGTTGAGGGGGCATGTGTGGATGGAGGGTGGGGAGATTTGGGGCCAGGGGTGGGCAATGGCTGGGGCGAGGGTGTGGTGGGTTGAGGGGGTGCGGGCACGTGGTGCTGGGCATGGGGGATGAGGCGGTTGGTGGCGAGGAGGTGGGGAAGAGGTAAGGAATTGGTGGTGTCGGTGAGCTATCAGGTGAGGTGTGAGGCGGCGTGGTGGGGGGTGAGGTGGAGGTGGCGGGGGAAGGGGAGGGAGAGAGAGACGGCGAGGGGGAAATATAGCAGTCATAGGAGGTAGAGGGAAGTGGTGCAGTTGTAGTGGGTGGGGCGGGGCATGGCGCCGGGGCAGGGGAGGCCGGAGCGTGAAAAGGGCATATGTGACGGTTTCTGAGAGTGCGAGAAGTGCCGTGATATTCGACTGTCACCTGGTAGGAGTTAGGGACGCGAATGATGGTATGAGGCCCAGTGAAGCGCGGCGCGAGCTTGTGGGGAGTGGGGAGATGAGCTATCATAACAGTGTCACCTGGCTTCTAGGGGTTGGAGGCAGTGTGGGGCATAGGCAGATGTGGTTTGACTTGGGGAGCCGGGATGTTTGTGGGGAACTTTTTCACCACGTTGATTTGCTGGGGTGCACGGCGGGAGGTCAGGAGGCGGCGTATCAGTTGGATAACCTTATCCATGTCTCCGGTAGGGTCATGGATTGTAAAGTGCTCCTTGACCATGATGGGGAGCACTCAAAGGAGAGCATTAAAGGTGTGTTGATCCCGGGTTTCATCATCTGCCTCCGGGTAGGTAGCAGTGACCAGGCGTCTGGCCTGGATTACAGTGCCATCCAAATTGCCATCAAAGGTTAGGCTATCCAATTGGGATAGCCCCACCACTTTACCTAGTGATGGAGTGATGGCCTGAGTCACGAGTTTCGTGAAATTCTGCCAGGTGAGCCCTGGGACGATCTTGGATGCTATATTAGCTGCCGCTTTGCCCAGTAGCGGGAGTGTGACCATGATTTTTTGCTTGTCATCCTCGAACCCGATATCTGGCAAAGGTTTAATAATTGCCAGGTATGTGTGAACGTCATACTGTTCGGGGTCGAATTTAGGCCATTGCACATGCGGTTTGGTTGCCATTTTGCCGGTATTTCCTGATTACCTCTCTCATATGCCCAGGTCAAGAACCTCCGCTGTCCACCAGTGTAATGCTAGGTGTTTCAGGGTCGCCTTCCCCATCCCTCTGACGCCTAGTGTGAAGCTGGGTTCTCTTTCTAGACCGGACCTTAGACATATAAGAGAGAGGCAGGACACAAAAACTCGAGGCAACACCCTTACATGTGTATTGCTAAATTCTACAGTGGAACAGGCAGGTGTCACAAATACAGTTATCTATGTATCTATCTATTGCCAGACGCCTCAGTCCGGTTTGGGGTGGCCATAAACAAATCGCCTCCACGTCGCCCTGTCCCCCGCCATTTCACTGCCCTGCTCCCAACTCACACCCCCCTCTCTCATATACCTCACCACCCCATCCCTCCATCTCATCCTTGGCCTCCCCCTCTCTCTTCCACCCTCCACCTCACTCACATACACTCTCTTCGTCAGTCTTTCACCCTCCATCCTCTCCACATGGCCAAACCACCTCAGTGTGTTCCTCATAACGCTTCCCATCACATCCACACCACAACGATCCTTTATATCCTCATTCGTCAGCCTGTCTCTCCGTGTGACTCCACAGGCTCCTCTTAAATAACCCATTTCCACTGCTCTCACTCTTGACTTGTGTCCTTCCAACAACGTCCAAGCTTCAGTTCCATACGTTAGAGTTGGTATCACAATACTGTCATGTAGTAACTTTTTCACTTCCATGCTCACTTCCGTTTCTTATCACTGCTTTCAAGGAACCAGCAACCTTTCTTCCCTGCTGTACCCTTTCAAGCACTTCACCTTCCAAACCTCCATCCTTATTCATCACACTACCCAAGTACTTAAACGTACTCACATTTTCCAATTCCCCACCATCCAACCTCGCTGTACATTCACTGACTTCACCTCTCTCAAAGACCATCACTTTACTTTTCCCTACACTCACCTTTAGATTCCGTTTCTCACACACTCTCCCAAACTCATCCACCAAGCCTTGCAGCTCTCCTTCGTCTTCACTCAACAACACAGTATCATCTGCAAACAACAGTACAGGGAGTTTCCAAACACTATCCTCTCTCACCAGGGCCACTCCAACATCCACTACCCTACCTTGTACCTCGTTTATTACCCCATCCATGTTACAGATTGAACAACCATGGAGACATGGAAGCATGGCTACAACTGAACAGGCCCACAGGAACATCCATCCTATTCTCCCCTGACTTGCCGCCTGGAACACTCTCGGCCTGTCTCCTGCCCCCTGCCTTCCTCCCCCAACACATCATGGCAGTGTGAGTTGCAAACATCACCATGTCCCCCCTCACGCTACGTAAGGGGCTCGTGGTGGGAGAAATGGAAGAAGCAGAGCCAGGCCTCATCATTTCCTCTTCCCCTCCTGCCCCACTGCCCTCCATCCCTGACCACCTCTCCCCCCACCAATCAGACACCCTTCTCCATCTCCTCCTGGACTTTCAGGACCTCTTTGCGTCAGGCCCCTCGGATATCGGCCACATCACCTACCTCACGCATGAAATATACACTACGGGACCCCCGATCTGCCAACCATCCCGGTGGAAAAACCTGAAACGACGAGCAGAAGACTGGCGGGTCCAGGAAATGCTTGATTCCGGCGTTGTTTTGCCTTCCACCGGCCCTTGCTCCTCCCCTGTCGTCCTCGTCAAGAAAAAGGACGGCACCATGCGTTTCTGCATAGATTACCGCCACCTCAACGACATAACTATCAAAGATGACACCTCTCTCCCCAGGATCAACAACTCCCTCGACTCCCTATACAGTGCCTCTTGATTCTCTACCCTAGATCTCCAGTCGGGGTACTGGCAGGTCCCTGTGCACCCAGTAACAGGAAACATTATGAATTCAACGTCCTGCCATTTGGCCTTTGCAACAACCCCACTACCTTCTGTCGGCTGATGGAGTCTGTCCTTAGCGTCCTCGCCTGGACGACGTCATTGTTTTCAGTAAAACATGGACCGATCACCTCCAGCGCCTCAGGAAAGTCTTCCAATGAATTCGCCAGGCCTTCCTCAAGCTCCGGCCTTCCAAGTGCATCCTGGCTGCCAGAACTATCTCTTTCCTGGGGCACATCATCTCCAGAGACAGAATAGCCCCTGACCCAGACAAACTGTACGCCATCACAGATATTCCCCTACCACGAGACATCCATGAGGTCCGGGCCTTCCTGGGCCTTACCTCTACTACCAGCGCATTGTAACATCGCCAAGCCCCTCCACGACCTGACCCAAAAGGGAGAACCCTTTAACTGGACCGACAAGCTATGGGCGGGTTATCAAGTGCTCAAGAACAAACTCATCACTGCCCTGATCATCACCTTCCCCGACTGCTCCCTGCCCTTCCGATTGTACACTGACGTTTTTTCTTGTAGCGATTGGTGCTGTCCTCACCCAAGTCCAGGAGAGACGAGAACACATCATCACCTGCGCCAGCCATACCATTAAACAGGCCGAACGGAACTATGCCGCAACCAAATGGAGGTGCCTAGGCATCATCTGGGCCCTTGAACACTTCTGGGCTTACCTATCAGGGACGAATGTGATGATCATCACGGGCCACCAGTCGCTCCAATGGCTCTGGCAATCAGACACCCACAGCTCCCAGCTGATCAAATGGCGGGAGACCCTGGAAGAATTTAATTACAAAATATCTTACTGCCCCAGCAAACTCCACACCAACGCTGACACGCTCTTCCAGATCCCCATCCATGCAGTTCAACACGAAACGGAGCTCCTTCAATGATGGCACAACAAGGATCCCTCCCCACTTATTCAGCAAACTCCACCGTCAGGGCAACCATCTTTGCACTCAGTTGGGACGCATCATCCTTGTTCCCAACACTGCCCTAGACACCATGAGACACCCCCACTCTGATAACGGGATCCACCTGGATATCAATAAACTCCTACAGGTATTCAACGACACACTGGATTCCCGGCCCCTCCAACTTTGCCAAAAAGATCACCCAGTCCTGCAGAGCCTGTGCACTAGGCAAGGACACCACCCACACTGCTGGCCCATCGGGACGCATCGCCGCCCACAAACTCTAGCAGTTGCTTTCCGTAGATGTTGTGGGGCCCCTGCCACCCAAGTCAGGCTACCTGTACATCATCATCTTTGTAAATACATATTCAAAATTTTATCATCACATGTCCGGCCCCTTCTGTGCCACCATCTCCCTTACCCCTGCCCTGCGTTCCTCCCGCCCCTCTGCACCTCCAGCCGCAGCCCCCGACCCTCCTCCCGACTCCTACAATTGCTACATTCGCCCTCATCCTCCCTTCCTCCCACTCCCCCTCACCCCCAACCCCTCCACCCATCACACTGCATATCACCCCACCTACAGCCTCACCAATGCTGCAAATTCCCGACTCACCCCTCACCCCCCTGCCACCCCCCCACCTCCCACACCCAACACCACTTTACCTGCCACCCAGCCACCACCTCCCGGAACCAAGACGCCCTCATGCGCCCGTACGCCGCCCTCCCCTGCTCCCGGCACTACCTCATCTACACTCATCAACCCCACCCACAGGCCCCCACCACGAACACCTCCACCCCAGCCCACCCCCTCCAGCACCACACTGCACGCAACCAGAGTGCCACGAGGCTGCACTCCCACCTCACAGCCCATGCCCACCCTGAAAACCACAATCACTCGTTCTGGCCACCTTTCATGCCCTCCCACAAGATACACCACCACCCCCTCCCCCACCCCACCCACCTCACTTCCACCTCAGGAGCAAACCTCCTCCTCCATTCACACCCACAACACGACCGCTATTACACTCATGCTACATCAAGCCCTGTCATAAAACCATTGCTCCCTCCTCAGTATCCAGCATTCAACACAATCCCTTGCAGGAATCAACACCTCCCACCATGAGAATACGACACGCCACCTGGGCACCAACCCTTAGCAGGAAGCACTGCGTCCGTGGCCCTCATCACCTTCTCCAGCTCCTCCACACAGCCATCGAGCCCTCCTCCCTTTTCCTCACCTGCAACCCTCACCTCGATGAAAACGTGGCTATAACGAAATGGAACACTCTCCTTCAACACCTGATGCTGGCCCATGTCTCCAGCACCACCAAGACCTACTACCTCCAGCCAGGGGGATGTGACTTTTTCCCCGATGATGGTGGTGAAATACTGGCCGTGGCAACCCAGGTCGCCACCACACCCCCAGGAGGAGACTACGGAGGGGTAGATGGTGCATGCGACATTTCCAGACAATACGGGTATAAGTTCACCTGGGCTGCACGCCCCTATTCCCCGGAGTGTGTCCGACAAGACCACTCCAGTCCGAGTGCACTACCTTTCGGGTGAGCTAGCCCTCGCCAGGATTGGGGTGGAGCTGAACCTTCAGCTCCAAGCAGCACCCCAGCGACTGCCAGAAGCAGCGCAAAATAAGAGACAGCCTGTAGCCACTCTGAAAACAAGGAGACAGCCTGTAGCCGCTCCGACCAAAGGGCCACAGCCTGTAGCCAGGCCCCTGTGATGGCCAGAAGCTGCACACCAAAAAAGCCACGGCCTGTAGCCGGGCCATAAAAGAGGAGACAGCCTGTAGCCGCTCCATCAGGTGCTGCTTACACTCCCTGCAGAACCCATGATGGCCTGAAGCCACACGAGGGGAGAGACAGTTACGTCCCCTCTCCTTCTGCAGTTTCCTCGGAGGGCATGACACCAGCGACAACCTGTAACTGCGCCAGTAGGAAGGAGACAGCCTGCAGCCACTCCTCGTCTACACATCGCCCTCCACACGGGACTTCGGCGATGGCCTGCAGTCACGCCGACAGGCAAGTGGCGGCCTGTAGCCGTGCTTCGTCTGCGTTTCAGTCAGGGAGTTGGGCCCCAGTGGCGGCCGGAAGCCGCACCAACAGCGAAGGGACATCCTGTAGCTGCCCTCCGTCTGTTGCCCAAAGGAACCCAGCGACAGCTGGTAGCCACGCCGAGGAGGGACACCAAAGACCCTTGCCCCTTGTGACTCCGCAGTGTGAGGACGACTTGCGATCTCCCCAGTGGGAGTGCAGGCCACTCCTCTGTCCACCCGGACCGAGGCAACCTCCAGGAGGAGGACTTCTGCCCCAGGGACTGCGGAGAGGCCTGGTGTTATCCCCGGGTCTCTTCTCCATCCAGTCGGCCCCCAAGGAGGACCCCCACCTGACGGACTCTGACCGGGAGCGGCGCCGCAGCCCCAACATGACGGTGACGCCACGGGAAGGAGACTGCAGCCGACGGATCTCTGAGGGTGTCCCAAGGACCCCAGGGCGAGACCTCACCCCTCCCCGACGAAGACGACGCCCTTCCTCCACCAGGCGCCTGAGGGAGTGCCTCCAGGACCTGTTTGGCCCGAGTCCTAAGGGCCAGACCCAAGTTCCCAGCCCCGACAGAGGGGCCCTTCACACGCCCAGCCCAAACCCTCGACGATAGACGACGCCCTGCGAGTAGTTCCGTGGCCGCGGGACTAAGGGACTTCTAAAAGGACTCCGCCTACCCCACAGGCCGACGACTGTGAGTCCCCAGACCTTCCCCCTTCCCCTTTGCCCGATCAGTGACATTATATAACAGTGACTGTGATACATGGCTCCCACAGACTGTAAGTGAGAGGCAAAGTCTTGCAGTGTAAGTGAATGGTGAAATCCAGTAAAGTGAGGAAAGACACTCGTGACAGTGAATATTCATTCTGTGCAAGACGAGAGGCAAAACTCTGTCATTATTATAACTGTGACAGTGAACATCCACCCTGTGTAAACCAAGGAATAGAAATCGGTGACAATATACAGTATGTATAACGACAGTGAAACAAGAACCAGAGTCAGTGGCAGAGTAGATTCTTGAACTACGTCGTAGGCTACACAGCAAAACCTAGGCTATATTTTGCTTCTCACTGGGAACAAGCCTCCTGTGCAAGGACTGTGAAAGTTGTGTAGGCTGTCTCCTTACCCAGACTAAGACCCCTGTCTATCTAGTATCCTGTGAGATACTCGAGACCCACCTGCCAACCTATGTATTAACTTTGTTTAGTATATTGTGTAAACTGTCTTCCTGTTCCATAGAAAAGAATTTGTCAATATACGTGTAAGGTTATTGCCCTGTGTTTTTATGCCCTGTTCCTCTCATACTGTGTCTAAGCTCCGGCCTACAAAGGGAACCCAGCTGCACCCTAGGCATTCTTAGGACGGGAAGCTGACCTATAAACGCCTAGCATAACATTTTCCATTTTTTGACACGGGATACACTGACGCGTCCAGTCGGAGCGACGGTTGTTGGTAAACAACGCGGCCTGTCGTAGAGATCATCGGTAAACATTGTCGCGGGACCACTTCCTTCACTATCCCAAAATACGTATATATATATATATATATATATATATATATATATATATATATATATATATATATATATATATATATATTTTCAATCATTTCTTGCAATCACAATGGAACAGTTAACTATCTCTGTTGCTTAGGTACAAGAATTACCTTGAGATCGCGAGTTTGTGACAGGGTGGAATGTGGGTGGTATCGTCGCGCTCGTTTGGTAATGATTTACCACAAAAGTTGCATACGTGTGCAAACACGAGGTAAAGAAGCTGAGGGATCAAAGAGGAGAAGAATCTAAATTAATGAACGAACTTCATATAAACACATACTCCAAGGGTTGCATCCTCCCTTTAACTTGGCAGTCGAAGGAAAGGTCGGTTTCTCACAACTTTTTGGAAGTTAAGCCGGGAATGTGATTGGATCCATGACCCATTTCAGTGAGCACAGCTGATACTTACCCTAATCTGTATGTTTTTCGTGTTCTTTTCTGGATCTTCTCAGTCTTATTCTGTTAGTACGAAATTTGAGGATTATTACAAAGACTATTTTTGCAGCATAACCTATAGTGGTGCATTGTAACACATCGGTTCCAGTTAAGTGCAAACAGCCTCTCAAGGTTTAGTTAATAAGTAGTATGTACGATCTTTCTGGTAGGCCTAACTGTTTGTTATTATTAACACAGTGTAATAATCTAATGTGTAGTTTGAAAGTGGCGGGGTGCGCAGTGCGAACCTCACCGACATTGATCCTAGCGCCACCTGCAGTCACGTTTGAGTTGCTGTGTTTTTCCTGTTGCGATATTTCTGGACGTAGATATCAAGGTGTGTATGCCATCGGGACTTGTTCCATGTGAGGAGTGTGGGTGTTGAAAGGGTAGCAGTGAGTGAGAAGGTGTTGGTAAGGGCGGGAGGAAGGTGAGGCAGGAAACATAAGTTTGCCAGTAACAGTGTTGTCTGTGTCAGTCTCTGCTCTCCGTGACGACACACTGCCACTTGTCACCAACAAAAGAAATGAAAAGCTTTGTGGGGTTATTACTTTCATTTTGTGCACTGCAACGGCTAGGGAAGGTTAAGGTAACGAATTTTGAGGGAAGGACTGGAAGAAATATGTAGCGTTGTAGGGAACTGAGCCTGGGGAGAGTAATGGCTTCATACCAAAACTTGTTTGTCACTGCCCCTCCACCATGTATGTCGAAGGCACATTTCAGAATTTCCCTCTTGTAATAGCTGTTACACTTATTCTTGGTGAATCGGATTATATTAACAGGAAGAATTTTTCATTTGTTCCTATCAGTATTCTCCATTCACAGGCTTTAAAAGTTACGGTATTATAAACAAAGAGTCAAGTCCATGCCTTTTGAAAATTCATGTTTTGTTAACCAGTTGCCTCATTACCGGATGTTTGTTTTAAAAGCGATATGGTGTTAGCACAGGTCGTAAAATATTAGTAAAGAGGAAGTATCAAATGATACACTTTATTTATAAGAAGTTTTTCTTTAACAATTAAGATATTTAGCCTAGAAGGTTTACGGTACCCTTTTAACTTGATTTCTGGTTAGTTTTGGTGTTTTGAAGGAATCCACTAAATTATATGTGATAAATAACCATGTTTACTGTAAACTGAGGAGCCTGTTGCACCATAATGACTACATTTAATTGAGTTATTGTATGGGAATAATAATGACACGTGCAAACTTTATGCAAACCTAACAAAGCTTGACAAATTAGGCAGTCATAACAAACCTATTGGTACAAGGTAAATTTTTACAAGTTGCCAATACACCCCCCAGGTTCTGCAGTATATTTTTCTGGTAGTTTTTGATGAGATTTGAGTGATTTTGACCTTTTTGTTGGTAATGCCTCATTTTGCCTCTTTTCCAGTCATGAACTTTGACTGGATGAGAAGGTGAAATTAAGTATTTTCGACAGAAAACGAAGGCAAAGATCGCTCAAATTGCATCAAAAACCACCAGAAATACTGCACAACCGGTTAACATGACCAAACAGACCTAACCTAACCTAACCAAGCGGACCTAACCTAACCAACAGAAAACGAAGGCAGAAACCATTCAAATCGCATGAAAAGACACCAGAGAAATATACTTTACAACTGGTTAACCTAACAAAACAAATCTAAACTAACCTAACTGAATATGCTGCAGCGGAATACCTTAGAGATACGATGGTCCAGGTTGTGCAGTATATATATTTTTCTGGTGGTTATTGATGTGATTTGAGTTATTTTTGCCTTCATTTTTTCTGTTGAAAATGTTTCATTTTACCTCCGCATCCAGCCAAAGTTCATGATTGGAGAAGAGGCAGAATGAAGCATTTCTGACAAAAATGAAGGTCAAAGTCATGCAAATCTCAAAAAAAACTGCCAGAAAAAATACACCATGTTTTCTCAATAACTCATCGGCTTCCTCCGGTTCCGAGTGGAAATTCTTAATAACGCTTAAATAATCAGTATTACACCCAGTGGATAGATCACGTCTTTCTTCGGAAGCTACAGCGAGAAGGATTTGAATTTTCCACCCAGAAGGAATCAAAGTTCACGCTTCAAATTGATTGGTAGATTACCATCACGTGACCTTAAGTATGCTTATGAGTGGGTGAAACAGACCTAGCAGACGCATGTGCAGTCGATGGAAAGAGAAACACACCTATGAACGCATGCATTTTTTACACGGACTGGCCGAGTCAAGATCCAAGGTATGGTTTTGGGGAAAATTTTAATTCATTATCTCTGTAAATATCAATTTCCGAATGGGGTTATGGGGCTTCGTTAGCATTTTTAAGTAATATATATGCTATATACAGGAAACAAAGAAACCATTTACAACGCTGGGTGGTAACCATATAACCAAACCATATGTGCACCCTTCGTGTCAAGTGGGTTGGTGGAGGGTTAGTGCCCCTCCCTGTAAAACAAATAACTCGGAATCAAAAGGCCACCCCATACAGGATTATGGCGTCTGGCAATAGATAGATATAGGTACTATATGGTGGTAATATCCCTGAACTGCATATTGGCAACTTGTAAAATAATACTGTAAAAGAATCAAAAGAACACCCATACTTAATCTGCCAAATACAAAGAATGAAAATGCAATTGTACATACTTTACTATTCAGTAGACCACTCTTGCAAAAAGTACTAATTAGCCTAATGCATCACTTATTGTCAGAAAATTATTTGTTAATTTAGTTTCTTGTCCAACCATTGTATTTCTGCTGTACCCATGGTATAGTGCTGGCATTGTGACTAATGATGTAAGAGAGATGCTGCTAGTTTTGTAACCAATATATCTCTGATACTGTACTTGCATTCTTGCCGATTCTGATATTTACTGTCAATATTGGGGAAAAAGAAGTGTTTGGTAATCATAGGGGCATCTGTCTTTTTAGTATAATAGGAAAAGTGTATGGTAGGATACTTATTGACAGAGTTAGAGAAAGAACAGAGGAATTAGTTGGAGAAGAACAGGGAGGCTTTAGGAAGGAAAGAGGTTGTGTAGATCAGATATTCATTCTTAGATCTTTAATGGAAAAGTTTCTAGAGAAGGGAAAGAAGTTGTATGCGGCTTTCATGGATTTGGAGAAAGCATGTGACAGGGTGGATAGACAAGGATTGTGGAAAGTATTAAGAATATATGGAGTAGATGGGAAGTTGTTGAATGCTGTGAAGAGTATGTATGTTGGTGCTAAGGCTGCAGTGCATGTGGATGGTAAACTGCGTGAATTTTTCTATTTGAAGGTTGGGTTGAAACAGAGATGTGTCGTCTCCATGGTTGTTCAATCTGTACATGAATGAGGTAATAAAAGAGGTACAAGGTAGGGTAGTGGTTGTTGTAGTGGCCCTGGTGAGAGAGGGTAGTGTTTGGAAACTCCCTGTACTGTTGTTTGCTGATGATACTGTGTTGTTGAGTGAAGACGAAGGAGAGCTGCAAGGCTTGGTGGATGAGTTTGGGAGAGTGTGTAAGAAATGGAATCTAAAGGTGAATGCAGGGAAGAGTAAAGTGATGGTCTTTGAGAGAGATGAAGTCAGTGAAATACAGCAAGGTTGGATGTTGAGGAACTGGAAAATGTGAGTACGTTTAAGTACTTGGGTAGCGTGATGAGTAAGGTTGGAAGTTTGGAGGGTGAAGTGCTTGAAAGGGTACAGCAGGGAAGAAAGGTTGCTGGTTCCTTGAAAACAGTGATAAGAAACAGGGAAGTGAAAAAGTTACTACATGACAGTATTGTGATACCAACTCTAACGCATGGAAGTGAAGCTTGGACGTTGCTGGAAGGACACAAGTCAAGAGTGAGAGCAGTGGAAATGAGTTATTTAAGAGGAGCCTGTGGAGTCACATGGAGAGACAGGCTGACAAATGAGGATATAAAGGATTGTTGTGGTGTGGATGTAGATAGGAAGCGTTATGAGGAATACACTGAGGTGGTTTGGCCATGTTGAGAGGATGGAGGGTGAAAGACTGTGAGTGAGGTGGAGGGGGGAAGAGGGAGGGGGAGGCCAAGGATGAGATGGAGGGATGGGGTGGAGAGGTATATGAGAGAGGGGGGTGTGAGTTGGGAGCGGAGCAGTGAAATGGCAGGGGACAGGGCGACGTGGAGACAATTTGTTTGTGGCCACTCCGAACGGGATTGAGGCTTCTGGCAATAGATAGATAGATAGATCGGAACATTGGATATGGACAGAAGAAACATAAAATTGCTTTTATTGAATATTTTGGTCTTTGTTTAATTCTGTGTAAAAGAACATTGTTACATTGATACGGTTTTACAGCTTAATAGTCTTACTCAAACCCATTAAAGGTTCATATTAATAAGTGGGTGAGTGGGAAAGAAGAGAGGGGGAAAAAAAGAACTGAATATGGTACCAAAAGTAACGAGTTGAGAGTGGTACACAGTGTACAAGGTGATGTGTTGGTGTGGTGGCCATGTGGGTTTATGTACTTAAATAGTCTACACATGCTGTCATAATAAACGCAAACTGTCCGCACTCTTAGTTATTGTATTCTTTGTTTAGTGGTAATATTTATTGGGGGAGTGGACTTCCTGACCACCACTTGGTGGTGGTGAAAGTCAAGCTTCAAATGAAATGGAGGAGTAGGAGAAGGGAAGGACAGGAGGAAGTAGTCTATAAAAGGAGGGTAGAAAGGTTACAAGAGGATGGAAAAAGGAGTATATAAGAGAGAAGTGGAGGAGCAGTTGGGTAAAAATGATCTGGAGCATATGGGAGTACCGAGTATGTGCAAGATATTCACAAAAGAAATCAGTGCAGCATGTGAAGTGGCATGTGGGGTGAAGAGAAGACAAAAGGGGGTGCAAGGAACAGCATGGTGGAAAGAAGAGGTGAGACAGGCTGTGGTACAAAAGAAAAAAGCATATAGTGAGTGGATGAGTAAGAGGGGCATGGAGAAAGTTGATAGATGGATGAAAGAGTTATGTGTAGAGAGGAAGAGAGAAGTGAAAAGATTAGGTACGGTATTAAGAGAAAGAAGGAAATGGATGAGGAATTTGGAAGGGATTTGAGTGTAAAGTGGAGGGAATGTAAGAGAAGATTCTGGAAAGAGGTAAAGAGAGTTAGACAGGGTGATGAAGAAGTATATATATGGGGGTGAAAGATAAAAATAGTAAATTGCCAGTGGAGAAGAAAAAAAAAAAAGCAGATGGAGAGAACACTATAAGGAATTGTTGAACATGGAGAATGAAAGTAATGAGAGTATAAGTGGCTGGGAGCAGAAAAGAGGTGAGAAGAGAGGAAGAAATCAATAGGATGGAAGTACCGGTACCGGTAATGAAGGAAGTCAAAATGGGGAAAGCCCCAGGAATTGATTGTGTGGTGAGATGCTGAAGCATGGTGGAGAGATAATAGTAGAATGGATATATAACATGTGCAGCTTGGCCTGAGAGGATTGGAAGCCAGGCATAATTATCCACCTGTACAAAAGAAAAGGGGAAAAAGAAGTGTGTGGTAATCATAGGGACATTTATCTTCTTAGTGTAGTAGGAAAAGTATATGATAGGGTAGTTATTGACAGGGAAGTAACAGAGGAATTAGTTGGAAAAGAACAGGAAGGTTTTAGGAAGGGAAAAGGTTGTGTAAATCTGATATTCATTCCTAAGTCTTTAGTCGAAAAGTTTCTAGAAATTGGAAAGAACTTGTATGCAGCCTTCATGCATTTGGAGAAAGCATATGACAGGGTGGATAGACAAGGAATGTGGAAAATGTTAAGAATATATGGAGTAAATGGGAAGTTGCTGAATGCCGTGAAGAGTACCGGGTATGTATGATGGGACATAGGCTGCAGTGCATGTGGATAGTGAATTACGGCACTGTATTTTTTTTTAACATTGGATTGAAACAAGGAGATGTCTTATAGATTGGGTTATAGAAGAACAATAAGGTAGGGCAGTGGATGTTGCAGCAGCTTAAATGAGAGAGGGCAGCATTTGGAAACTTCCTGTCCTTTTGTTTGCAGATGATACGGTATTGTTAAGTGTAGACGAAGGGGAACTGCAAGGCTTGGTGAATGATTTTGGAAGTGCGTGTAAGAAACTGAATCTATAGATGAATGTAGGGAAGAGTAAAGTTATGGTCTTCGAGAGAAATGAAGTCACTGGATGTACGGTAATGTTGAATGATAAGGAAATGGAAAATGTAAGTGCATTTAGGTACTGAACTTTAGTAGTGTGATGAGTAAGGATGGAAGTTTGGAGGGTGAAGTGCTTGAAAAGTTACAACAGGGAAAAAAAGGTTGCTGGTTATTTGAAAGGAGTGATAAGAAACAGGGAAGTGAACATGGAAGTAAAAAAGTAGCTGCATGACAGCATTGCAATACCAACTTTGATGTAGCTACCTTATGGAAGTGAAACTTGGACCTTATTGGAAGGGCACAAGAGAGAGCAGTGGAAATGAGTTACAGTATATGAGAGGAGTATGTAGAGTTACATGGAAGCGAAGGAGCGTTGTGGTGCGGATGTGGATGTGGTAGAAAGTGTTAGAAGAAATAAATTGAGGTAGTTTGGCTATGTGGAGAGGATGGAGAATGAGAGACTAATGAGGAGAGCATGTGAGTGAGGTGGAGGGGAGGGGAGGCCATGGCTGAGATGGAGTGGAGGTACCGTACCAGTATACCGGTATGAGAGAGGTGGGTGTGAGCTGGGAGCAGGGCAGTGAGATGGCAGGGGACCGGGCGACGTGGAGGCAATTTGTTTGTGGCCATTAAGGCATCTGGCAATAGATAGATTTAGAAATACATGGCCTTAGAAAAAAGCTGATCAGATGGCCTTCATATCTGTGAACTTTTATCTTCTGCCCAATCAACACTGTCAAAGATTCTAAGAGTTACTTGATTCTTTTCCCCACAATAAAGCAGCTTACCGGTAAGGTAAATTATGTCATTCCTGCGATGGTGTTTAAAAGCTTGTATTAATTCCTCAGAATTACCATATTACCGTATATACCGTACAGTATACCGGTACTCATGATTTTGATGAGTGACTGGTAGACATGGAGGGGTAGGTCAGTCATAGGAATGGTAGCCAAAAGAGGCAGGAGGTATGAAGTCATTCCGAGGTAATCTCTTCAAATGTTTTATTTCTTTTGAGCTATCTCCGGTCAAAATTTCTAATAATTTTCACATGTTTCTGTGTTATATCAACTTGTGGCAGAGGTGCAGCAGTGCTCAGGGACTCTGTATCCCTTCCGAGTGTCAAGACAGGATGTCTGGCTGCTGCCATGGTGTAATGTGATAAGTGTGTTGCCCCCGAAAAGCAGGTGTGGAAGTTCGAGTCTTGCATTGCCAGTCTATTACAAACTGATAACAGGAGAGACTAACTGTACAATACTAAGATTTTACACTCTTTAGCCCTGTCTTCCACAATGATGTCTCTGTGAACAGTGTACAGCAAACTCTCGGTATACAGAACCCTCTTTTAATGAGCTGGCCATATGTCCATTTAACAGATTTCCTTTCAGCAAAAGAATTGATGCACAGGAAACACTGACCAGCATGGCAAACACACACACACACACCTCTGCATCCTGCAGAATGCTACATCTGTCTCTGGGTGACCAGCATAGTGAGAGGAGCCATTAATAGAGCATTTATTGAGAAAAAGAGTCATTTATACCTAGCTGTACGTTATTGCGTACGAATGGTCGGCGGAATGATGCTGTATATTGAATGATCTTTGTTCAGTACGGTACCATAAAAGCCACAATGCCTGGGAAATTATCGAACAGCATGGTGTTTGGCTTTAACGTCAAGGGTCTGGTACCAGTTAGTTTGTTATACCGAGGGTGTACTGTACTTCAATCCTCTACTTTTCCTCTTCACTTTTAGTTCCTTATCCTGTATGCTTAATCCATCTCCCACTGATCTATCCATCATCCAATCTTATGTTGCCCCATGAGGAGCGTAGGAGCCTGGTGCTAAGCAAGTTGGTCCTGACATTTTTGATGAGAGTGACCAACCTCACTCATCCCTGAGTGGCAGTACGTGAGCAATAAACCCCAACCACTCCTTGGATATAAACCTTCACTGGCTCAATCCAATTGGAATGCCTTAATTACCGACTCTACCACCCAGCATAGTAAGTGGTTTCCTTGTGTACAGGAAACCATTTGGCTTGTCACTCGCGTAGAGTCACCCACAGGCAGATCGAAGAGGAAAGAAAGACAGAAGAAGGAATGTAAAGTCACCCGTAGGCAGAAGGACGAGCAAAGAATGAAGGAAAGACAGAAGAGGATGGAAGGAAAGAAGGATGGAGAGGAAAGGGCAGACACCTGAGAGCATTCTGCATCCACTCACTCGATGTAGTACTGCTCTCAGGTGTCTGCCCTTTCCTCTCCTCCGTCCTTCTTTCCTTCCATCCTCGAACTTCTCAGTATCATCAGAGAGGGAGAGATGGGGGGGGGGATATGTGGTCTCTGCATATTGTGTGTGTGTGTGTGTGTGTGTGTGTGGAGAGAGAGAGAGGTACTGTTATGCATAAGAATGTGTACTGTACTGAAGCCTACATTGTAGTTTACCATGTAAATGTTTAAGTAGCTATATTTATGTAAGTATTCAGATGAATTTGCATTATTGTTCCCTCTTGTAAGTGTTGAAATAAATTGAAACAAGTGTTATGTAGACACATGCAGTTTGGTAATTAATAAAAAATTTGAATGGAGATACCATGGACTCTGCTTGGGAGGAAAGACTTGAGGAGGTTGCCTGGGAACAGTGTCGTGCTTCCTGCCTAATGGCTGTGATTCCTGAGAATTGCCCCCCCCCCCTTCCTCATGGCTACTAGTTCATCATAATTCTGGGCATATATATTTTAATTTCAAGGTTTAATAGGTGAGAGAGGTCAATTACCTAAGTACAGCGATAGGAAAAAAAAAAAAAAAAAGTGGAAAGTAGAGTGACACAAGGAAGTAGCTGGTGCTTTGAAGGCCTTGGTAAAAAACAGAGGCATGAGTGTTGCAACAGCATGAGGTTTACATGAAGGAGTGTTAGTGCCAGCTTCAACATATGGATGTGAGACCGGTGTGGCATGAAAATGATAAGAGTTAGAGCAGTGGAGATGGGACTGCTGAGAAATGTATGTGGAGTACAGAGAGTGGATAGGGTATGGAATAATGTGGTTCATGAAAGATGGAGAGTGAGGAAGCCTGTGGACATCAGAATCAAAGAGAGTGTACTGAGATGGTTTAGTCATATGGAGAGAATGGATAACAATAGAATGGTGAAAAAGATATATCTGAGTGAATTTGAAGGAAGGAGGAGGCAAGGTAGGCCAAGAAGAAGGTGGGGGGATATGGTGAATGAGTGTGTGAGGAAGAGAGGTATGGAAGTTGGTGAGGCTAAGGAACTGACAAGAAACCAAGCTGGCTGGATGAATTTTGTTCAGAGAAGCGCAGAACCAGGGTTTTGGCATCCTTTTTTAACATGATGACATTGGCTCACGTAGGCATATTTGAAGCTACAGAATGTGGTGAAATTGTTTTTGGCCTATCTGATGGAGCCAGGATTCCGCGGGCTTGATTGATGAGTGAATGGAAGCGTGGCCCATTGAATTGGGCAGACTTAGGCTGTCTTAACATTGCTAGCTTCTCCTTGCCCTGCCCAAGGGTGGGAAAGGAGATCTGGATGATGAATAGGTGAGTTTTTAAAATAATGTCTAAGTATTGATATAACTTGTCTTTATATGGGGAGGGGGAAATCCACTCATAAAAGCATTGTCCGAAAGTGTTAAATTGGCATCAGAGTTAAGTTCACGCATCTGATAAGCATTCTAAAGTCTCTTATTTCCATAAAATAACGGCCATACCACGTTGAGTACACCGCTTCCCGTCCGATCAGCGAAGTTAATCAACGTTGGGTCTGGTTAGTATCTGGATGGGTGACCGCCTGGGAACACCAGATGCTGTTGGCATCCCTACGTGTCAAGTGGGGTTGGTGGAGGATTAGTGCCCCTCCCTGTAAAACAGTTAACTCTAAGCCCTTGGCCACCCCATTTGGGATACATGGCATCTGGCAATGGATGGATGGATGGATGGGACATATATATACATATGTAATATATGAGCATTCTTCTTTTCAGGAACAGTGTACAGTAAAAGTCCTTTAATCCGGACTGAAGCAGCCCACAGACTGTCCAGATTATCAGATTTTCCAGACTATCAGACAGATACAAGAAAATGTAAAAAAGAAAAAAAAAAATAATAATAATAGTAAATTGTTTGGCCTTTTCAGTAATCATTAACCGATTGATAGGCTTGCCCTCACATTGTTTTCCTCAAAACCACTTATAAAGAACTGTGTCTAACTGTGCCAGTGCTGGTTTCTTAAGAGTTTACTTTTTCTCACATCCCTTCATAGACTGTCTTCTGGCAGCATATTCCCTCAGTTCCTTGGATTTATTTTTACAATCATAAATGGTTGACCGGCCTACATTAAACTCCCGCATTAAGTACTTCACCAGTGCACCCATCTCCAGCTGTTGTATTATTTCTAATTTCTTACCAATAGTAATAGATGAGTTTCTGGTCAGATTTTTAAAAGTTAGATACTAGTATGGGTAAAAAAATATGCAGGAAATAACTGTCAACCATTATTTCCAAAAAAATGTGCAGAAACATGAAAAAATAATAGATAAAGTAGCCGAAAAATCACGTGACTCTGAAACGGCCTATGATTGGTTGTGACGTCTCTACTCACACTGAGGCAGCATAGTCTGCTTTGTTTACGTTTAGCCAGCATACATTGTGCTTATTTCTGACCTCTTAGAATGCCCAGTGACAAGAGAAATAATTGCTAATGTTTCGTTCCAATGTGTAAGAGCACAGACAAAAGCACAGTAGGGAAATTATTCCTCTGTATATCAGCCAATAACAATAAACGAAAGCAGTGGTGGCTGGGTGCTCGTCGGAAGTTCTCAGTGCTGGAATGCAGTCTTTACTGTTGTGAAAATATTATATTCTTCACCATAAAGGTTCATACACACCTAATTATCTGAAATTCGGTCAAAGAACTATACTTAATTTAACTATTAATAGAATATTGGGAGTCGGAGTGAAAACGTGCTAAGGTTAGTGGGTATTCCTACTTTAGATAACCAACATGCCTTGACAGACTTATATTTCGCACAAATACTGATTTAAAGTGCAAATAAATGCATTTGTATGTTAAATATGATATTATACAAAGCAGAAGTCTGTGGAGAGAATGGAGAATGAAAGACTGACTAAGAGGGTGTATGTAGGTGAGGTGGAGGGAGGGAGAGGGAGGGGTAGACCGAGGATGAGGTGGAGGGATGGAGTTGAGAGGTATATGAGGGAGGGGGGGTGAGTTGGGGGGAGGGGAGTCAAATGGTGGGTGACAGAGTGACTTTTTGGAGGCGTTTTGTCTGCGGCCACCCTTTGCGGGATTAGGGCGTCGGGCTATAGATAGATAGATAGAAGTCTGCCAAGGCAGGCTGTTGAGCTAAAGGA
Source organism: Coenobita brevimanus (assembly GCF_032717465.1). Lineage (NCBI taxonomy): Eukaryota > Metazoa > Arthropoda > Malacostraca > Decapoda > Coenobitidae > Coenobita > Coenobita brevimanus. Next base: position 34,350,034 of record NC_137008.1, on the reverse strand, counting down.
GAAACACTTCCGCTAATTTTAGCGCGTTTTCGCTGTGAATCTAGATTTTTTAAAAGGTAAAATTAAATACAGAAATTTGACTGGATTTCGGATAATTAGGTGAGTATGAACCTCTATGGTGATAAAAATCTGTAACACTTAACAGTTAAATTAAAAAGTGCCAATTTGGTGTTGATTCGGTAAATGACCGCTGATTCGGTATTTCATCATTCCCCTGAAGGTACTTTACAATCAAGTTCAGAGTCACTGAAACTTCCCCCCCCCCCCCAGAAAACCAATATTAAATATTCATGAACATAATACCATCATAAACTCACAACTGATACTATACGGCATACATTTAACACTTTCCACCTCATGAGGTATGAGCACCGCCTGGGAATGGTGTAGCTGTAAGCTACTTCTAGTCAATTTCGTCAAAGTTTCCTTACCTAACAGGTACCACCCATTTATACCATGAAAAGTATTCCTTCACAACATACCTGAAGGGGGTAGTTTGGATCTGCGGTGGCCATGTAGGTACAACTATTATCTCTATTGCTGGTAAAGTATTGTGTGATGGATTGGAGCGTCGTCTGCAGTATGAATGCTGACGTCATTGCCAACATGGCGGCTGCTTCCCTCTAGCCGCAAAGAATTAAAGTTATTTCGTCAGTTCAAATGATAAATTAAATGAAGAGGTATACCGTAAGTTTTTAAGTACATGGCAGAGTGCACTGGCCATGTTTACCCAGAACTGGCAACACGTCTATTGTAAAATGCTTCCTCTTCTTACCAGTAGTAGGTGGTGTAGTAGGAGCCATTCTAGTGAAATACTGAAAAAAAAACAAGCAAATTCGGTAGACAACGCATGGAATGCACAACACAATCAGCTGGGTAAACATACAGTCGGGAGGATTCGGAATCTCCAGAATGTCGGTGCGGGTTGTTGACTAAGCTTTGTGTGCAGAATAGGATAGTTCGGCGCACCTCTTTCGGCTATTTTTCGATAGTTCTCGTTTTTTTTCATATTTTTATCTCTACATGACAGTATTGTGATACCAACTCTAACGTACGGAAGTGAAGCTTGGACGTTGTTGGAAGGACACAAGTCAAGAGTGAGAGCCGTGGAAATGAGTTATTTAAGAGGAGCCTGTGGAGTCACATGGAGAGACAGGCTGACGAATGAGGATATAAAGGAGCGTTGTGGTGTTGATGTGGATGTGATAGGAAGCGTTATGAGGAACACACTGAGGTGGTTTGGCCATGTGGAGAGGATGGAGGGTGAAAGACTGACGAAGAGAGTGTATGTGAGTGAGGTGGAGGGGGAAAGAGGGAGGGGGAGGCCGAGGATGAGATGGAGAGATGGGGTGGAGAGGTATATGAGAGAGGGGGGTGTGAGTTGGGAGCAGGGGAGTGAAATGGCGGGGGACAGGGCGACTTGACTTGGAGGCGATTTGTTTGTGGCCACCCCAAACGGGATTGAGGCGTCTGGCAATAGATAGATAGATAGATCTCTATTTTGTACCCCAAAAAGCTAAAAATGACCCTAGGTTCAAAAGTCTGAATCATCAAGATTTCAGGACCATCGGGTGTCAGATTAAAGGACTAGTACTGTATTTGTGACAAAAATATCTGAAATACTGTATTTCGTTACCAAGGAATGGTTTTGGACACAGCTGGAGCAGCCAATCAGCTGCCAGCCTTCAAGATTTATAAGGCTCTTTTTATCTTAGAGAAGATCAGTAGTCTTTAGATCAAATACTGTACATAAATTTGACCTGGTGTTCACTCACTTTTTATTGTAGTTATCATGCAGACATGGAATGGAAGGGAACATCTAATTAATTTAACATTTTCCTGATCTTTTCAGGGTGAATGAACAGTGGATAAGTGATGGTTAAGTTGGCACTTGTGCCAAGATGAAGATTGACCGAACCAAGTTAAAGAAAAGCAGCTCTGAAATTGTAAGTATATTTTGGTCAGAGTAGCAGTCTTTTGTCATTCCTTCTTCTTAGCCCATTTACATGGGATGGGCATGGCAGAAATGTACCCAGGCCAATTTTCCATTGTTTTTTTCTTAATTGATCTTTCCTCATAAATGATGCATTGTTTCATTTTGTTCATGTCAGCCTTTACCTCTGCTAAGGAGGTTATGTTTTCACCCCTGTCCGTTTGTTGGTTGATTTGTAAGAAAGATTACACAAGAACTATCTATCTATCTGTCTACTGCAAGACGCCCTAATCCCGCGAAGGATGGCTGGAGACAAAATGCCTCCAAGTCGCTCTGTCACCCACCATTTGACTACCCTCCCCCAACTCACTCCCCCCCTCCCTCATATACCTCTCAACTCCATCCCTCCACCTCATCCTCGGTCTACCCCTCCCTCTCCCTCCCTCCACTTCACCTTCATACGACCTCTTAGTCTTTCATTCTCCATTCTCTCCACATGTCCAAACCACCTCAGTGTATTTCTCCTAATCTTCTCAACCACATCCACATCCAACCCACAACGTTCCATCACTTCTTCATTCATCAACCTGTCCCTCCATGTCACTCCACATGCTCCTCTCAAGTAACTCATTTCCACTGCTGTCACTCTTGACTTGTTCCCCTCTTGCAAGGTCAACGCCTCGCTTCCATATGTCAGGGTAGGGATCACAATACCATCATGCAGTGACTTCTAAACTTCCATACTCACCTCCCTATTTCTCATCACTGCTTTCAGTGAACCAACAACCCTCCTTCCCCGCTGTACCCTTTCATGCACTTCATCCCCCAACTTTCCATCCTTACTCATCACACTACCCAAGTACTTGAATGCACTCACATTCTCCATATCCTCACCATCCAACCTCACTGTACATTCTGTGACTTCATTCCTCTCAAACACCGTAACTTTACTCTTGTTTACATTAACTTTCTGATTCCTCTTCCTACACACTGTTCCAAATTCATTCACCAAACCTTGCAACTCCCATTCATCTTCACTCAACAATACTGTATTATCAGCAAACAGCAACACCGGAATCTTCCAAATCTCACCCTCATTCATTAGAGCCACCCCCACATCCACTGCCCTACCTTGCACCTCCTTTGCAACCCCATCCATATATATGTTAAACAGCCATGGAGACATCACACAACCCTGTTTCAGTCCCACATTGAGAAAAAAGAACTCACTCAGCTCACCATCCACTCGCACCGTAGCTCTAGCTCCTTCGTACATACTCTTCACAGCGCTCAACAATTTCCCCTCCACTCCATATATTCTTAATACCTCCCACATACCTTGCCTATCTATTCTGTCACAAGCTTTCTCCAAGTCCATGAAGTCTGCATACACTTTCTTTCCCTTTTCGAGATACTTCTCCACTAAACATCTTAGAACAAATGTCTGATTTACACACCCTTTTTGCTTCCTAAATCCCCCTTGTTCTTCTCCAACTAGTTCCTCTGTCATATATTCTACCATATATTTTTCCAGTCACACCAAGAAGGCAAATACCCCTATGGTTACCACATACTTCTCTCTCCCCTTTTCCTTTGTATAAAGGAACAATTATACCTGATTTCCAGTCCTCGGGAACCCTTCCCTCATCCCAAGCCAGTCTACACAACATCCATATCCACTCCACAACAATCTCACCCCCATACCTCAGCATTTCACCACACACTCCATCAATTCCTGGGGCCTTTCCCATCTTGATCTTTTTCATTGCTTCCACTACTTCTGCCGTACTGATCTCTTCCTCCCTCCACTCATCTCTTTTTCTCCCAGCCATTCCCCAACCACTTATACTTGCACTGCTCTCACTTTCTACATTCAACAAATCCTAAAAATGCTCCTTCCATCTCCTCAATTTCTCTCTCTTCTCTACCGACAATCTATTATTCCCATCTTTCACTCCCCTATTATTTCCCCTTTCACACTGCCTTACTTTCTTTACCTCCTTCCAAAACAATGACATGACACCAAGGACAAACACAGACACACACTTCTCCGTACTGTACAGTATATGTAAGAGAGTGAATTTTTGGATCAGAACCCTCTATTAGTAGTAGGTGGATATTGTACTCAGGAGTGCTAACTTCTGATTATTTTTCAGCCAAGTGATTGTGGATGGCTCATTGAGAAACTGCAGAGTTGTAGCAATGAAGAGCTGCTTCCTATTTTAAGGAGTGTGGAGTCATGGAGTTATGGCAAATGTGAACTATATCACTGGATTGATGTTTTAGACAGGTATGTGTATACAAACATTGCTGTGTTTTCTTTCATGTTGTATGAAAACTGTAATGAGGAGGCAATTACTGTATAGTCATATAGTGCTTATTCTCAAAAGTGATCATTCCCCTCCCCCCAACCATGACAGTATTAACCCCTAAAGACTGTTTATATCAGTCAATGTGTTTTAGGCAAGATATGTTCAGTCCAATCCACATCAGTTTAGTAGAAGCCACAAAAACTGGGGAGGGGTTGCCACGCCTCTTTGATGACATAAATGGAAGCTAGCAGATGGAAACAACAATATCTGGTGGTGTCAGGCATGATTGGTTCCCCTAGATGTGGTGGACCCCCCCTCCCCCCCCGGCCATCTCTCCACCACCCATTGCCCCATTGGGTCCTCATCTCACTGTCTCCTCCCACCCATATCTCTCCCATAATCCCTCTATACCATTGGGGGGGGGGGTAGCAGGCATTTTGCCTCCGTATTGAGGCCCCCCCCACACCCACTCCTCCTCCCTCTGTCCCATTGGTTCCTCATCTGTCACCTCCGACCCAAATCAAGCAAGCCAGACACCACGCCATTGTGTCATTGACTTACAAGCTACAACTCTTGTCCAGTTTTATGCAGTGGAATGTATATTATATCTGTTATTAGTTATTAGCCAAAGAATATTAATTTCTATCTATCTATCTATCTATTGCCAGACGCCATTATCCCGTAAGGGATGGCCATTTGACTCTGAGTTATTTGTTTTACAGGGAGGGGCACTAACCCTCCACCAACCCACTTGTTGACACGTAGGGAGCATGAATGGTTTGGTTATATGGTTACCACCTAGCGTTGTAAATGGTTTCTTGGCTTACAGGAAACCATTTGGCTTGTCTCTCAATGTAAAGCCACCTGTAATGGAAAGAAAAGGAATAAGAAGTGACAGGAAAGATGGGAGAAATAGGAAGAGAGGAGGGCAGGCACAGAAAAAGAATGATAAAGGCTAAGGAAGAAGTAGGCAGCACTACATGAAGTGAGTGGATGATGGTCGCCACCACCAATATTAATTTCTTTGTTTAATTTACCCATTTTCCATTGTTTTCAATGGAAAACTTTTGTGATTGTACGTTACCTGCAACTTTTGATTTTTATTATTATTATTATTATTTCTGCCATTCAACCATTTACACACACCATTAAGTGTATAGTTTTTTTTTTTTTTTTTTTTTCCATAACACATACATGTGTTTGATTGTATTATTTACATGCAGAACCTAATACTTTCACGTGACAGGCAATTTATGTTTCGTTCAGTTATTTCATTTAGTTATATTACCATAGTGTTTTTTCTTCATTTATACCGGTACATTTCAATATATATATTAACATTGTCTTACTGAGTAATTTACTTATGTGGTGAATCAATATGTTCATATTTTGCATGCAAAGGTATTTTTTTCCCCCCTTTTTTTTTATTCACACTCATACAGCTTCTTTCCTGCCTGAGCACATGTTTCATATTGATTTGGGTGATTTTTGTAAGGTTATGTGGTGAAAAATAGGCATATGCCAAAATGTTCTTATTTTCATTCAAACATGATGGTAACTATTGTAATTATTGATAGTAGATTGTGCAGTAACCATTAGCCTTATGGGACTGAGATTGGCATTTTCAAATGTGTAAATTCAAAGTTCTTCAGATCAGTAAGTGAAAAATTTGCCTTGGTGAAAAGCTGAAAATTCTATGCCTTTTTGCAACTGGGGTGACAGTCAAGCCCGGAGATTTGCAGACTTTAGGGGTTAAATTTGTAGGAGTGAGTTATATTAGATGAAAAACTGACTAGTTACAAAAAGATGTGATGAATGAGAGTATGAGAAGGCATGGAGAAGCAGTCTTGGTAATATTATGACTGGTAATTCATTTTAGAAAGTGAGGTTCTATAATTTACTGTAATGAACATTTTTTGTGGACACAGAGGGCTTCATTTTCTTGATAAGATACTGGCACCTTTGATTGTGATATATCTTATTACATTTTACCATTTTCTTGTGTATGTAGACATCCATCTACCTGTTATATGCTGCCCCATCAGGAGTGTATGTACCTTTAGACTAGGCCACTCAGTATATACATTTGAGCAGAGGAACCAGTCATCTGCTCCTGAGCATCAGCGCATGAGCAGTAAACTCCAACCATCCCAAGGCTTGAACCCTTATGGATCACATCTAACTGGAGTGCCACCCACCATAGTAAATGGCTTTGTTGACCACAGGAAATCATTTGGCTCTTACAGACAGTTTATGTAAATAATATCCTCATCATCATCCAATCCAGTGTTGCCTCATGAGGAGCATAGGAGCCCGGGGCTAGGCAGGTTGGGCCAGACATTTAAGATAAGTGACCAGCCTCACTCATCCCTGGGTGGCATTACATGAGCAATAGACATCAATGTAATAAGACATTATTAATATGATTTTTGCAGAATTAACATGATATGGAGGAGGTGCTAATCCCTCCTTAGCCCACAAGCATAAAGCTGTGGCTGCAGTGGAAGAAAGAATGCCAGGCTTAGGGACAACCTTGTATACATCATGGGAGAGTCAAGAGGATGTACCTACTATTTCCTTTTTTCTTGTTTTGTGACTTCAGGATCATAGCACCCCCTGTAAATATAGGAAACTGGGTTTTGATGATGTTCACTCACCCAAAAAAAGGTACAATGTAACCAACATGAGAAACTTGAATATAAAACTCATGTATTAGCAATAGGAATTTTGTAACTACAGTAATAGCACTGTGCCTGCAAAGTGGAAAAGGCTGTGATTGTACCCCTGTACAAAAATAAAGGTGAACGAAGTGAGTGCAAGAATTATCGTGGCATAAGCTTACTGAGTGTGGTAGGGAAGGTATATGGAAGAATTATTATAGAGAAAGTAAGAGAGATATCAGAAGTCCTAGTGAGTGATGAACAGGGTGGCTTTAGGAGTGGCAGAGGATGTGTGGACCAAATATTTGCAGTGAGACAGATAGTAGAGAAGGCTTGTGAGAAGGACCATAAGGTGTTTATGGCATTCATGGATCTGGAAGAAACATAGGACAAAGTGGACAGAGGAGGATTGTGGAAAGTTTTGTGCATGTACGGTGTAGAGGGTAAGCTGTTAAGTGCCGTCGAGTTTTTATGATGGTAGCGAAGCATGTGTCAGGGTTAATGGGCTTCTAAGTGAATGGTTCACAATCAGTGTGGGCGTGCGACAAGGTTGTGTGAAGTCCCCATGGTTGTTCAATGTATATATGGATGGGATGATGAGAGAAGTGAAAACACGAGTAATGGAGAGAGGGATGGCATTGGTAATGAATTGTGATGGATGGAATATCTCAAATTTGTTGTATGCTGATGATGCAGTACTGCTTGCCAGTACCGGACAAGAACTTGGTAGGCTAGTACAGAGTTTTGCTGATGTCTGTAAGCGTCATTTCTTGAGAGTAAATGTAGAAAAGAGTAAAGTGATGGTTATTGAGAGAGAAGGTGACTCTCAGTGCAATGTAACAGTGAATGGAGAGAGACTGGAATTGGTGACAGAGTTCAAATACCTGGGTACAGTGATAGAAAAGAGAGGAAAATGTGCAAAAGAAGTTGAACGTAGAGTGACACAAGGAAGAAAAGTAGCTGGTGCAATGAAGGCCTTGATAAGAAACAGAGGCTTGAGTGTTGCAGCTGCACGAGGCTTACATGAAAGAGTGTTAGTGCCAACTTTAACATATGGATGTGAGACTATGGTGTGCCATGAAAACGAAAAGTCAAGAGTAAGAGCAGTGGAGATGGGACTGCTGAGGAATGTATGTGGAGTACAGAGGGTGGATAGGATACGAAATAATGTGATTCATGAAAGATGCGGAGTGAGGAAGTCGGTGGACACCAGAATTGAAGAAAGTGTACTGAGATGGTATGGTCATGTGGAGAGAATGGATAACAATAGAGTGGTGAAGAAGGTATATCTGAGCAAATTCGAAGGAGGGAGGAGGCGAGGTAGGCCGAGGAGGAGGTGGAGAGATATGGTGGATGAATGTGTGAGGAAGAGAGGTTTGGAAGTTGGTGAGGCTAGGGAACTGACAGGAGATCGAGCTGGCTGGATGAATTTTGTGAGATGTGCATGATCAGGGATTTTTGGCACCCCTTTTTAACGTGGCAGCGTCTGGATTGACTCTGTCGGATACGATATGTGAAGCTACAGAACGTGGTGAATGTTTTTGGCATATCCGATAGAGCCAGGATTCTGGTGGCTTGAATGATGAGTGAATGGAAGTGTGGCCCATTGGATTGGGCAGTTTTGGGCTGTCTGGACATTGCTACTCCTCACTCTGCCCTTGGGCAGGAAAGGAGGTCCGGATGATGATGATGATGATGATGATGAATGATATGATTTTTATACGTATCCATAGTCTGAATCACCAAGGCAAGGGAAAAAATTTACCCAGTCAGTCTCATGATGGGGTGTAGTGCCACTTTGTTTACACCAGTTACTGCACTTTTTGTTTGTATATTTTTGAGAGAGAATGACATGTTCTTTTTATCTTCCTTGTAAAAGGTGAAGTAACATTCCAAACCAACTATTTTGATCATCGTGCATATGAAATTTCTTATATACCCATGCACATTTTATATTATTTTAGTGAAATTTGCTGCAAGATCAAGGAAATGGCAGATGAATACAGGACCAAAGTAGGGGAGGAGTTGGAATCAGTGAATTGGGGTTGCATAGTTAGGAATGCTAAAGTGGTGTGTGATGTGGCAAGAGTAACAACAAAGAAGTAAGAAATGGCATGAGATGAAGAGGTTAAGAGAGCAGTGGAGGAATAGAGGAAGAAGTGGCTAGAGTGGTTACAGGACAGGGGTTCAATTGAAAGAACTGAATATATTGAGAGTAAAGAGCACATAAAGAGACTAGTGAAGAGGAAAAAGGAGGAGGTAAATGATGATCTACGAAGTAAAATGAATGCAAATTACTCTGAAAATAGGAAGTTGTTCTGTAAAGAGATGTGGAATTATACAAGTGACAGTGGAAAGATATGTGAAAGTGTGATGGATGTAAATGGTAGATTATTAACCCATCGAGATGAAATGAGGACCAGATGGAAAGAATATTTTGAAAGCCTGATGAATGGGAATAGAGAGAGCAGAGTAGGTGTAACATGATTGGTTTTAGGGGTGTGCAGAGGAGGAATGCTGTGTCGGGAAACGTGACACACGCAGGTGAAGAACGCTATGAAGTGGCTGAAAAATCAGAGAGTAGCTGGGGTTGATGAGGTGTATGCAGAAACGATTTAGTGTAGCGGAGAGAGATTTAGTGTAGTGGAGAGCGTGGAATGAAGTGCTTGTCGGAGATATGTAAGAAGGTATGGATGAGTGAAACTGTGCCAGCAGAGTGGTACAAGGCTGTAATTGTACCTATGTACCAGAATAAAGGTGAGTGAAGTGAGTGCAACAGTTATCATGGCATAAGTTTATTGAGTGCTGTAGGGAAGGAATAAGGAAGAATTATTATAAAGTAACTGAGATATCAGAAGTCCTAGTTAATGATAAACAGGGTGGTTTTAGGAGTGGTAGAGGATGTGTGGATCAAATATTTGCAGTGAGACAGACCCTGGAGAAGGCTTGTGAGAGGGACTATAAGGTGTTTATGGCATTTATGAATCTGGTAAAAACATATGACAAAATAGACAGGGAAGAATTGTAGAAGGTTTTATGCTTGTGCGGTGTAAAGGGGAAGCAGCTAGGTGCCATCAGTAGTTTTTGTGATGGAATTGAGGCATGTGTAAGGATAAATAGGCATCTAAATTAATGGTTCACAATCAGTGTGGGTGTGCGACAAGGTTTGTGATGTCCTCATGGTTGTTCAGTATATAAATGGATGGGGTGGTGATAGAAGTGAAAACACGAGCAATGAAGAGAGGGATGGCGTTGGTAAAGGATGGTGATGGATGGAATATCTCAAATTTGTTGTATACTGATGATACAGTGCTACTTGCAAATACTGGACAAGAACTTGATAGACTTGTGCAGTTTTGCTGGTGTCTGTGAGTGTTGTGCCTTGAGAGTAAATGTTGAAAAGAGTAGAGTGATGGTAATCAAGAGAGAAGGTGACTCCCAGTGCGATGTTACAGTGAATGGAGAGAGACTGGAATTGGTGAGAGAGTTCAGATACATGGGTGCAGTGATAGAAAAAAAGAGGAAAATGTGCAAAAGAAGTTGAAAGTAGAATGACACAAGGAAGGAAAGTAGCTGGTGCTATGAAGGCCTTGATAAGAGACAGAGGTTTGAGTGTTACAGCTGTATGAGGCTTACACGAAGGAGTGGTAGTGCCAGCTTTAACATATGGATGTGAGACTATGTTGTGGCTTGAACATGAAAAGTCAGGAGTAAGAGCAGTGGAGCTTGGACCGCTGAGGAATGTATGTGAAGTACAGAGAGTGGGTAGGATACAAAATAATGTGATCCGTGAAAGATGTGGAGTGAGGAAGTCTGTGGCCACGAGAATCGAAGAGAGTGTACTAAGACGGTATGGTCATGTGAAGAGAATGAATAACAATAGAGTAGTGAAAAAGCTATATCTGAGCGAATTTGAAGGAGGGAGGCAAGGTAGGCCAAGGAGAAGGTGGAGGGATATGTAGGATGAGTGTGTGAGGAAGAGAGGTAAGAATGTCGGTGAGGCTAGGGAACTGACAAGAGATGGAGCTGTATGGGTGAATGTTGTGAGGAGAAGTGCACGATCAGGGAATGGCGCCCCTTTTTAACGTGACAGCGTTTGGATTGACTGTCAGATACGTTTATGTAAAGCTACAGAGTGGGATGAAAGTTTTTTGGTGTATCATATAGAGCCAGGATTCTGAGGGCTTGAATGATGATTGAATGGAAGTGTGGCCCATTGGATTGGGCAAAATTGGACCATCTGGATGTTGCTACTCCTCACGGTGCTATAGGGTGGGAAAGGAGGTCTGGATGATGATGATGACGACGACCTCAAGATAATTCCAGCGGTTTGTTCTCTTGTTTTGATCTAGTCTAGTCAAATAAGGAGGTCATTTCCTTTACTTATGTCTAGCCACATATTCCATAAACGAGTTTATAAGTTTGACACATATACCTAGGGAGGTTGTGGTGAGACAGGGCAAGTGTTTTTAGAGGATCATAAATGATTTTGCTGGATAACAAGCCTCCATAATAGCTGACTGTTATTTCAGACCACTTAATTATTGTGTGTCATTATACTGTATATTAATAGTAACTGATTTGACCACAAACAGTTCAGTTCAAGAGAGAGTATAAATACCACCCTTGGCCAGGTTAGCCAGTTACCCCCATCCCTGATCAGCTGTTACTCCTAGTGCAGTATTTATGTTTTGGAAAGGTGTAATGCAATAAGGTTTTCTTAATATTTTTAGGAAGAATGCAGTAACCAATTGGTTTAGGAGCTTATCTTCCATACCAGTGCTGCATGTTACGTTTGCAGTACAACTACCAGTAGATATTTTTGTTTACGTAGAAGTTATTACCATTTGGAACTTAAAAAAAAATAAATAAATAAATCCAGTTTTCGAGGATAGGATCATCATCGTCATCTCTGTCAGTAAATATGTACCATTAAATTTAATATTTAACCTTCAAAAATTTGATTGGTGAACCATGAATCCCCTTCCCACAAGGCTTGGAACATAACCCCTATTTTCACCTTGGGATATGTATTTTGCTGAGCCATGCAACCTTCAGGAATGTTTCTACAGCATTGGAAGAGGGTCAGCAGTATCTTTTTCTCAGGTGAATGATTGATGGTTCCCAATGGGTGTGATTGCTGTTGGTGTATTTTTCTAATTCAGATATTTTTTTGAATGAACGTATACTCAATTTCATGTATGAGGTTACTTCCATGTGCTTTTTAGATAAAAATAGCAGGGATTCTTATACTTAAAAGGTGACTGGTGAATATTTTGACGTATTTTATCCACTCTTTTTAGTGTGTAAAATTGAAAAAATGTTAATATGCTTTTTGAGTTTTCAGGTTTCACAGCATTCTAATCAGATTTTAGTTTTGATGATGTGCAAGTAACTTAATGTTTATTTTTAGGTTTGACAGCATCCTTGAGGAGGCAGCACTTAAAGATGAAGACAAGTGGGTGTTGCCGTGTGACCTGCCAGAAAGGGCTCATGTAAGCACTCTTCTCTCCCTTCATGTTAACTGTATGATTTTTTTTTTTCTCTCTGTGTGCAAGGTGACAGTAGACAGATGAGAGTGTAATAAGCAGGCTTCCAGAGTAGATATACATCTACCATACCGAGCTGTCTTCCAGATGAATACTATAGCAAGGACTGTACCATGCAGGCTGTAGGAATGTTTCGAGTTAGTAATTGACTCTTAAAGTTTAACTTTGGTTACGTTAGAGGAGTACACCTGAATTTGCAATAGAGAGAGGAGAGCCAGGCCAGATTTAATATGCTATACTGTACTGGAAATTTGTGTTGGCAGTAAAGGCATGGTCCACCCAGAAATAGAGTGGTAATGAACCCCTAGACACCATGTGATTTATAGCATGGTCATCCTCTCACTATGGGCAGTTTTCTCAAAGTAGGCTTTTCTCAAAACTTCTTATCTGGAAAAGTATAGCAGTTGGGGAAACAAAGACTTTATTAAGGAACCAGAGCCAACCCATCCCTGAATCACATCTTGTTTATGTTTGTTGCCGGAATCGTGCTAAGTCTGTTCTTCGCTCTGCTAAAAATAATTTCATCCGTACTAAATGCTCTCAACTCTCCAACTCAAATTCTTCCTGCTCCTTCTGGCACCTTGCCAGAAACCTTTCTAACAACTTTACCTCATCATCCTTTCCTCCTCTTTTCCACTCTGATTGCTCTGTAACTATTTCTTCTACTGATAAAGCAGATCTTGTTGCGCAGACTTTCTCTTCCAGTTCCACCTTAGATGATTCTGGTGCTGTTCCTCCATCACTTCCTCCCTCTGACTTCCTCTTGGCGGACATTAAAATTTCTTCAGCTGATGTATTTTCTGCCATCACCGGCCTTCATACTAACAAGGCATATAGGCCTGATGGAGTCCCTATTGTTGTCCTCAAGAACTGTGCTTCTGTGCTTACACCCTGCTTAGGTAAACTCTTTCACCTTTGTCTTTCAACTTGTACCTTTCCTTCTTGCTGGAAGTTTGCTCATTCAGCCAGTCCCAAAGAAGGGTGACCATTCCCAACCCTCTAACTGTTGTCCAGTTGCTTGAACATCCTGTGTCTCAAAAGTTTTTGAGTCAGTTCTTAACAGAAAAATTTAAAAGCATCTTTCCTATCACAGACTTCTTTCTGATCATCAGTAAGGGTTCTGTCAGGGATGCTCCACTGGTTATCTTCTCACCTACCTTTCTGACTCCTGGTCATCCTCCTTTCAGGACTTTGGCAAAAGCTTTGCCATTGCACTTGACATCCCAAACGCTTTCTATCGAGTTCGGCTTAAATCTTTAATTTCCAAATTGCCCTCTTGTGGTTTCTGCCCTTCTATATGTGCCTTCATCTATTGCTTCCTTTCTGGTTGTTCTATAGCCGCTGTTGTTAATTGCCACAATTCTTCTCCTAGACCTATCAGCAGTGTTCCTCAGGGCTCTGTCCTATCACCAACTGTCTTCTTTTTATTCATCAATGACCTAAGCTGTACATCTAACCCTATCCACTCGTACGCTGATGATTCTGCCCTTCACCTTTCCATCCGGTTCTCACAACGTCCATCCCAGCAGTTACTTCAACAAACACAGGATGAGGCTATGGCACACCCAATGTCTGACTTGGCTCGTATCTCTGACCGGGGTAAAAATAATCTTGTTTTTAATGCATCAAAAATTCAGTTTTTACACCTGTCAACCTGACACAGTCTTCCACAGGATTACCCACTAATGTTTATTAATATCCAGCTCAATCCTGCTTCATGCATGAACATGCTTGGGGCTTCATTCATTCAGGACTTATCTTGGGAAGATCATATTTCATCTCCTGTAAAATCAGCTTCCAAGAGATTAGATGTGGAGCACTCTAGTCCACTGAGCCGCGGCTGCACACTAAGAATATAGTGCATAAGCAACAAAAATCCACAAATAAATAAATGAAGACGAAGGTTGCAGACAAGCGTCGTAACCCACTAGCCCCCACCTAGTGTACCGTACTGTAATCCAGTGTGGTCTAGTGGCTAACATAATCACAAGTGGTGGCCATTTTGATACCAAAGTTTCAATACTTCTGATACTAACTCTTTATCTGCAATATCGATAGTGATGGCTAGATATCAATTACTATGAGTACTAAAATACTCTAGACTTTCCTGTTAACTGTAAACATATTTTCAAAAGTGCCATTTCATTGGGGAGTGATGATTTTAACCCGTACCATCCCAGCCATTTTTGCAATTTTATACCCCCCCAATCCCGGACCAAACACTGAAAAAATTTTTATTGCCTAAAGCAATCCAAAAGGACATATAAATCAAGAAAAAGCAAAAAAAAAAAATACTCCTTATAGGAGAAATAAGTGCAGGACGGTTGTCCATCGTGTTTCTAGCCCAAGACCCCTACTATTACCCCTGAAAGCGCAGTCATGTGCTCACCAACCTGAGTGAGTGTTTCGCCACTGCATGGTTGGGTGACGATCAGGTGTGCCAGAGCTGAACTCGGCTACATTATCAAACTCCTCAATTTTCATTACCAAATTTAACTTTTCATTACCAAACTCTCAAAGCCAGCATTTATTCTTCACTAATTATATATACACATAGAAATAATCACTGTCGTTATAACTAGCAGCTTGTTGATTATTTTTGCGATATGTAGGCTAGCAGGTTAATCAGAGAGAACATACAATCCACCGTCTCTATCCTCTGTATCTTCATACATGTGAAAAATCTGTGTGGTAATGGATCATGCTGATTCATTACCAGACAAATTTTTCATTATCAAGTTGGCTCACATTTGTAATGAAAAATACCAAATGGCAACCCTGGTGACGATTGTGCCAATGATTAACGAACGCTCTTAATGCACAATACTGTTTTGGCACCAGTTTTACAGAATACACATCTTAGTTTGCAGTAGGTTAGGTTGGTTATGATCATTGGGGGACCCGGGGGGCAAAACCCCCCAGTTAGGTTTCAGCGCTTCCAGTTAGGCTTTTACTGGTATTTATGGTTTTAAATTGAATATATTTGAGTTTGTTTGGTGTGGTGACGTCATGTCTAGTAGGCGGGTTCGGCAATAAACACTTTATCGAAGGCGTTCCAGTTGCTTTCTTTAATACAGTATCACTAAGTAGGTATATTTTGCTGGTTCTCCAATATTTTTTTTATCAAAAATCAAATGTCAGTCATCTGAGATATATGTAGTACAAAAATAATTTTCCTTGAGAATGTAGGTCTATAAGAAGACGGCTCAAATCCCTGTCACTTTCATTCGTCTATACCGGTATTTTTTCCATCTTTATTTAATACTTTTTAGAGTGACAAAGATAGTCAGGAACCTAACCCCCTATTTCTTAACAATCTCATGGGAAAAATCTATTCGTTATTCGACCAGTTCATTACCTATTTAACCACTTTTTATGGAACGCATCCCTGTCGAATAGTGGGGGATTGGTGTATAGTTAATATTTTCAGATTCCTAGTCTCCACATTGTTATATGCTTTCTCCAAAACTGTGAAGGCTGCATGTAACTACTTTCCCTTCTCTTGAAACTTTTCCACTAAAGACCTGAGAATGAATATCTGATCTATACAACCACTTCCCTTCCTAAAACCTCCCTGTTGTTCTCCAGCTACAGCAATACCTTGATAGGCTATACAATACCCCTAGATGCGATACCCTGGCTTAACGATGGGGGTAGAAATACCACCATAACCCTCCCAACGATGGCCAAACCCATGTTTTAACTTTTTTTTTTTTTTTTTTTTTTTTTTTTTCCTAGACTAAAATTGTGTGTTTAGGTTGATTTATAAACTGTTTTTAGACATAGGTTAATGTGTTTTAGCCATAGGTGGGGTGAACATTATCATTTGGGGGTACAGTTTACTAAGCTTGATTTGATTTTTTCCTGACTTAATTTTGATGATTTTCAGATTTTAGTTGTTGGTTTTAGTGAGTTATTTACAGGTGTTAGGCTTAGGGTAGCTCGTGCTAATGAGAGGTGTTTGATATTTTCTGACCTATTTTTTATGATTTTCAGATTTTATTTGTTGGATTTAGTGAGTTACAGGTGTTAGGCTTATGTTAGCATCCTTGACGGCTGTTAGGCCATTTGGATTGGCTTTAAACTTGTTTTTGGGCTCATTTGGGTGGGTTTTGAGCTTTGTTTGGAGGGAAACCAAAGTCTGGTAAACAGTCCACATTGAAATACATGTTAAAAGTACCACAATATAAGATACCCCGCCTAATGATGGGGTTTTACCTAACCAATTACATTGTTAAAATGGGATATGCCTGTAAATCCTGTTATTTCCCTAACTCTGTCAATAAGTATCCTACCATATACTTTGCCTATTACACTTAGAAGACAAATACCCATATGATTACCTCACACATCTTTTTCCCCTTTTTGGTTGTACAGGACAATAATGAAACCTTACTTCCAGTCCTCAGGGACACTGCCTTCCTCCCAGGGCAATCTGCACATCTTCCATTTCCATTCTGTCACCATCACTTCCCCATGCTTCATAATTTCATGACACTTCATCAGTTCCTGGGACTTTCCTCATTTTGACTTTCTTCATGGCATCCACTGCTTCCATCCTACTGATCTCTTCCTCCCCTCTCACCACCCTCCTTTTCCCAGCCATTCCCTAGCCACTTATACTTGCATCACTTTCATTCTCTATGTTAACCCTTTCCCGCACGGTAAGTTTCAGTAAGTTTTCTGGTGCAGGAATTTTCACTACGAAGCTGCCCGGCCGGGGAGCGCGCGCGCGGGGCAAATTTGAGTGAATGAAACACATTCTTGCCTTATTTTCGCCACCCAAAAATCCATGTATTCCCATGAAACCTATCTCCAGGTATGCATCGATGTTTGTTCTATCTGATAAACATGACCAAAACACAGGAAAACACCAGCAAAAAAAGTTATGAGCCCTGGATGCATGGTCGAGTAAACATTTTTCACTTCCTAACATCGCCGTTTGAATGTTTTCCATCCTACAGGAAAATGATCTAATAAGTTTTTATAGAGAATTTCATCAGCTTTCTAACGAAACCAATCCGGTTGAGATACGATGTATACTTTTCGAGAAAATGGCCAAAAACTGAGAGCCATTTTCGGAAAAATTTCACTGATCTCTGAGAGCAAAGTTTTCCCAGGCACCTAACGTTTTTATTACATAGTAATATGCCCCAATTATCCAGCTTTCCCACTGTGACGGGAAAACCCCATACGCCTCATAGTTCTCGAGTAAATCGAAAAAAAGTACTAGGCACTCCGTGCGTGATTGACTTTGGTGATGCGCGCAAGGTGTACGCAATGTTCCC
The DNA here is from genome assembly GCF_032717465.1 of Coenobita brevimanus. Classification (NCBI taxonomy): domain Eukaryota; kingdom Metazoa; phylum Arthropoda; class Malacostraca; order Decapoda; family Coenobitidae; genus Coenobita; species Coenobita brevimanus. Next base: position 34,332,292 of record NC_137008.1, on the reverse strand, counting down.
GTCTATGTAACAACGAATTCTTATGAGAAATATTACATATTTATGTATTGTACATATGTAGAATTTCCTGCTCTTCATCATGGTTCAAACGTGAAATCGATACGTCCAATAGTTTCCGAGTAATTGGCAGAGAAACTGAGAGTATTACTACGAGCATTTCTCAATGGTAACAGCCGGGAAGAGACACTCATTTCCACCGCCTTTTCTCGCACAACACGTAACATAATGCTTACATTTTGGTATTGATCATACGTAGAATTTAGTGGTATAGATCATGGTTGTTACAGAAAATCGATAAGTCTAACAGTTTTCGAGTAATTGGCCGACAAAGTTAGGTGATTACTCTGAGCGCTTGTCACTGATAACAACCGCGAGTGAAAAAAACATTTCCCTAGCCTTTTCCCCCCCAAACCGCTACCCAAAGCTTACATTCCGGTATTGATCATACGTTTATTTTTGTGGTTTTGATGATGGTTGTAACAGGAATTCGAAAAGTCTAATAGTTTTCGAGTAATTGGCCGACAAAGTGAGGTTACTCTTCCGATCGCTACCAACTTTTACACACACTGTAATTTCCTTGCACACTTGCCAGAAGACTATGCTACCAATTGTTTTTCCCCCTATCTGTACAGACTGTTACATCTTCCATGGATGTTTTCCTATTGTTATAACCTACTACACATAAACATAACTTCTAATGATACTGCTGTGGAGATTTACTTTCTTTCATAAGTGTAATCTGTTGGAGAAAATGGTTATTTCTCTGAAAATTGGAGAGGTAATGGTAATAGATTATCATATATATCAACCAAATTTGCAGAATTCACTTCCTCCAGGGGTGTTGATCCACTTTGACCAGGGATTTGAAGATGAGGAGTTATGTAGTGTGAGTGTGTGTGTGTGTGTGTGTGTGTGTGTGTGTGTGTGTGTGTGTGTGTGTGTGTGTGTGTGTGAGTGTATGTGTGAGTGTATGTGTTAGTGTGTGTGTGTGTGTGTGTGAGTGTGTAAGTATGTTAGTGTGTGTGTGTGTGTGTGTGTGTTAGTGTGTGAGTGTTTGTGTTTGTGTGTGTGTGTGTGTGTGTGTGTGTGTGTGTGTGTGTGTGTGTGTGTGTGTGTGTTGGTGTGTGTGTGTGAGTGTGTGTCTGTGTGTGTGTACACTCCACTAGGGAATACTTTGCTCAGTATGGAACCGTTCAAAGCAATCCCCTACACAAAGTGGCACATCACAAACAGGACACATGTGACTTGTGTCCCTCCTCATCTTGCCCAGGGAACACAGGGTGCACCGCAGCCTCCTCCTGCCAGGGATCCTCTCCCGACGGTGCCCCAGTGTGTTGTCCAGCCACAGTCTGTGGTCTACAAAGCGACGTCGCCTGCTGAGCTGGAGTCCTGGGTGTCCTTGGTCCTGTTGTCCTGGAGGTGCAGCTGCAGGCCCGGGCATCTCAGCGACAGCGGGTTCTCCCGACGGACCAGGAAGTGGTGATGGCTCCCTCTCCACCTGCGCTGGTTCCTGAAGTGATGGTGGTGGTGGCTCCTGTGCTGGGACTCCTCCTGCAGGTGGTGCTCCGGGCTGGTCCTGGTCCCCTCTTGGTGGCGCAGGAGCCAGTGGTGTTGGCAGCTGTGGTGGTGCTGCATCAGGTGCTGGGAGTCCTCCTGGCCGTTGGGCTGGAAGATCAGGGGCGTGGTGGATGACGTGCCCTGACGGAGGCCACTCTGCTTCGTCGAAGAATAGGAGCTTGTCGATGATCTCTTCGAGGAACTCCAGCAGAGTGACCTGCCTCCGTACGGTCTTCTTGTACAGGGCGAAGGCGTTAAACATCGCCATCTGGATGAGGTAGAACGTTACCTTCTTGGTCCACTTGACGGTCCGGCGTTGCAGTGGGTAATATTGGACCATTTGGTCAAAGTGGTCTACCCCACCCATATGGCGATTGTAGTCAACCACCACGATGGGCTTGTCCACGGTCTTCTGGACGTATCTTGTCGTCCCGTCACGTGCCCTGGTCTTCCCTCGAACCCGCTTTGGGATGGTGTCTGCGCTGTGGAAGGTGGAGATCATGTTGACGATGTGCTTGTCCTTCCACAGCAGCACCATCATATTATCCTTGTGCATCGCTGTGATGCCCGGCTCCGGTAGTTCCCTGTTCCGTGCGATGTCCTGCAGCTGCTTAGGTGCTCCTCTAGCCAGGCGTAGGGTCCCACACACGTAGGTTCCTGCACTGAAGAGGAGTTTGCACAGGGATACAGAGTTGTAATAATTGTCCATGTACACTTTGTATCCCTGATCCCTCAGCGGCTCTACGAGGCTCCATACTGTCTGCTCCAAGCTCTTCCTCTGCCCCGTATACACCTCAAAGTTAGAGATGTAGCCCGAACAAGCCTCAGCCAGGATGTAAAACTTGATGGCATACTTGGCAGGCTTCATTGGGTTGTAGACGCGGAAGCTGAGCCTCCCCTTCCAAGCCAATGATCCCTCATCCAGGCTGAGATGTTCTTCGGGCTGGTAGGTGTTCTGGAACCGCTGAAGGAGGTACTCGAGTACGCACTCGAGTACCGTGCGAACCCTGATGAGCCAGTCTTGATTGTCCCTGGGGATGGCAAGCGAGTTGAATGCATGGAAGTGTTTCAAGATGGCCCGAAAACGCCTTCCACTCATCACTTGCGAAAACATGGGGTAGTTGTGCACCCTGGACCGATGCCAGTAATGCCTGATGGTCGGCATTGTTACTACCCCCATGAGGAAGTAGATCCCCAGGAACTTGGCCATCATCTCTTCATTGCAGATGAACCATGAGTCCAAACCAGTCCCCAAGAATGCTGCGTAGTTGTTCGTCTCGCGGGTGAAGTACGCCAACAACTCCCTGGTGAAGAACAGCTGGAAAAACTGCAGAGGAGTTCTTGGCGTATCCACCTTCATCCCCGGGGATCCGGTAAAGGGCCCATTTGCTGGCGTGAATGGGCCACTGCTCCATCCCTCGTCACGTGCGTCAACACCTCTCGCACGGGTTGCAGTGGGTCGGGGTTCCGACACCCTTGTGCCTCCTCAGCGACCCCTTGGCCGGCCTCCATGGCCACGCTGAGGACCGTGGCGTCTTCGTGGCGGTGAAGGTGGTGGTGATGATGAGGACGATGACACTCTCTCCTCGTCGGGGTCGGTGATGGTGTCTCCTCTTGGGGCCCGGCCAGGGGAGGATGACACAGTCGCATCCTGCACCAGTTCCAGTGCAGAAATTGCACGACGTGCAGGTGCCAGTGTCACATAACTCGGCCCTGCCGGGGACGTCAGGCCGGCCAAGGGGTAACTGGAGGCAAGAGGTGGAGAGACAGCGATCGCTCTTGGTCCGACAGGTCCTAGAGGAGGCGATGCCTCTTCTTGAAGTGGGGACAACGGCTGGGTTGAAACCTGGGACACCGGTGGTGTTGGTGTCCGCTTCCATCTTGTCAGGCGTGGTGGTCCAGACGCCTCAGGGGTGGGATCATCGATGTCAACCCAGTCCTCCTCACTTGAAGCACCGCTTATCTCCTCATCCTCCTCGCTTGTCGTCTCCTCCTCAAACAGAACCTTTTGCCACTCCTCGGATGAGAGTCCCTTTCTTTCTGTGCTGAATGATGTTCCTTGGCAGTAATTACTCAGAAAAAGTTCAGTGTCTTTAGGTTCTGTGCTGTAAAACAAGAGATATTATCCACCCTCACGCAACACCTTCCACTACGAGCATCACTACACAGGTGATGTTATATGTTTCCAAAGGACCAATCGCTGCACCATATACGATCATTTCGCATGAACGATACCTGTTCGGTGTTTTTCCATGCTCTCATAACTGTTCATTGTCGTCCGTGTGTGTGTGCCATCCCAAAATATATCTATATATATATATATATTTTCCAATGTTCTCGGCCCTCCTTCTCCGAAGGTTACCCACAACTACGATATACTCCAAGAAAATATTATATATATATACTGTATATATATATATATATATATATATATAAGTATAAAAAAATAGGCCTATAGATATATATATAGATATACATACATATCTATATATGTAGGCCTATATATATCTATATTTTCCTTCTTTACTATAATTATTTTTCCCTTCTAAGGTTCCCAGCCACTACGATATACTCCAAAACACACACACACACACACACACACACACACATATATATATATATATATATATATATATATATATATATATTCTTATATAGATGTAGGACTACATATATATATAGAGAGAGAGAGAGAGAGAGAGAGAGAGGCCTATATATTCTATATATATATAGAGAGAGAGAGAGACTATATACTGTAGATATATATTTATTTTACTTCCTATGCCCGCCTTCCCCTCTTTCATCCCACCCATGAATGACACTCCCCCCCCCCTCTCTCTCTCTCTCTCTCTCTCTCTCTCTCTCTCTCTAGCCTCTCTCTCTAGCCTGTCTCTCTCTCTCTCTAGCCTGTCTCTGTCTCTCTCTCTCTCTCTCTCTCTAGCCTCTCTCTCTCTCTCTCTCTCTCTCTCTAGCCTCTCTCTCTCTCTCTCTCTCTATATATATATATATATATATATATACACACACGTATATACATATTTCTGCAACTTCCACAAAAATTATATATATTTATAAATATTTTCTCAACTTCCCCCAAAATTCACCCAACACATGGTACAATATTTGCCATGAACACTCGTGGGACATATCACAAGCATTGTATGCAGAAAATATATGTGTGAAGAATTGTCTTTGCAAGGTACAGTACCTTGTCCAACAACTTCCTTGATTGCCCGGCGTTGCAAGGTACAGTACCTGTCCGTCGTTGCCCGGCGTTGCAAGGTACAGTACCTGTCCGTCGTTGCCCGGCGTTGCAAGGAACAGTACCTGTCCACTCACGTCCGTGATTCATTGGTGTCCTTACCTTTCCAAACACACGTTCCTCTAAACTCTCGCTAATCAAGGATACGAACGTACACTAACACTCGGTGCACACTTCACGTACGGTACATAATACCTTGCCAAGTTCACCTCTCTCTCAGCTATCGCTAATCAACGATACGCACGTACACTATAGTCATTTCCCTGCAAGAAGTCCGTTCAGGCTGTGGCCCGCGTGGTGAATCACCTTTAGACATACTGCCAAATCAACCGTACAAGATGCCTCTCTCTCTCTAATTTCCCATCTATGCGCTATTTGAAATTGTGTTTTATATATTCTGTATATAATAACCGAAGCTATATAGTTCATTGAGTGACACTTTCTAGGATATACAGTATATATATATACAAAAAGAGAGAGAGAGAGAGAGAAGCAGGTGGGGATGGTGGTGACCCTCGAGACGAAGTGAGAATCCTATAATTGGTGGTCAAATTTAGAATGTCGCACCTGGGGAAATTTCCACATTCTCTCACACCCTGAACAGAAATCTTGCTGCGTTACACACCCTAACTTTTATGCAGTCAATAGCACATACGCCACATTTCACGTGCATTTCACAGGGAGACAAAGTGATAATCCTTTACTACATGTCATATCAACGTACATTATCTTTGCAATTACATGACGTCTTCGTAGCCGTATATACCTTCCCCATCACACCTGCCGCTACACTTTAGCTAACCTGCGTTACACACCCTAACTTTTATGCATTCAATAGCACATACGCCACATTTCACGTGCATTTCACAGGGAGACAAAGTGATAATCCTTTACTACATGTCATATCAACGTACATTACCTTTGCAATTACATGACATCTTCGTACCCGTACATACCTTCCCCCTCACACCTGCCACTACACTTTAGCTAACCTGCGTTACACACCCTAACTTTTATGCATTCAATAGCACATACGCCACATTTCACGTGCATTTCACAGAGAGACAAAGTGATAATCCTACAATTGGTGGTCAAAATAACAATGTTGCACTTGGGGAATTCCCATTCTCTCACACCCTGAACAGAATTCTTGCTGGGAGAGTACTATATCACTCATGGCACACTTCTCGTAAATTATATAATAAGCATGTTATTACTAAAGTTCACATCAACGTACATTACCTGTGCAATTTTACCTCCGGCGTTCGTAGTCGTCCTTTCCTTGACAGCTCACCTTCCTCTGAACTCTCGCTAATCAAGGATACACAACTACACAAACACTCGCGGCACACTTCACTTACATTATGTAATAAGCATACGTTATTACTACATGTCATATCAACATACATTACCTGTGCAATTACCGCCGGCATTCGGAGCCGTCAATACCTGGCCTAGCTCACCTCTCTTCACACATGCCGCTAAACTCTTGCTAACCCTAACTTTTTATGCATTGACGAGCACATACGGGACATTTCACGTGCATTTCACACGATATCAGACACAAATACATTACTAAAACAATGTATCAACCACAACCTCGGCAAATATTCCGCTCGTGACTGCATTATACCGTCATTTTTATCACTGAGAGTATGAGGCAACGCTATTTTTGGCACACACCACACTCGTTCACGGAAACTCGTAGCATGTTTTACGCATATTTCATATAATTCCATACGCATTTACAGCATGTTTTACGTACATTTGATACAATTTCATACGCATTTACACGATCAGAATCACAATAATTCAAGCCATAAAACACCGCTACAATTCTCCCCTCCCGACTTCCGGGTTGCCCCGAAGCCATCCGTAACACTTGCTGCCTCCATAAAATTTCACCATGCCATCCACAGTAACTTTCACACACTATATATTTAGGCCTTGGCTGCATTATTGACGTACTTCAACTCACGCTATACGGCTTACGGGGGGGCGGAGTGGCAAAACCCCGCTACACTGACCATGCATCTCTCTCCAAGGCCCAACGATTCCTAACCGCCATTATTCCTTTTCAACACATATATAGATGTTCCATCGACAATATCACGTCACTATATGTTCACATACAATGTATTATCACACTGAGTCAATAGGGGCCTTTGCTTCGGGCAAGAGGGGGAAAATAATGGAGGATTTACAGGGAAACGCGAGCTGTCACTCTCACCGCTTGGCTGCTTGACAATGACTGAGGTTGGAGGGAGCGGGGTGAGGGAGATGAAGCGACGCAGCGTTGCCAATGACTTACCTCGAGAAAGCTTTGGCGACCCTATGACGCGCCCAAAAATCACGCAAATCGGCCTATAAGTTTTTTTCTGACGAATATTTTTGTACCTAAACCATGCGATTCGAGTGACTGTGCAAGACCTAATGCAAGGCGACGTCACGCGAATCGAGTGAGTGTGTCTGGGAGGGTTAACAGTTCCTTAAAGTGTTCAGTCCATCTGCACACTTTTTCTCCTTTGTCCACCATCAGTCTACCATTTTTATGTTTCACTTCCTTACTAACTTCTTTATCACCCTGTCTCTTCCTCCATTTTTCTACCACCTTCTAGAACATTTTCTTACATTCTCTCCACTTTACACTCAAATCTCTTCCAAATTCCTCATCCAGTCTCTTCTTACTCTCTCTCATTAATTTTTTCACTTCTCTGTTCTTCCCTATTCAAAATCACAACTTCCTCTATGCCTTCACATCCCATCCACGTGCTATATGCTTTCTTCTATGCCACAGCTCGCCTCACATCTTCATTCTGCCGTGCTGTTCCTTGTACCCCCTTTCGTCTTCTCTGTACTGCACACACCACCTCACTGCTGCACAGATTTTTTTTTAAAGTCTTGTACACACCTTTTGCCTCCCCCATCTGCTCCAAATCATATTTACCCAATCTCTTCTCCACTTCTCTCTTATATTCGCCCTTATTTCCATCCTCTTGCAACCTTTCTGCCCTCCTTTATCGACTACTTCGTCCTGTCCTTCCCTCCTCCTATTCCTCTTTTATACTTGAACCTTGATTTTTGCCACAACCAGGTGGTGGTCAAAAAGCTCACTCCCTCAAGCTCTGTATGCTCTTCGTGCATTCATTACATACCTTCTCATTCTGTCCTCCACACACACATAATCAATCATTGCCTTCAGTTCACTACCCACCCATCTCATCACTCACCACATATACCTGTGGGTCATTTTGTGCCTACAGAGGGTATTGGCTATCACGAACCCCCTCCCCACACCAATTCCCTCAAGAGCACTGCCATTCTCATCCACTTCTTCAGGCACACCCCACTCACCATCTACTCCATCGTTTCGTTTCGTTTTTGAAGGCTCCAACATGCTTGCACGCATCGGCATTGGTCACCTAATGGCAGATCTCCATGCTGCATGATCCATGGCAGCCTCCCTGCTCAGTCTCTTAACCCTGAGGTCACACTTAATGACCTCGTCCCACGTCTTTCTCGGTCTGCCCCTCGCAACCCCACCCCAATATTAACACTTCTCACTTCTGCACCCAATTATCATCCCCCATCATCTCCACATGCCCAAACCATCTCAATCTACCTCTCCTCATCACAACACCAGTACACTCCCGTTCCATCCTACCTCTCAACTCTTCCATCATAAACCCAGCCCCCCCAGCCTTGCATGCAGGGACGTACTGCACATCCACCTAATCATTGTCATTTCTGTACATTTGAGCCTGCGAATATCCTCTTCCTTTACATCCCAGGTCTCACTACCATACAGCGTCACAATCCTAACACATGCTGCATACAAAGACCCCTTAGCATGTAGGGAGAATCCTCTCAGTGTCAGGAGAGGCAACAGCTCCCTGAACTTCTTCCAACCACTTATCACCCTGTCCACAGAGTTAGCTCCATCCCCACCTCCAGCACATAACATGTCTCCCAAATAACAAAACTCTTCCACACACTCAAGAGACTCCCCAGCAAGTTCAATTCCACCTGCTCGTCGCGACACGCCATACACACAAAATCAGCATTATCTCGCAGTCTACCTCTAATATCACAACATCTCTTGTGCACCCATTTATCACAAACACTGCACAAGATGAAATTACTTCCCATGCCCTTGTGGGAAACTGCACATGGTCACTCTCCCTCTTCTTTGACTGCACTGCCACCAGCCCTAGATATCATCACTTTTGTTTTATCTGCATTTACCCTTAAGCCCTTCTGCCCCATACCATCTCTCCCATTCCTAAATCTCTCCTCTGCCTCCCTTTCATTCTGTTCAGTCAACACCAAATCATCAGCATACACCATCTCCCACGGGAGTCTGTGTCCGAAGTCACCTGAGAGGGCTTCAAGTACCATGATAAACAACATGGGACTCAAAACTGACCCCTGATGCACACCAACATTCACAGAAAACATATCACTTAACTCTCCATTCACTCTTACCTGGGTGCGAGCACTCACATACATGGCATAACCACCCTAACCAGCCACTCCTCCAACCCAAGCTTTCTCATTGCCCACTTCACCACCTCCCTAGGGACTGTGTCAAAGGCCTTTTCCAAATCAACAGAAACAAAATACAGATCCCTTGTCTTCCCAATGTATTTTTCCTGAAGCTGTCGAACAATGAATATGGCATCAGTGGTCCCCCTACCTGGCATAAACCCAAACTGCATCTCATCAATATGCACTCTTTCTCTAACCATACCTTCTAGAACTCTCACCATTACCTTCATTATCTGATCTAAAAGCTTTGTACCTTTATAATTTCCTCTTTCCAGGGCATCAGATTTATGGGCACCAGCACAAAAGATGCATTTAGGTTCATAACTTTTCCTAGAACATCTCTCAAATGTATGACCAAAGCCTTGACAGTGATGACATTGTGTAACCCAGAATCTATTGAAAGCGCGGCATCTTGTAAGATCCACATAGATGTAATTGCCCTGTTCTACAATGGAGGATCTCACCTCTGGCGACATCTTCAAGACAGCAGTTTTGGTGTCATTCCTTGTCCTTGTGAAGAGAAGATTGAGGGTACAACCTCAATCAACGAGCATCTTGATTTTATTGTTTTTTCTCAGAATATTTGAGATGATGTCAGAGTCATCCAAGGAAGAGGAAGGGCCTGTCACGGTCATTTTAGGCAACATTTTGTTTGGCTCTGATATGCAAAAAGTGCCCTTAGAGCCAAAATGATCAGTCAGCACCCCAGTTGCTTCACCCTTGGCCTCAGCTAATGGAAACTTCACTACCAGCCCACCAGCCTTGGTCTTAAGACGGCTGTCACCCGGTACCGAGCTAAGTACGCCTCTGATATCTTCTGGTCCCATCTGCTTTGTCAGGGCACCAGCGCCACTCTCTGGTTTCACAATCAGTACATGCTGACTATGAATGGCTTTTTTCTGGCCATGAACACTGATCTTAATCACGCCCCCAGGCAGAGCCTTCCCTCCCCCCACGAGAGACCTGCGAACAGCATCTGCCAATGACTTGGCCTGATCTTGCGTGACCACCATGGGTGATGAGACCTTGGTCTGTAGTGCCTCCAGTCTATTTGATATGTCTCTGATTGCTTGAAAGATTGGCCCAATAACTTTATCTTCAAACTCCTTCTTGGTACTACATCCTCCACCAGCCAAGACCTCGTCTGCTGGTGCAACACACTGGCTACACAGCCAGCGAAAGCCCAGCTGGTGGCTCCTCTTCATAAATGGATAGTCGCCTGCATCCAAATTTTCACAAGCTATATGAATCCACTCTCTGCAGTAGGCGCACTTCAGTGCTTGTGCACTTTTTGCTACAGACCTACTGCAGCGAGGGCACTGGTGTTGTTTACTCATGATAGGGGAGAACAAAAAAATAAAACAAAATAACAACAGCAGCAAAACGTATATACAGTACTACCCGGGATAAACCCGGGTAGCGCCGCCCCCGTTTGTGTCACCCTAATTTTGGAGAAAAAAAAGAAAACCGAAAGAAAAAAAAGCACAAAAAAACAGAAATGGAAAAGAAACAAAAAAACAGGGTGTCTGCGAGGTCACCACGAGCAGGTGGGGTACGACTTGACTACCCTTCTAGGAAAGGTAACCCAAGCCGAGGTGCCGCAAAAGTGCTGAGATGGTATTGAAACTTTTCCCAATTCGAGCTTTATAGCAGCAGCAAATACGTCACTTAGGCAAGACCTCATTCGTTACGATACTGCCACTGCCACTGCGCAGTATCCTTCGGTAGAAGGATAGCTGCGATTATCTCGGCACATGCTCCACAGCCAGGATTGGATGAAGTAGAGAAAGATTGATTTTGGGATGATTTAATACATGTAGTGAATGGTATGCAGGATGATGAGATAGTGATTTTGGGAGGGGACTTAACCCCTTAAACGCGGCCGTGAACAGTCAACTCCCCCCGAGTGGCGGGGTTGTATCGCGGTCTGAGTACCTGTAAGAAAATATTAGCCAAAAATCAGAGATTAGCCCTAGAACATTATACTTGGTATGGCAGATAGTACTTACATTCAGCTTTCTCCAGAGACAGGTGTTGAGCCTTCGTGGACTACCCAAGGACTTGTGGAGACTTGCAAAGTTGGGTAACCAAATCTTCACTTTCACACCTCCAGCAACCCGGTTTCCCCTCTACCACAGCCTCATTCTGTCACAGTAAACTTTATACTACAACGTACAGGTAGTTTGGAATCCGTATTTGTACAATAAGCACTGAAAATAAGGCTAAAGTCAACGGAGCGTACGGTCGACATGCACTGTGGCGGCGGTCTTCCTGTCACTCAACAAACATTTCCATTTTCACAGCTATAAACATGTATATTACATTATTTTCAATCATATTACTTCCCAAAAGATCACCACGGCGCGCTTTTTATTCTGCCTTACGCCCGCCACTTTATTCTCGTTCCTGTCGGCTGCTTGCACTGACTCGGAAGAGCTAGAACTCGCCATAATGTCACTTTGAAAGCCTGCGGTAAACTGACGCTAAACAGGGGCAAACCGTGAGAAAAAAAGCTATTGTTACAACTGGGGAAACAAGCGTTTCCTATTAGCATGAACTGCTTGTGAGAGGAGAGCGCAGATTTACAGTTCTGAGCGCTCAGAGCGCTGCCATGTATCACAGCCAGGCTGGCCAGGCCTTGGGGGGGGGGGGACGGGGGAAAAACGCGATACTTGGCAACAACTGAGGTCAGTAGTACAAAGGTAAAGTATGCTAAGTGTAGCTAAAGGGTGGTGGTACTGATAGACAATACCAGCTGGAGCCTGCTTGCCCGCGGTTATTCAAAATGTACTAGAATCGCAAATGCGACGATCCGCCATTATGTCCTTTTTGCCGAGCGTCGCAAACGAGACGATCCGCGTTTAAGGGGTTAAATGGTCATGTAGGTGAAGCAGCACAAGGTTATGAAGGAGTGCATGGGGGATGTGCGTATGGTCTAAGGAATGCAGAAGGGGAAAGGATACTCGAGATTGGGGAGGCAACGGACATGATTGTGTGCAACACATATTTTAGGGAAAGAGACAGTAGGTTAATTACGTATGAGTCTGGGGGAAATAGCAGTCAGATAGATTATTTTCTGGTTAGGAGGGCCGATAGGAGGTTCATGAGGGATGTTAAAGTTATAGGAAGTGAGGAGTGTGTGCAGCAGCACAAACTACTGATTTGTGATATAGTGCTTAAAGAATGAGTGATGAAAAAGAGGACTTATGTACCTAGGAGGAAAATATAGAAGGTGAAAAACCACGCAGTAAGGGATGCCTTCTATAGCGAGTTGAGGATAGTGGTGGCTGAACAGGGAGCTGTAGACAGAGGCGTTAATGAACAGTACAGAGCCCTCATGAACAATCTCTTGAGAGTTACTGATGTAACATGCGGTTGGACAAGAGGACCACCAAGACATAAAGTAACCTGGTGGTGGGATGAGGGTGTAGAATCTGCAGTTAAGGAGAAAAGGAGGCTTTTCCGGGAATGGAAGAAGGATGGTAGCAAAGAGGAATATTTGGCTGCCAAGGATGGGGCTAGAAGAGAGGTATACAGGGCAAAGTCTGAGTCACAGAGACTTTTACTTGATAACCTAATTCATGGGGAAAGGAAAAATATGGTATGTAGTGTGGCAGGTCAGGTGAAGAGGGATAATCGGGATATTATAGGTGAGCAGTGTGTGAAGAATGATGAAGAAAGGGTAGTGGTCAACAGTGAGGATATTAAAGATGCATAGAGAGAGCATTATAACCGATTGTTGAATGAGGGAGAGGTATAAAGCTTTTAGATCAGATAATGAAGGTAATGGAGAGAGTTTTAGAAGGTATGATTAGAGAAAGAGTGAATATTGATGAGATGCAGTTTGGGTTTATGCCAGGTAGGGGGACCACTGATGCTATATTCATTGTTCGACAGCTTCAGGAAAAATATATTGGTAGGAGAAGGGATCTTTATTTTGTTTTTGTTGATTTGGAAAAGGCCTTTGACAGAGTCCCTCGAGAGGTGGTGAAGGGGGCAATGAGAAAGCTTGGCTTGGAGGAGTGGCTGGTTAGGGTGGTTATGGCTATGTATGTGGGTGCTCACACCCAGGTGAGAGTGAATGGAGATTTGAGTGATGAGTTTTCCATGAATGTTGGTGTGCATCAGGGGTCAGTTTTGTGTCCCATGTTTTTGTCATGGTACTTGAAGCCTTTTCACGTGACTTTAGAAACGGACTCCTGTGGGAGTAGTTGTATGCTGATGATTTGGTGTTGATTGCAGAGAACAAAAGGGAGGCGGAGGAAAGGTTTAGGAGGTGGAGAGATGGTATGGAACACAAGGGCTTAAGGGTAGATGCAGATAAAACAAAAGTGATGATATCTACGGTTGGTGGCGTTACTGTTAAAGACGAGGGAGAGTGGCCATGTGCAGTTTGCCACAAGGGCGTGGGAAGTAATTCCATTTTGTGTGGTGTTTGTGATAAATGGGTGTATAAGAGATGTAGTTGTATCAGAGGTAGACTGCGAGATAATGCTGATTTTATGTGTACGGCTTGTCGGGGAGAGCAGGTGGAGATTGTCAGACGTGAAAGAATTGAACTTGCTGGTGAATCTCTTGAGTGTGTGGAAAAGGTTTGTTATTTGGGAGACATGTTGTGTGATGGAGGTGGGGCTGGAGCTAACTCTGTGGCTAGGGTGAGAAGTGGTTGGAAGAAGTTCAGGGAGCTGTTGCCTCTCCTGACATTGAGAGGACTCTCCCTGCGTGCTAAGGGGTCTTTGTATGCAGCATGTGTTAGGAGTGTAATGCTGTATGGTAGTGAGACCTGGGCAGTGAAGGAGGAGGATATTCGCCGGCTCAAACGTCCAGAAATGACAATGATTAGGTGGATGTGTAGTACGTCCCGGGCCCAAGGTCTGAGGGTGCTGGGTTCACGATGGAAGAGTTGAGAGGTAGGATGGGACTGGAGTGTATTGGTGTTGTGATGAGGAGAGGTAGATTGAGATGGTTTGGACATATGGAGAGGATGGGGGATGATAATTGGGTGAGGAAGGTGGGAAGTGTTAATATTGGGGGTGGGTTTACGAGGGGTAGACCGAGAAAGACTTGGGACGAGGTCATTAAGTGTGACCTCAAGGTTAAGGGACTGAACAGGGAGGCTGCAATGGATCGTGCAGCATGGAGAGCCGCCATTAGGTGACCAAGGCCTACGCCTGCAAGCATGTTAGAGCCTTTAAGAACGAAAATGAAAACGAGGAGGAGGATTGAGTGCTAGGGAGCACTGCATATCCCCTAACCTCAGTGGGGATAGCAAGGATGACAACTAGGGCCAGAGATGGACTTACAAGAAGTGCTAATGAGAGGTGTTCAATATTTTCTAACCTATTTTTAATGATTTTCAGAGTTTATTTGCTGGTTTTAGTGAGTTATTTACAGGTGTTAGGCTTAGATTAGCGTCCTTTACGGCTGTTAGGCCATTTAGATTTGCTTTAAACTTGTTTTTGACTCATTTGGATGGGGAACCCAAGGCTGAAAAACGCATCCCTGTATTTTACATGTTAAATCTACCCCAATATACGATACCCCGCCTAGCAATGGGTTTTTACCTAACCAGTTGGATCCAAACTGAGCTATAGCTGTATATATATTGAACACCCATGGGGACATCGCACAACCTTGTTGCACTCCCACATTGTAAACCTATCACTTCAATGTCCTTTTACCCTTTCTCATACCTCACTGCCATCATAAAAATTCTTGACGCACAGCTTACCATCTACATCATACATGCACAAAAGTACCTGTGAAAAATTACCATCTGGCATCACGCATATTTCGCTGAGAATTACTTTCGGTGCATTAAGTAAAAAAAGATAATGCAGTGTGAAACTTAAATAAAGTATCACTAGTTAACAATAAAGGAAAAAATACAATGAAACTGCCAGCATTTAGTGCTTAGATGCAACGTCTGTGATAAACTCGAGTGCAGTAATCCTGAATGATAAACTAGTCAGCTAAGCATAATATCTATGATAGTGTAAGTCACAAGATCTGAAGTCACATAATTGCCTTACCTGCCTTTATACATCAACACATGTACTCTTCACATACCGCAAGAGCCAGATTTTCTAGCCCCAAGTCCGTCAGTTCTTAACAAAGATCAGTCACAAATCCCTTTTCACACTCGTTGGGCTAAATGTGAAAACATAAATTTTACTGCTCCCTCATCGTTAACATTTTTAGTTTTTATTCACTCTCCACCAAAGAAACTTTCCACACCATAAACACATTAATTTCATGTGATCGAATGTTGCTGTCATTTGTACTAAGCTACCACACCATACGCCACTCTGTCCAACAGTTTACTTTTTTTCCTGGAAATAAATACTTTTCTTGTGTACATAACACTTTCAGTTTGCTTAGGCAGAACTAAAGTTAGTTTGGAACTGTGTGCTCAGAGTTTTGATATGAAATGAGGAGCATGCAAATAAATAAAGTAATGCATCAAAACACAACAACACATAACAACTGAGGCAGGTAGTGGCAGATATGCAACATGGGTCATGGTCAAGGAACCCAACCAGCCCGACAAAAGAACATCGCATGAATTGTAAACAAATGCAGTCATCTGGAAATCCATTACCTAAATTCACCCACTTCCCACTCAGTTTCTCCCATGTAATTGAGTGATATGTTACAGTACTGAATAACTAAGGGAACAATTAAATGATCATGATATTGTAAAATCATTGCTTCTCTTTGTCTGAAATCATGACTTTATTGTACCACTGATTGCATCCCATTTCTGAGCTGGATATTGCCTAATTTCATCAGCTGTTGTTTTAATGGAGCTGAACAGAAAGTGCCAGATGTTGCGATAGGTCAGATATTGTGATGACGTATAATTGAGAGATCACTATGTCAGTATATAAGTGGCTGTGTTAAAATGATGGTACTATTTTAAGGTAAGAGTTGCATAGATAAAAAGGGCAGCATGGAGCTGGCCAAAAAAATAAAGTAGGTGTAGAGCAATATTCATAATATTTGTATGTTGTCAGGTTGAGGAGTTGGTGGTATGGGTGCTCCACTTCACTACACTGCTGGTGGAGCATTCCTTCTCCCGCCACTTGTATTCCTCTGTGGAGCACCTCATCACACTTCTTTCATCCACCTCCATGACTATTGTCCTTGCCGTCCTCAATCTGCTGTACATGTTCAGTAAAAGGTAATGTCCTTTATTTACCCTCTAATTTTTTAAGTTGTTTAGCATATGCATTTTCAGTGGTTAAACATTACATAATTTCTCGTAGAGGCAGGGGTAATGCATTTTAATCTGTTACACAGGTGAATTATATTTCTGGTAGAAGTAGTGAATTAAAAGAATGTTAGTTTTCAGGCCAGATCTCAAAAGTACAGTACTGAACCTGTAAACTGATGTGATCGTGCTTTGATAAGGTAGCTGTTGTTTGAAAAGCTTACCAAATGATAGATATCAGCATCTGAGTGACTTGAAATAAATATTAGGTCTTGACAGTAGCTAAATCTTAGTGATAAACAATAACATCAGCCATATGCAAGGTTAGTCAGCAGAAGTGTCAGCAGTTTAAACCCCATAATCATCCTTCACAGCACCTCTTCCCAGATCATGGCTCCTTGAAATGAGACTTATCAGAGGCATTTGACAGTGTCAGGCACAATATCTACTAAAAATTACAGCAGACAAACATTGACAACTTTTGGTTTAAAAATTACGTAAATAACAGAACACAGTTGTCTGCATTAACAGTACAATCCTATCTATCTCAGATGTAAATTTCGGCGTCCCTCAGGGCTCAATCATAGGCCTAGTACTTTTCAACATATTTATAAACATCTCATTACATATTAATCAGTGTTTATTAGTGCAATATGCGGATGACACCCACTACTACAATATGCGGATGACTCTCACATCCTACGCAGTGGCACAATATCTGAAGTAGATGTCTTAGCGAAACAGAAGAAACTCTATCTCGAGCCAGATTATGTTTCCTGAAAAATGGTCTTATGTTGAACACAAAAAACTCAGTGTATTTTCATAGGAACACGTCAACTCTTCTCTAAAATACCCAGCTCCACTGCTATCCACTTTCACGACACCACAATCAAACCCTCAGTACATGCAAAAAATGTAGGAGTTTACATAGCCTGGTGTATAACCTACGATAAACATATAAAGTAACAAAAAAAGCCTTGGGAGCCTTGATGTTTATAAGTAGAATAAAACATTACTGTGATAGAGCAACTCGCCTAATAATTGTAGTCTCTAGTACTAAATATCCTAAGTTATTGCAACATAATATGGGGTACAACAAATTGCTCCCTCATAGTCAGGATACAAAAGCTACAGAACTTCATCATAAAGGTCGCGGATGCTAGAGCCAGGAAGTACGATCAGTTAACTCCTCTTTTCAATGACTAAATAATATCTATCTATCTATTTGCCAGACACCATAAACCTGTAAAGGGTGGCCATTTGACTTAGAGTTATTTGTTTTACGAGGAGAGGCACTAACCCTCCACCAACCCACTTGTTGACACATAGGGAGCACATATGGTTTGGTTATATGGTTACCACCCAGCATTGTAAATGGTTTCCTGGCTTACAGGAAACCATTTGGCATGTTACTCAATGTAAAGCCACCTGTAATGGAAAGAAAAGCAATAAGAAGTGACAGAAAACATGGGAGAAACAGGAAGAGAGGAGGGCAAGCACAGAAAAAGCATGATAGATTAAGGAAGAAATAGGCCGCACTACATCAAGTGAGTGGATGATGGTTGCCACCACCTACCACACACACAATACTGTACATATATATATATATATATATATATAATAATCATACTTATTTTATACATTATATATATATATATATATATATATATATATATATATATATATATATATATACAGTATATATATATATATATACAGTATATATATATATATATATATATATATATATATATATATATATCTATATACACAGTCATATATATATATATATATATATAATTTTTTTTTTTTTTTTTTTTTTTTAATGTGTCCGACTCTGGGCAAAGGCTTCAGGGCCTATATCTCGGGGGCAGTAGCCTATCCCAAGGCCCAGTAGTCCTCCTACACCTCCACATGTCACCACTTCGGCGCTAACACCCACCGTCCATATTGAATACATGCTAGGGCTGTCTCATACAGGACTGGTGTATTGGTATTAGCGGGGGTACTTTTATGACATGTCGGCGGGTCATCTGGTAGATCAGGAAAGTCTGCTTCTATGAAATTCAAATCCTTAAACTGTTCCCTGCCCCAGCCGGGATTCGAACCTGGGTCCATCAGGACTGCAAGGCCGCCTCTCTACCGATTCAGCCACCGCCTACCCCTATATATACAGTAATCCCTCTAATATCCGGACGCCCAATATCCGAACATCCCCACTAACCGAACCTTATCGTCCTGGGATCAAACATTCCCAAAATGGTCCGAAAATCCAAAAAAATTGGGAAAAAAAATCGATTTTTTGCCGTCCGTAATTTGAACGTGCCGCGCGCGCCGCGTGAGAGCATTGTTTTGGTTCGTCATTCCTCCGACGTCCGATAGAGCGCCGCTGCATCCTCCCCACTTCCCGCCTGTCTCTCACCGCGACAAGACCTACGCTCTTCGCCATGGCTGCCCACGTGCTCGCTTTTGTGGTGGTGCCGTACTTGCTGCAAGGCCTCCTGCTGCTCTCTGCCCTACTCTTAGTGTGTGTGATGATGGCCCCGCCTCCTGAGAAAAGGAAGAGAGTGGTGTTGACTCTGGAGAAAAACGGAGATATTGGAGAAGGTTGATGCGGGTTGGTCTTCCTCTCGCATTCTCCGTGAGTTCAACCTGGCCCGGTCGACTTTGTTTGATATCAAGCGTTCCCGAGACAAGCTCATGCAGTACACGGCTGACTTCTCGTCGAGAAGCAAACGCAACGTGGAGAGGAAGGTTATGTTTACCCCCAAGTATGCAGAGATCGACCGCTCCACGTTGATTTGGTATCGACAGCAACGTGCAGCTGGTGTGATGGTACGTGGAACGGAGCTGAAGGCTGCTGCTGAGAAGTTTGCAAGGCTTCACGACGCCCTAGACTTCAAAGCATCCGAGGGTTGGCTCTTCGCGTTCAAGTTGCGACATGGCCTTACTAACCGTAAAGCACATGGCGAAGCATTGGACGCTAACGAGGATGGAGTGGACGAGTTTCAGCACAAGGTGAAAGGCTTGATCGACAGGAGGGCCTCACTCTCGGTCAAGTCTATAACGCTGACGAAACTGGCCTATTCTATCGCTCGGTGCCAACGAACACTCTCGCCGATGAGACGGAGAAGCGTGTACCTGGCCGCAAGCTTTCTAAGGAACGGATATCTGCTTTGTGTTGTGCCAATGCTAACGGCATGCACCGGCTTAAGCCCGTTATTGTTGGCCGTGCAAAGCAGCCTCGGTGCCTTCGTGGGGTGATGGATGTCCTTCCTGTCGTATGGTACCATTCTTTGAAAGCATGGTTCACAGCTGTGATTTTCAAAGACTGGTTTCACCATCACTTCGTCAAGGAGGTCATACATTACCAGACGAAGACACTGGGAATTCCTCGCGACCAGGTAAAGGCTCTCCTTCTCGACAATGCACCTGCCCACCCGTGCGACAAGGACTTGGTTGCTGAGAATGGCCGTATTAGGTGCATGTTTCTGCCACCCTATCGACTGCTCTCATTCAACCAATGGACCAAGAAGTGATCGTGGCGACAAAGCGCCTGTACCGTCGGAAGTTCCTGGACGAGGTGATGGTGGTTCTCGAGGACGAGGACGAGCGCAGGGAAGGACGTGACACTCGAGGCAAGCGGACTTTGGAAAACCTTCGCCGCTACAACATCAAGTCTGCGCTGTACAACTGGGCTAGTGCATGGAAGGAAGTCCCTGTGAAAACTCTTGAAAATGGTTGGTCTCGTCTGCTTCTCGGAACAGATGTGGAGTACGATTTCCTAGGGTTTGACGTGGATGACTTCCATGCACGGCTACGAATGCACGGCGACGATGTTGATGTGGACGATGTTCGTGAGTGGTTGGACGACGACGAGGGCGATCCTGGGTATCAGACGTTGTCTGATATCGAGATCGCGTCTTCGGTTGCTGGTGTCAGTCCCGAACTTGAAGATTCCAACAACGAAGGCGATGATGATGCAGACTCCGCCCAGCAGGACACTACTCCAGCCATCCCCAAGCTGAGCGCACTCCGGGAACATCTAGAGTTCGTCCTAGACTACCTGGAACACCCGGACTGCGACAGGGAGATGGGGCCCTTGGGACTCGTGGAGGAAGTGCGTGCTTTCCAGCAGCGCATCATCAATCGCCAGAATCGTCGGTCCTTGCGTCAGTCAACGATTGACAGTTTTTTCAGGCCCGTGACCCCCGCTGTGCCAAGCCCTGGTTCCACTCCGTTGCCTCCCCAAGACAGGCCCTCATGCTCCGAGCCACAGCCCAGCACATCAGCTACAGTGGAGTCACCGCTCGACGTGAGTTTGCGGCTGTCTTCAGAGTCTTCTGTAGTCGGTACGCCATCACCACTACCCACCGATGCACCCCTTGGACGCCTGTCAGTGATACTCTCGGGCTCTGACAGTGAATAAACAGCAAGAACTTCTCCACTAGACCACACGGGAATTTTGAGTGTTGTGCAGTGAAAAAAACGGTGTGTTGGGAGAAAAGACTAAGTAGAAAAGAAATTTAACGTAACTAACCTTCTTTGTTTTGGCTTTGGAAACTTAAAAAAACTTGGGAAAAGTTAATGTGCAACACTTAAATTTAATGGAACATTATTTGGACTAAAGTGAACACTGTGAAAAGAACGGACTTCTGTGTGTTAGTGACTAAGTTCAGTGCAAGACTTCAGGAAGAGTGTAGTGCAAGTGCTTCAGGAAATCGTTCTTACTGTCAGAGTCCGAGAGGAGGCGGTTATTCATCGAGGTGGCCAGGGACTTGCTGTAAGTAGCCAAAATGTTTCATGTTGTACTATTTTCCATACTATATTTACCAGAATGTTTCATATTGTATTTTTCCCATACTATACCTACCAGAAAGTGTCATACTGTACTTCTTTCCATACTAAACTTACCTCATGCATGTGCAGTAGGAATGTGTTTTTCAGAGTTCGGTTAGGTTCGGTTAGGTTAGGTTCGGTTAGAGTCCATAAGTACCAGAATGTTTATTAATGTATGAACATACTTCTAAACCCACATTTTATGTGTCTATTGCATTTATTTCAGTCATTTATGTGCCTTATTGGTGTGATTTGGGTGTTAAATAGGTGCTATGCATGTCCGGAGGGAGTTGTATAGGTGTTTCTCTGTGTTAGGGTCCGTAAGTACAAGTCCATAAGCTGGGGCCCAATATCCGGACAAAACCAATATCCGAACCTACCGATGGCTCTATTGATCTGGATATTGGAGTGATTACTGTATATATATATATATATATATTGTGTGTGTGTGTGTGTATTCATAAAACATACTGTTTTTATGTACTTGTGCTATTATGTACATCTGTGCAGTACATGTATTTGTATATTTATGTATGTATGTATCCATATGCAGGTAAATGAACAATGTATTACTATTGCACAGTATATAAACAGAATTGTGTGTGTGTGTGATCATAGAACATATTGTTTATTTGTACTGTATATTACTGTATATGTATATATGTACAACTGTACAAAAAAGTATCGTTACGATATTGTGCTAAACAACATGACAAATGATGATGGTTTAGGAAAACCAGGCAGGGGGCTAGGAAACTGTTGGTACCCCTGCATAACCAACAATGTTGGTTATGCATGGGATACAAGACTCATTTCCTGCGTTTGAGGTAATAAATGCGTTGACATGAATATATCAACCCATCGGAAACAGCAGCCATTGTAGTGTTTATGTATCTGTCGGATGGACCCGTGCGTAATGATACTTTTTTGTACAGTTGTACATCTGTGCTGTATATGTATACTTACACATGAACGTATCCATATACGGGTAAATGAACAGTGTATTACTGTTGTACTGTTTGTAAACAGAATAACCATATTTTAACAAAAATAAATATTATTATTATCATTATTATTACTCTCTCTCTCTAGTCTCTCTCTCTCTCTCTCTCTCTCTCCAATCTGTCTCTCTCTCTCTCTCTCTCTCTCTCTCTCTCTCTCTCTCTCTCTCTCTCTCTCTCTCTCTCTCTCTCTCTCTCTCTCTCTGTCGTGTTTCCAGTATTGTACAGTAGTATCTTCTTTTATAGATATCTTAATAAATGTTATTTCTGCATTCTCTTCCAGATCGAACTTTATAACTAGATTGGCAGTATCACCTCGACAAGCATTATTATCTCGCCTCATTAACCTGGCTGAACCTTGGGGGGGTAAAGACAATGGTTTTGGGCTTGCACAATGCTGCCAAAATCTGCCTCTTTCAGTAAGTACTTTTTTTTTTTTTTTTTTTTTCCCCCCCCCAGCATGAAATGTAACATCATCCCACCTTTATTTTATCACCTAAGGATGAGGAGTGGCATGGTCCAGAAAGTAAATAAGGCAAGATCAGTTACAGTGATTTGAATATCCTTGTAAGTAGGCCAAACACTAATTCACTTACTACGGTATCTTAAAAGCTGTCAGAATTTTAGCTGATTTTGAGTTGCCTAATCATAATGCATGTTTTCTTTTCCATTCACTTTGTTACCTGACTGATAGTCGGCTTATCAATTATCTGGTTTAAAAGAGGACGAAAAAGCCTTATGATGTGCCGTTCGTTACATCAGTTCCCATCATGTTTTATGTGTACATTTAAAGAAACTGAAACATTTGCCAGTCATTAACCCATTTTATCTCTGAGCTGCTGGGCAAGGCACCGTACTGGGAGGCTTATGGTCGCGAAGCTCATAGGTCCCTACCTGGGGGTTCCCTACTTTATTAAGCTTTGGAAATTTCCAGTTCTGTCCAAAACTGTGGACACTGGGCTCCAGTGGGTTAAATATCTATCTATCTATCTATATATAATATAATATATATACATATATATATATATATATATATATATATATATATATATATATATACGTATATATATATATATATATATACGTATATATATATATATATATATATATATATATATATATATATATATATATAGATATATATATATATATATGATAGATAGATAGATATTCCAATGCATCTTCTTTTTTCTTGCCTTACTGCACCTTCTCCTGGCTTCAGACACTCAGTATGAATTTAAAAAATAAAATCTCAGTTTTTCCCTATTTCTTCTTGTCATTACCTTTCATAATTCAGTACAGTACTGGATATCTGATGTCCAGACAACTAGGATTATCAGACAGCCGGAAAATTTACGTGCTGGGTAATAAATAAATAAAACTGTACAGCCGACCCTCACAATTTGCATGGGTTATATACTGCCCCCCCCCCCCCATGAATGGGTGAAATCCGCAAATAATCTGTACCATCCACAAAAATCACTGGTTTCACATTTAATCATTCTCATTACCTACAGGCCTACTATTAGACCTGTATTGCATTTTATGGTACATTAAGACTTCCTAGAAAGACAGTACAGGATGATATACAAGCTCTTCTAGGTACAGTGTTCTGTACTAACCCATGCGATGATGCAACACACCGTGCCCTCGTTCACCCCAAAATATTGCCTGACAGCTCAAATGACTGCCTCTCATGCACTATGCTCAGAATTTTCTCTATCTTCCAGTAACATCACATTCTTCTGCCACATAGGCTCCCTGGCAACATATGCACCCTGAGCAGCACACTTAGGATCCATTTTTCACAGGGATGAAGAATGGAGGTGATTAACGAATCCATAATAACAAGCAGAACACAATTGGATGCACAGCCCGTGAGGTGAACCGATAGAGAATGAGCACACTTGCATATGATGGGTGAGAGTCATGTGACAAACTTCTGAATTAGCGGTAATTTACTGAATCGGCACTTTTAATAGGAGAACATAATTTTTATCACCATGTAGGTTTATATATGCTTAAATATCTGAAATCCGATCAATAATTTGTGTTTAATTTAACTGGTAATAAAAAACCAGGAATCAGAGCGAAGATTTGCTAAGTTTAGTGGAAATATTTTGCCCCTAGCTCAACAACTCGCAGATACAGATTTTTTTATAAAAATTGATTTACAAGGCAGATGCACTTATTTTTACTGTAAATCAGCATTTATGCAAATAGAAGTCTGTCAAGGAGAGTTGACAATCTGAAAGGGAAACATCCGCCAACTTTAGTGGATTTAAGCTCTGAAACCAGATATTTTTATAAATAGTTATATAAACCACAATTTTTTTTATCAGATTTGTATGAACTTATTTGATAATGAAAATTATAATGTTTTCCAATTAAAATTGCCAATTCTGTAAATAACCTCTGCTTCGGTAATTTGCTGGACTCTCATATGGTTGGATCCCTTCTTTCAATGGCCAATAGGGCTTGAAGAAAGAAGACATGTAGGCAGATAAAAGGGACACTACCCTAGAAGCCAATCACAAGCAAGCTATTGTTGTGAGGAAAGAGTGTGTGATCTGTGTTGTGAAATACTGAGTGCTGGTGCCCTGTGCAGAACAGCATATACCTATACAGGGTAACTGCACAGGTTAACTGTATAAGACAGTAATTTTCATGGAAAACTTGCAAAAAAATCACTTATGAACCAGTATGAACAGCTGATACTCTGGGAAAAGCATGAAGTATCGTCCTGTGAATTGTTGAAATAATTTCCCAGAAAAATATGCGAATATGTGAACCCCGTCAATACTGGGGGTTGACTATACACTCGACCCCCTGCTATCACGCGTTCAGCTATCAAGCTTATCTGTTATCATGCACACATCAAATGCACAACCATACATGCTATCACGCACCCCAAGACCGCTATCACGCGTCGAGTTTGAAGACAGGCTAAGCGAAACTTATTCACACGGCACTTCATACGAGGTTTGCAGAGGATACGATGGTTAATCGGAACAGTAACGTGGTAAAATTCCCGATTATAGCACGGGCATTTGGAATGCATCTGAACGGATTCCTGCCGAGGACACAATGGGCAAAACAGTGACCAAAACCCATTTGGCTCGAAAGAATATATCGTACTACAGCATTGAAATTTAGTCTAACGCTGAATACTTATTAATATGGTATTTTAGAATAAACATCAATCGTTTTGAAACCCTTATAAAAAGTTAATATTTCTTATGCCGAAAAAACTGTGATGTCAATAAAGTAATCACATGTTTACAACTGAGACGGGGCACTGATGACAGTGTGAGGAACGTGTGTGATAGCGTCCAAGTTTTGTTCCACTTAAATGTTCCTCAGCCATTTCCTGATATAAGGTACCATGTGATACCCCCTTTAGCTGTGGACACTAAAGAAATGGAGACAGCCAAAGAGATCTGGCGGCTACTAAGCCACTCCCAAGCCTCGGAACCCATCAAACCACCCAAGCTGTAATCCTTATAAAAGTTTCGTGGCCTTTTATGTTGTTTATTTATTCATTGTACTGTTATTATTAATATAATAATGCTTTATTTCATGTTAGAGGAGAGATTGGCAGGAAATCGTAGGCATAAAGTGGTTAAAAGTTAGAAAAATGGGCCACCGAAAAACCAGTTAGAATTTTTCCCATTGATTGTTCAGTTCAGCTATCACGCACGTTTCCTGTGACCAATTTGGAGCAATAGCAGGGGGTTGAGTGTATTAGTATGTGCCACTCTGAACGCCTGCCCCTGCAAAGGGTAGCCACATGTCACATTAGAGTGGGTGAAGTTGGGCAGTGTGAAGTGAAGACTTTTCAGTTATTACCTAGTTAATCCTTATTCAACCCTCGTCCCCCTTCTTTCACCACCCCAAATTCAGTTGCTCTCTGTACCTCCACAAATCGCCAGTCTGCTTTCTGCCGCCAGTCGGTATGCAAGCACTCTCGCAGTTGAGTTGTCATGATAGACTATGATTTCTACACTCTGTGATGTCTAAAGTGCAGACCAAACTTAAGGATGCTGTGTTTACCTTGAAACAGAAGCTGTACACATGTAATAGATTTGAAAATGTTTGCAGGAGGAGGCCGTAGCACAGGCCGAACAGAGTAGTACTCCCGAGGGGAATGGGAATGCTGGTGATAGGGAGAGCTGGAGCTCCTGTTTCACTAGCTATCTAACCATCCCCCTTTGCTGACCTTTTCAGTGTGGCAGTAACATGGAGAGTAGACCAGCATACTCTCTCAAACATTTCCTCCAACTATCTATGCACTACACCACATGCACTTTACATTTCACACAACGTATCCCACTACGTTACAGGGGTTGGCACCAGCAGGGGCATGCGGCCAGATAACTTTGCCCCCACTACCTAGTGGCAGACTTCTGGGGGGAGGCGTGGCGGGGGTTCCGCCGGCATAGATTGTGGGTCCAGGGCGAGATGGGGCTCGGGCCTGTGCTAGAGGGTACAGGGCATTGCGGTTCCCAGGCTGCCGCTTCTGCCCAATAGAGAGGGGCCCGAACCTGGGAGTAGCGCCCTAGGAGGCTGCCCTATCAGTGGGTGTATAATGGCGAGATAGTTGCAGTGCCAAGGCGCGCTTGGAGGGTGTCCCTGCAGCTGTCCCGGCAGGGTGCCCTGAGGCCACTACCATAGCCACTGGTAAGCTGGTGGGCTAGGGGTCCCAGATCCATTGCCTGGACCTGTGACTGTGCAATGAGTGTGACCAGTGCTGTGTCTGTCCCCCTTTATAATACAGATGATGACACAACGAAATAAGTTTCAAAGCAAGCCTGAGGACAGTAAATCACCCATGGGGATGAGGGTGGGTTCATGGAATGTGGGAAGTTTGAGGGGAAGAGCGGGGGAAGTCGTTGAAGCATTCAGTAGGTGCTGGGTGGATGTGGCGTGTTTGCAGGAAGTCCGGTACAGGGGTGGATCACCCAGAAAGATTGTTGGGAAGGACTGTTTCTATAAGTTGTTTTGTCAGGGAGGGAAAGACGGATATGGAGGTGTTGGTGCGATGGTTGCGGAGAAATGGGTGGATTATGTTGTGAATGTTTTGAGAGTACGCGATAGGATATTGGTAGTGAAAATTCTGTTGGGTAGAAAGATAGCTGTGATTATATCGGCATATGCTTCACAGGCAGGATTGGATGAAGCAGGGAAAGATAGATTTTGGGATTATTTAATACGTGTAGTGGGTGGTATGCGGGATGATGAGATAGTGATTTTGGGAGGGGACTTAAATGGTCATGTAGGTGAAGCAGCACAAGGTTATGAAGGAGTGCATGGGGGATGTGCGTATGGTCTAAGGAATGCAGAAGGGGAAGGGATACTTGAGTTTGGGTAGGCAACGGACATGATTGTGTGCAACACATATTTTAGGAAAAGAGAGAGTAGGTTAATTACATATGAGTCTGGGGGAAATAGCAGTCAGATAGATTATTTTCTGGTTAGGAGGGCCGATAGGAGGTTAGTGAGGGATGTTAAAGTTATAGGAAGTGAGGAGAGTGTGCAGCAGCAAAAACTGTTGATTTGTGATATAGTGCTTAAAGAACGAGTGATGAAAAAGAGGACTTATGTACCTAGGAGGAAAATATGGAAGGTGAAAAACCACGTAGTAAGGGATGCCTTCTATAGCGAGTTGAGGAGAGTGGTGGCTGAACAGGGAGATGTAGACAGGCGTTAATAAACAGTACAGAGCCCTCGAACAATTTCTTGAGAGTTACTGATGTAACATGCGGTTGGACAAGAGGACCACCAGGACATAAAGTAACTTGGTGGTGGGATGAGGGTGTAGAATCTGCAGTTAAGGAGAAAAGAAGGCTTTTCCGGGAATGGAAGAAGAGCGGTAGCAAAGAGGAATATTTGGCTGCCAAGCGTAGGGCTAGAAGAGAGGTATACAGGGCAAAGTCTGAGTCACTGAGACTATTACTTGATAACCTAAATCATGGGGAAAGGAAAAATATATTTAGGGTGACAGGTCAAGTGAAGAGGGATAATCGGGATATTATAGGTGAGCAGTGTGTGAAGAATGATGAAGGAAGGGTAGTGGTGAACAGTGAGGATATTAAAGATGCATGGAGAGAGCATTATAACCGGTTGTTGAATGAGGAGTTTGACTGGGACAGAGAAGGTTTGGAGCCAGCAGATCTTGTGTCTGGCCCTTGGCCTTTGATTGATGTTGCTACTGTGAGTGAGGCAATAGGCAGGTTGAGGGTGGGGAAGGCAGCAGGTGTGTCTGGGTTGACTGCCGAAATGTTGAAGACCTCAGGCGATATAGGGGTGAGTTTAGTCACTGACCTGATTAATAGGATCATTTATGAGTGTGTTGTCCCAGATGATTGGCTGAAGAGTGTAATTGTAAATGAGTATAAAGGGAAGGGTGATGCCGTGGAAAGAGGAAATTATAGAGGTATAAAGCTTTTACATCAGGTAATGAAGGTAATGGAGAGAGTTTTAAAAGGTGTGATTAGAGAAAGAGTGAATATTGATGAGATGCAGTTTGGGTTTATGCCAGGTAGGGGGACCACTGATGCTATATTCATTGTTCGACAGCTTCAGGAAAAATATATTGGTAGGAGAAGGGATCTTTATTTTGTTTTTGTTGATTTGGAAAAGGCCTTTGACAGGGTCCCTAGAGAGGTAGTGAAGTGGGCAATGAGAAAGCTTGGCTTGGAGGAGTGGCTGCTAAGGGTGGTTATGGCTATGTATGTGGGTGCTCACACCCAGGTGAGAGTGAATGGAGATTTGAGTGATGAGTTTTCCATGAATGTTGGTGTGCATCAGGGGTCAGTCTTGAGTCCCATGATGTTTATCATGGTACTGTACTTGAAGCCCTTTCACGTGACTTTAGAAATGGACTCCCGTGGAAGTTATTGTATGCGATGATTTGGTGTTGATTGCAGAGAATGAAAGGGAGGCGGAGGATAGGGTTAGGAAGTGGAGAGATGGTATAGGGTACAAGGGTTTAAGGGTAAATGCAGATAAAACAAGAGTGATGATATCTAGGGTTGGCGGTACTGTCAAAGACGAGGGAGAGTGGCCATGTGCAGTTTGCCACAAGGACATGGGAAGTAATTCCATTTTGTGCGGTGTTTGTGATAAATGGGTGCATAAGAGATGTAGTGGTATCAGAGGTAGACTGCGAGATAATGCTGATTTTATGTGTACGGCATGTTGGGGTGAGCAGGTGGAGATTGTCTGACGTGAAAGGATTGAACTTGCTGGTGAGTCCCTTGAGTGTGTGGAAAAGGTTTGTTATTTGGGAGACATGTTGTGTGCTGGAGGTGGGGCTGGAGCTAGCTCTGTGGCTGGGGTGAGAAGTGGTTGGAAGAAGTTCAGGGAGCTGTTGCCTTTCCTGACATTGAGAGGACTCTCCCTACGTGCTAAGGGGTCTTTGTATGCAGCATGTGTTAGAAGTGTGATGCTGTATGGTAATGAAATCTGGACAGTGAAGGAGAAAGATATTTGCCGGCTCAGACGTACAGAAATGACAATGATTAGGTGGCTGTGCAGTGGGTCCCTGCGTCCAAGGCCTGGAGGGGCTGGGTTTATGATGGAAGAATTGAGAGGTAGGATGGGACTGGAGTGTATTGATGTTGTGATGAGGAGAGGTAGATTGAGATGGTTTGGACATGTGGAGAGGATGGGGGATGGAAATTGGATGAGGAAGGTGAGAAGTGTTAATATTGGGGGTGGGGTTGTGAGGGGTAGACCGAGAAAGACATGGGATGAGGTCATTAAGTGTGACCTGAGGGTTAAGGGACTGAACAGGGAGGCTGCAATGGATCGTGCAGCGTGGAGAGCCGCTATTAGGTGACCAAGGCTGACACATGCAAGCATGTTGGAGCCTTTAAAAATGAAAACAAATTACTTTAACAGCTGCAGTAGTAAATAACAGGGCTTTCTATAGGAAACATTTTGGTCTTGGTCCCATGTTTCCATTGTGTTACATTCAGCATTGCAGAATTTAACCTTTCCCAAAATTCACCTACTTGTTCTGCTAATGGTTTTGAATCCTATTCCAAATTTGGTGCAGTTCCATTAGATAGTTTTTACGTTGTCACAAACAGACTGACAAACTGAACTAAGCATATAACATCCGTAACAGAGGTAAGAAGAAACATAAAATCAGCCACAAATTTTTAATCATACCTTCCTAGCTTGCTTGACAAATGAAATTATTCAAGAATAATGATACTTTAATACTGATCGTAGATATATTTTTCATTATATTTTAATTGCATTATCGTTATGGAAAAGTAACCTCGGATATTAATTATCCATATTTCAGTCATTTCCAGAAAATGCAACTACACTCCATTATGAATTCTATGGTGAACATAATCCTCAAGCAGCATCACAGCAGCAGCAACAACCACAACACAGTGAAGGAACCAGTGGTAGTGGGGGCAACAACACTAGAGGCAGCAGTTCTATAATAACAATCCACATAGACAATATGCAAAACATCAACAAGTCACCTGCACAGGTTATGGAGGACCTTATGCAAGTCTACAAAGTGCCTATTGATAAACAGGTAAAGCTAGATAACGTTTTCTGTTTTTGAAGTTGTGTTTGTCTTTTCTTTCTTCTGTTCTTACTTCCTTTGACAGTTATGGAAAAAATATAAATATTCAGATGTTACTATTTCATTCAGGCCATAATATTTTCTTTGCCCTACAGCTAAACCATCCATTATGTACAGTATATCATCATCATCATCAGCCATTACAAGTCCACTGCTGAACAAAGGCCTCCCCCAACCTTCTCCGCATATTCCATGACTGAGCCAATCTTTACCATGTTTTCTCTGCAGATTTCTCTATCGCATCTCTCCACCTCCTGTCTGGCCTTTTTCTGCTACACTTACAATTTCTTGGTGTCGAATCTGTCAGCCTCTTGCTCCATCGGTTATCCCTTATTCTTACTACATGGCCTGCCCACCTCCATTTCCATTCTTTTATAACTTCTGACTTTAGTCTCCTCTCTCATCAAAGGTGATCTTTTCCTGTCTTTTGAAGATATTCCCAACAATAACCTTTCCATTCCCCTCTGAGAATGGGTTAATTTGTTTTCCATTGATTTTTGTGTCATAGCTGGAATTCCTCATTTGTTATATACTTTTCATTTCATACAAATTGGCAAGCTACTTTTCATATGTCTCTATGTTTAGCAAAAGCTATCCATCCAATTGTAATGCATCTTTTTATTATACTATCATGGTCTTTCATTAATTTTTGTATTTTCCCTAATAATTGTACTCCTCGACTTCAAGAATTTTGTCGCTTAATATGGTGACGCTGTTTGATGTATGTGGATTAAACATTACTGTAGTTTTACTCTGGTTCATCTTTAGCCCTACTTTGAGACTTTTTTGTTTATGAGATTAGGGCAGTGCCATCTGCAAGTCTTAATTGGCTTAGCTTTTCTCCATCTATATTTCCCCTTTGTTTTCCCGGTCTAGCTTTCTGAAATTACTTCCTAGGCATGTTGGAAATAATTTTGGTGATATTGTATCTCCCTGATGCACGCCCTTCTCAGTCTTAATTTTTCCTACTCCTTTTATAATTTAACTGTAGTAGTTCCCTCTATATATGTTTTTGACCAGTTTTACAATGTTCTCATTCACTCCTTGTTCTCGCGATGAATTTATAATTGCTCTGTGCTCCACTGAGTCGAAAGCCATTTCATAATCAACAAAATCTAAGCACAGTAGTTTATTATATTCTGTAGTTTCCTCAATTAGCTGATTCATTGAGTGTAGATGATCAGTAGTCAAATACCCGCTTCAGAATCCCGCCTGTTCCTGAGGTTGGTTTTCCTCCAAATTTGTAGTTATTCTGTTCGTAAGGTTCTTAGTGAAGAGTTCTTAATGACTGATAATGAACTACTGGATTGATAGTTACTAAGATCTTTTGAGTCACCTTTTTTTGTAAAGCAATATAACTTTTGCATTACACCATGTTTTGGAAATTTTCTTCTTTTCTATACATTGAGTAAATAAGTGGGCAAGCCTGTTTTGTACTTCTACTCCTGCATCCAACAGTAAATCTGCTACTATTTCATCATCTCCTGGAGCCTTCCTTCATATTTTTAAGAGAAATATTTACTTTGTCTGGTGTTACAGCAGGTATTTCACGTGGTGTCAACGGAAAGTTTTTGATGCATACGGTTCTTTGTAAAATTCTTCGACTCTCTTCCCCATTTTATCTCTGCATATATATATATATATATATATATATATATATATATATTGTTTATATATATTATATATATCTATCTATCTATCTATATATGTAATATATATAATATATATATATATATATATATATATGTATTATATAAAATATATATATGTAATACAGTAATCACTCTAATATCCGGACGCCCAATATCCGAACATCCCCACTAACCGAACCTTATCGTCCTGGGATCAAACATTCCCAAAATGGTCCGAAAATCCAAAAAAATTGGAAAAAAAATCGATTTTTTGCCGTCCGTAATTTGAACTTGCCGCGCGCCGCGTGAGAGCATTGTTTTTGTTCGTCATTCCTCCGACGTCCGATAGAGCGCCGCTGCATCCTCCCCACTTCCCGCCTGTCTCTCACCGCGACAAGACCTACGCTCTTCGCCATGGCTGCCCACGTGCTCGCTTTTGTGGTGGTGCCGTACTTGCTGCAAGGCCTCCTGCTGCTCTCTGCCCTACTCTTAGTGTGTGTGATGATGGCCCCGCCTCCTGAGAAAAGGAAGAGAGTGGTGTTGACTCTGGAGAAGAAACGGGAGATATTGGAGAAGGTTGATGTGGGTTGGTCTTCCTCTCGCATTCTCCGCGAGTTCAACCTGGCCCGGTCGACTTTGTTTGATATCAAGCGTTCCCGAGACAAGCTCATGCAGTACACGGCTGACTTCTCGTCGAGAAGCAAACGCAACGTGGAGAGGAAGGTTATGTTTACCCCCAAGTATGCAGAGATCGACCGCTCCACGTTGATTTGGTATCGACAGCAACGTGCAGCTGGTGTGATGGTACGTGGAACGGAGCTGAAGGCTGCTGCTGAGAAGTTTGCAAGGCTTCACGACGCCCTAGACTTCAAGGCATCCGAGGGTTGGCTCTTCGCGTTCAAGTTGCGACATGGCCTTACTAACCGTAAAGCACATGGCGAAGCATTGGACGCTAACGAGGATGGAGTGGACGAGTTTCGGCACAAGGTGAAAGGCTTGATCGACAGGGAGGGCCTCACTCTCGGTCAAGTCTATAACGCTGACGAAACTGGCCTATTCTATCGCTCGGTGCCAACGAACACTCTCGCCGATGAGACGGAGAAGCGTGTACCTGGCCGCAAGCTTTCTAAGGAACGGATATCTGCTTTGTGTTGTGCCAATGCTAACGGCATGCACCGGCTTAAGCCCGTTATTGTTGGCCGTGCAAAGCAGCCTCGGTGCCTTCGTGGGGTGATGGATGTCCTTCCTGTCGTATGGTACCATTCTTTGAAAGCATGGTTCACAGCTGTGATTTTCAAAGACTGGTTTCACCATCACTTCGTCAAGGAGGTCATACATTACCAGACGAAGACACTGGGAATTCCTCGCGACCAGGTAAAGGCTCTCCTTCTCCTCGACAATGCACCTGCCCACCCGTGCGACAAGGACTTGGTTGCTGAGAATGGCCGTATTAGGTATATGTTTCTGCCACCTAATACGACTGCTCTCATTCAACCAATGGACCAAGGAGTGATCGTGGCAACAAAGCGCCTGTACCGTCGGAAGTTCCTGGACGAGGTGATGGTGGTTCTCGAGGACGAGGACGAGCGCAGGGAAGGACGTGACACTCGAGGCAAGCGGACTTTGGAAAACCTTCGCCGCTACAACATCAAGTCTGCGCTGTACAACTGGGCTAGTGCATGGAAGGAAGTCCCTGTGAAAACTCTTGAAAATGGTTGGTCTCGTCTGCTTCTCGGAACAGATGTGGAGTACGATTTCCTAGGGTTTGACGTGGATGACTTCCATGCACGGCTACGTACGCACGGCGACGATGTTGATGTGGACGATGTTCGTGAGTGGTTGGACGACGATGAGGGCGATCCTGGGTATCAGACGTTGTTTGATATCGAGATCGCGTCTTCGGTTGCTGGTGTCAGTCCCGAACTTGAAGATTCCGACGACGAAGGCGATGATGATGCAGACTCCGCCCAGCAGGACACTACTCCAGCCATCCCCAAGCTGAGCGCACTCCGGGAACATCTAGAGTTCGTCCTAGACTACCTGGAACACCCGGACTGCGACAGGGAGATGGGGCCCTTGGGACTCGTGGAGGAAGTGCGTGCTTTCCGGCAGCGCATCATCAATCGCCAGAATCGTCGGTCCTTGCGTCAGTCAACGATTGACAGTTTTTTCAGGCCCGTGACCCCCGCTGTGCCAAGCCCTGGTTCCACTCCGTTGCCTCCCCAAGACAGGCCCTCATGCTCCGAGCCACAGCCCAGCACATCAGCTACAGTGGAGTCACCGCTCGACGTGAGTTTGCGGCTGTCTTCAGAGTCTTCTGTAGTCGGTATCGCCATCACCACTACCCACCGATGCACCCCTTGGACGCCTGCCAGTGATACTCTCGGGCTCTGACAGTGAATAAACAGCAAGAACTTCTCCACTAGACCACACGGGAATTTTGAGTGTTGTGCAGTGAAAAAAACGGTGTGTTGTGTTAAGGTTTTCAAGTTGGGAGAAAAGACTAAGTAGAAAAGAAATTTAACGTAACTAACCTTCTTTGCTTTGGCTTTGGAAACTTAAAAAAACTTGGGAAAAGTTAATGTGCAACACTTAAATTTAATGGAACATTATTTGGACTAAAGTGAACACTGTGAAAAGAACGGACTTCTGTGTGTTAGTGACTAAGTTCAGTGCAAGACTTCAGGAAGAGTGTAGTGCAAGTGCTTCAGGAAATCGTTCTTACTGTCAGAGTCCGAGAGGAGGTGGTTATTCATCGAGGTGGCCAGGGACTTGCTGTAAGTAGCCAAAATGTTTCATGTTGTACTATTTTCCATACTATATTTACCAGAATGTTTCATATTGTATTTTTTCCCATACTATACTTACCAGAAAGTGTCATACTGTACTTCTTTCCATACTAAACTTACCTCATGCATGTGCAGTAGGAATGTGTTTTTCAGAGTTCGGTTAGGTTAGGTTCGGTTAGAGTCCATAAGTACCAGAATGTTTATTAATGTATGAACATACTTCTAAACCCACATTTTATGTGTATATTGCATTTATTTCAGTCATTTATGTGCCTTATTGGTGTGATTTGGGTGTTAAATAGGTGCTATGCATGTCCGGAGGGTGTTGTATAGGTGTTTCTCTGTGTTAGGGTCCGTAAGTACAAGTCCATAAGCTGGGGCCCAATATCCAGACAAAACCAATATCCGAACCTACCGATGGCTATTGATCCGGATATTGGAGTGATTACTGTATATATATAATATATATATATATGTAATATATATAATATATATACAGTATGTAGGAAAGGTATGTGGAAGGTATTAAGAATATATGGAGTGGAGGGGAAATTGTTGAGTGCTGTGAAGAGTATGTACGAGGGAGCTAGGGCTACGGTGCGAGTGGATGGTGAGCTGAGTGAGTTCTTTGATCTCAATGTGGGACTGAAAC
This sequence comes from Coenobita brevimanus, assembly GCF_032717465.1. Lineage (NCBI taxonomy): Eukaryota > Metazoa > Arthropoda > Malacostraca > Decapoda > Coenobitidae > Coenobita > Coenobita brevimanus. The sequence continues at coordinate 34,296,186 of NC_137008.1, read as the reverse complement.
AGGGGTGTGTAATGTCTCCATGGCTGTTTAATATATATATGGATGGGGTCGTAAAGGAGGTACAAGGTAGGGCAGTGGATGTGGGGGTGGCCCTA
>NC_137008.1:34288591-34291091 GCF_032717465.1 Coenobita brevimanus | reverse complement strand
TCCCATTAACCCCTTAATAACCTCCAGCACTGAACAACCCTTTACAGTACCGATGTCAGTGATATCAAGTTAGTGTGAGCTGTAAAGAAAATTGAACAATTATGGGGGGAGAAATGGGAAATGATAGGTCACTGGTATAAGCTTTACACAACTTCTGCGCTATGATTCCAAGCAGTCAGGTGTGTCGGTTGGATCTCAGATGTTTTCTACCATTTGCAATGCTCCCGTCTTAACTTTATAAATTTTTCCTTGACTCATAGCGAATCATAGCATGGGTTTAGAAAGCTAAATAACACATTGCTAGGTGAGCCAGACGATTATCTTCGCGTGTTTAAGAAAAACAAATTGATCGAAGAATGGAGGAAACTTACTCTGCATACTCAGAGAGGGATTAAATTTCTTCCATTTTCTTAAAGATGTGAAGATAATTGTCTGGCGCACCTAACAATGTGTTATTTAGTTTCCTAAACCCATGCTATGATTCACGTGAGAAGTTACAAAGTTACGGTGCATTTACCAAATGGGCGAAAACATCTGAGAGATGGCTAGCGAGCGACCCTCTGACTAGCTTGGAATCATCGTAGAGTCATGTAAACTATACCAGTGACCTTCATTCTCTTCCCATAATTGTTCACAGTTTTTTTACTGTAATGGGCTGTTCAATGTCGGAGGTTATTAAGGGGTTAATGGAATACATTACTGTGTCCATCAATACTCTCCCTTTCACATGTAAACAAAAAAACGAACAAAAGAATGAGTGCTAAAGTACGATTAACTTTCATCAGAAAGGCCTTACCAATTCATATTCCTTCACTTTATTTTATGCAATTTTCCGACTATTTTATTTTGTGTTTGGAAAAAATACTGTATACAGCACTCACTCCAAACATATTTGTAATAATATAAGTAGTGATGAGTTCACCAACACAAGTGATGTACTGAGCTGGTAGGTAATATTACGTATCATTTCGGCCATCTAAGAAGTGTTATCTGATTTGTATGCCTACTGTGTCATTACACTTGTATATGTTCACTAATTTATATATATATATATATTTCAGATTCAGGTATAGTACTGTATTGAGTGCAGTGTTGTACAATATACAGTACTCTCTCCAAACAGTTGTAATACCATAAGTGGTGATGACAGTGTTCACCAATATATTTAAGGTACTGAGTGGGTAGGTTTTTGATTATTCGGTAAATCCAATATCTCGGCATAATCCCGGTCCCATAGATGCCGAATAATGGGACTTTTACTGTATATATATATATATATATATATATATATATATAATATATATAATATATTGCCAGACGTCTGAATCCCGTACAGGGTGACCACAAACAAATCGCCTCCGTGTCGCCCTGTCCCCCACCATTTCTCTGCCCTGCACCCAACTCATACTCCCCTCTCTCATATACCTCTCCACTCCATCCTTCCATCTCATCCTCGGCCTCCCCCTCCCTCTCCCCCCCTCAACCTCACTCATATAATCCTCGGCCTCCCCCTCCTCTCCCCCCTCAACCTCACTCATGCACACTCCTCGCCAGTCTCTCACCCTCCATCCTTTCCACATGGCAAAACCACTGCTTCAGTGTGTTCCTCCTAATGCTTCCTATCACATCCTACTTTATATATATATACTGTATATATATATATATATATATATATATATATAGCATCATCATCATCATCCGGACCTCCTTTCATGCCAAAGGGCAGGGTGAGGAGTAGCAATGTCCAGACAGCACAAACTTGCCCAATCCAAATAGGCCAGACTTCGATTCACTCAACATTCAAGCCCTCGGAATCCTGGCTCTGCCGGATACGCCTAAAACATTCACCACATTCTGCAGCTTCACACAAACGTATCCGATTGAGTCAATCTGGACGCTGCCATGCTCACAAGGGGCGCCAAAATCCCTGATCATGCACCTCTCCTCACAACATTCATCCAGCTAGCTCGATCTCTTGTCAGTTCCCTAGCCTCACCGAGTTCTAAACCTCTCTTCCTCAAACACTCATCCACCATATCTCTCCACCTTCTCCATGGCCTACCTCGCCTCCTCCCTCCTTCAGATTCGCTCAGATATACCTTTTTCACCACTCTATTGTTATCCATTCTTTCCACATGACCATACCATCTCAGTACACTCTCTTCAATTCAACTTCCTCACTCCGCATCTTTCACGAATCACATTATTTTCGTATCCTGTCCACCCTCGGTACTCCACATACATTCCTCAGCAGTCCCATCTCAACTGCTCTTACTCTTGACTTTTCATTTTCATGCTACACCATACTCTGACACCCATATGTTAAAGTTAGCACTAACACTCCTTCATATAAGCCTCATGCAGTTGTAACTCTCAAGCCTCTGTTTCTTATCAGGGCCTTCATTGCACCAGCTACTTTTCTTCCTTGTGTCAGTCTGCTTTCAACCTCTTATGTGCATTTTCCTCATTTCTATCACTGTACCCAAGTATTTGAACTCTC